>NC_085876.1:32584378-32594378 GCF_034702125.1 Engraulis encrasicolus
TGTGTGTGTGTGTGTGTGTGTGTGTGTGTGTGTGTGTGTGTGTGTGTGTGTGTGTGTGTGTGTGTGTGTGTGTGTGCGTGCGTGTGTGTGTGTGTGTATATGCGTGTGTGCAGATAATGTCTGTGTGTACTGTACAGTATATAGGCCTATGTGTGTATCCTGGAGGGATACCTTTTAGCCAGGAGGTGTTAGAATCTGCAGCCTGTGGTAGCAGATGGGATGGGCGAACACAGAGAGAGAGAGAGGGGAGCGAGGGGAACCAGGGGCGATGCCAGACAGGGAAGGATGCCAACCCATTATGGAGAGATGAAGGGAGAGTAATGGGGTGGGGGTGGGGAGGGGGGGGGGGGTACAGCGAGTGTTGCCATGGGGTGGTCGGACTAACCAAGCGGGAGGTGGGATCTGGATGCCAGCCTGTTTAGGACAGGCGGAACGGCATACAGTACACAGGGAGGTGCGTGTGGAGGTGGTAGAGGTGGAGGTGGTGTCCATGGCTGAATGACATTGGCATGCCAGGCTGTTATGGACTGGAGTAGGGGATGACAAATTTAAGAAGGAAGCTTGTGGGGATTTAGCGGTAGGAAGTAAGTAAGTATGTAGCCTAAATACATTTTATTTATAAAGCACATTTAAAAGCCGTGAAAACTGACTAAAGTGCTGTATAGTGTCTAGCTAGAAAAAAAGATAAAAATAGATAATAATAGATAGATAATAGATAATAATAGATAACAGACAATAATAAATAAAGGCAATAAAGCACATTAGTAGTATTAAAGCACATTAGTATTAGTAAAATGTATACAATAAACAAGACAGCTGGGCGCAGTATACAGTTGGAACACAGACATCATTAACCAACACATGGTAAAAGAAGATGAAGCGTAAAATAATAAGAGGCTATAGAAAGTTTTAAAAAGTAATTTAGATACATGAAAACTGTTTAAAGCAGTGCTTAGGTTAGTTGGGGGACAGGGAGTGAGAGAGGAGGGATGAAGGGAGGGACTGTTTGTTTTTGCCCCCCCTCGTGTGGTCAACTGGGCATCATTCAAAAGTCCCCACCACCACCACCGCTTAGCTATCAAACCGCCAAAAAGGAGGGGAACGGGTCGGGATGCCAGGCTGTTAAGGGGGGGAATAAACAGGGAAGCTCTGGGGATGGGGAGTGGGATGGGTTGGGTAGGGGGACAGCGATGTGTGAGCGGAGGAGTGAGGTCTGGTGGCCAACTGGGCGTCGGTCCAAAGTGCCCTTCCAAAAACTAATCACTGGTTCAAGCAGTCAAGCCCCTACAGCTTTAGATTACACATAATACCCTTAAGTACCGCAAGTAAATACATTACTGTGCCTTGCAGGACCTTGTTTTTGTTAACGTGATTTGTTGTGCTGTGTGCGCCTTGAAGAAAGGCTTTCAAGGCGCACTGTGTAATATTTTCAGTTGTTTATTTCCAGAATACATGCCACCCATTCACAAATGTTACCTATTTCATGGATACTTACCATGACATTGAATCTTACTATTCATTATGACAGGGAAAATGGCTTTTTTTTCATACGTAAAAAGGGGGATCTTCTCCCGGGTCTGCCATTTTGAATTTCGAGAAATGGACATTTTTAGCTGAAAAATGTACTTTGGGTCATACTAATAAATATGACTTTATACTTTGTAAATATTCACAAAAAAGCTTACATTTGGCAATAGGCAGCAGAGTTTGAATGAGCAGCATAGTTGCAATACCTACTACTTTGTCCACAATTTTACACAGTGCACCTTGAAATCCCATTATATGGTGTACAGTGACAATAATGGCCTTATATTCTATTCTACTATATTTTTTTGGCATACACTGCTTACTGCTGCTGTGTTGTTTAAAAAGTATTGTGGTAACACTTTATAATAATGTTCCTTAGTAAAGACTCAGTAAATAATTAACTAATGATGAATAAAACATTAACAAATGTTTTTATTATTTACTAAGTTTTATTAATGCTTTGAAAAATATCTACAAATGATATATTCAAGATTTTACACACCTTATAACGGAGTATTTTATTCATTTACAAGCAACTTGTAAATGTTTGATAAATATAAAACATTAAAATAGCATTTCCTAGTCATTTACAAGCATTTGTTTACATTTCTTAGTCATTTACAAACGTTTGTTAATGTTTTGTTCATCAATAGTTAATTATTTATTAAGTCTTTATAATGCTTTTTTGCATCCATTATTCTAAAGTGTTGTATTGTTTGTAGCAATAACAAGAAAATACAGAAATATGAATGGCATGAAATAATAATGACAATGTCTTGACTTGCACAAATATAGTGCAGCACAGAGCGAGCAGCTCTCTATGATGGTGGACATAAACAAAGTTCTGTGTGCTTTTGGCTGACTCAGCTGTTCTGCTTGGGCTACTCTCTGACAGGCACTCACAAATGCAGCGGAGGGCTGTTCGCATCACACACTCGCCAACACTGGTGGTGGAGCCTGGCAAGTGTGTGTGTGTGTGTGTGTGTGTGTGTGTGTGTGTGAGTGAGAGAGAGAGAGAGAGAGAGAGAGAGAGACAGAGAGAGAGAGAACAAGAGGTAGAGAGACAGAGCAAACAGGGAGAGGGAGAGAGAGAGAGATTGTGTGTGTGTGTGTGTGTGTGTGTGTGTGTGTGTGTGTGTGTGTGTGTGTGTGCGTGCGTGCGTGTGTGTGAGCGTGTGGCCGTGTGTTTGTGTGTGTCTGAGTGCGTTTGTCTGTGTGCCCATCGTTAAGCTGTCCAGAAACAGAGCACGGCCATACACAAATAGCATGCCCGACAGAGCACTTTGATATAATAAGAATCGTTAATAGGATTTAATGGAATTTAATTGTACTTTACTGAATGGGGCAGAACTTAATTAGACTGGCAGCGAGAAACAAAGCACCACACCATAAGCCACAGTCAGCATTCGACCCGACTGCCTGTGATGGATGCAGGGCTCTTGGCATTTCATGCTGACAAGGACGCAGAGGATGCAAAACAGAGGGCACCTCCCTCCCAGGCATGTCACTGCGCTGTGCCTCGCTGTTTTGCCATGTACATGCAGCATCATTAACCCATTGATACCTAAAGCACCTGCAATAAAAAGGCTGCTGAATGCCTAAGCCCTCAGTTGCCCTCAGCCTATAAAAGCCTAAATATCTCAGCCTCTGAAGCACATATGCATAAGTTGCATTTAAACGCTAAGACCCTCATCTTGCATTGGAATGTGTGCATTCAGCTCTAACATACCAAGATTTTTAATAAAATTGTCTCAAATCTCATGAGCCTAAATGTTGTGTCATTGCAGCTCCAGGTGCCAGGGCCAATGTTGTGCAACGCAACGTTCAGCATCAATGGGTTAAAGCCACATTTTTGATGGTCCCACAGTGTAAAAGTATATATAACTTTTCCCTCCACTTTATTCCTAACCAACGACGGCCAGGAGTGGGCATTTGAAACAGAAGCAGTGTTAACTTAAGACACAGGAAAGGCAAAGGGCATGATACAGATGAGGAGATAGAAATGAGTGAAAGTTATATGACAATTTAATTATCAACTGCAAGGTAACATTACATTTAACTCAAGGCTACTGTAGGTTACATAGGATACAGTGAAATCAACAGTTTACCCAAAATAGATAGGCAGAGAGAGAGAAAGAAAGAGGGAGAGAGGGAGAGAAAGACAGAGTTTTGGAGCCCTTCAGAGGTAGGAAGTGACTCCCAGAGGAATTTCTGAGGTGAGCTTATATACGGCAACCCCCCGACCCCAAAAGTGTCCCTTTGTGTTGTCAGGGCCAGTGGCACTGCGGGGGATGCCACATCTTCAGTGGGGGGAGAGCTAGCACAAACAGGCCCAAACTCTCCTTGAGATAGCATCAACAGTGTAATCTGAGTCATTCAATAATCTCCATATTTACAGTTGACCCTTTGATACAATGAGATATGTCAAAATCGCATTGAATCACAAAACAATGGATGACTGGAGATGATAATGTTGATGGCTGGTGGAACCTGGTACTGTTTCACACAGGGCACTGATGAATGTAAAATCACATCAGTGTGGCGACATGTGACTAAAGGTTTTCTAATGAGGGGTCCGTCACAGCAGGCATCCTTTATCATGGAGGGGTGTCGAATTCTGGCAGTCTTCTTATCTTATCAGTCTTTTCAGAGTTTAGGCATTTGCATACAGAATGATTGACTGACTGACACAGCATATGGCTTGAAAGATAACCAGCTGCATCAGAGGTTTTCATTGAAACAGTTAAAATACATTAGGCCTACATTTGTAATTTCATCCCAGCTAACCAGTCTTCTGGTCTGTTACAGAATATATTCACACATTTAGCATCACATTGGTCGTTACAGTTACAGTCCTATGAGTGTTATCTCACTTGTTGCTAACTGAGGCCATTTAATTATTGCTTCTTTGCCTCAGGCCTTTTTCTTAGGCTACAGGGCAGGGCTTCGCATTTTCCCTAATTGTAGACTTTGACTGTACTTTGCAGCCTTGCTACTTACATAATGGCACCAGCTCATTTGCAACCTCAAATAGATAACTTTTAGTTAGGACACATAATCAGGTAAATATTCTTCCACACAATAGCTGTTTGCAGGTAATAATACTAATAGCAAGGCCTTTGCGGTTTCACACATAAACAGCTCTAGTCTTCAAACAGCTATCCGATGCACACAACTAACGAGCAAGCACAACATAACGTCTACTGCTCTAGTAAGTCTATGCAAAGAAGGACGGCCTTTTAGACTAGCCTAAACGGTTCCAACCGGCAAACAGCCTGTCTATGGGTTTATAAGCACACACAACAGCTAAGACATAGTCATGGGTGAGCGGTTAGGGCGTCAGACTTGCATCCCAGAGGTTGCCGGTTCGACTCCCGACCCGCCAGGTTGGTGAGGGGAGTAATCAACCAGTGCTCTCCCCCATCCTCCTCCATGACTGAGGTACCCTGAGCATGGTACCGTCCCACCGCACTGCTCCCCATGGGGCGCCACTGAGGGCTGCCCCTTTGCACGGGTGAGGCATAAATGCAATTTCGTTGTGTGCAGTGTGCACTTGTGTGCTGTGGAGTGCTGTGTCACAATGACAATGGGAGTTGGAGTTTCCCAACGGGCTTTCACATATTATATAACCTTTCAACTTTCACATGTGCAGTATGAATATAACAGGCATTGTGAATAATTTCTTGAAGATGGAGAGGTAAACAGCCAAGGTGATAACTTTTAAAACGTGAAAATGCCCCAAGCGCAAATTACTAAAGCCACGCGGTGGGTGACACTGTAATGCATTACATGGCTATGAGAAATCTATGCTCATTAGCAAGCAAACGTGTCTTTCTTACCACACCGCTGCGTCATGACTTTGTCTGCGTTTAATTGCGCTGATCCGTGGGCATCTCACTTCGAAATGAACTCTTAAGATGGCGTGAACACATCTGGTAAACCCTGTGTGAATACTGTACATGCTTGGAGAAATACACACATTATCCATCATACGCATAGTGGAGCAACGGTCTGAAAATCATAGGCATGTCGTGAACATTTGTGGGGTTTTTCCTTTGCGGAGGTGGCGGGGGTCCTGAACGATATCTTTCAGAGGTCGGCGAGTCACACGAGCTGCTTTGATCATTATCAGTCTCGAGTGATGTGCGACGCTTGAGAAAGTATGGCGGAGGATGCCCGAGTCCAATTTGCCAACATTTTTGCGCGTCATGTCCTGCTTTGTTGCAGGATTTACAACATTTGCTGTGATCGCTTACTTTTCGCCTAGTGCGCTTCTTTTGGGGCCTTTGTTCGCTCGACCTTGCAAGGCATCGGAGAGCAGCCACACTGCGCTCTTCTAGACTAGGAGAGGCATCGCTAACAGCTTTTGTATCAACTTCACATGGCGCGCGGGCAGATGTGCCAGCGGCATCTTTGCATTCACGACTCATTTTCCAATTTATGAATTCCATATTTTTCACAACAGTTGCAAGGAAATCATTCAGCCGTTCAATTTTCTGATTTTGTTCTTCAATCACTTTCTGCTGCTTCTCAAACAGTATATGCATAATGCCCTCAGAATGTTTGCGTTGCTTTGCTTTCGTCTTACGCATGCCATAAAACAACCAGTAATGATATATATCTTCCTCCTTAGATTCTACCGTAATGCGTTTAGTAGCCAGTTTATCTAATGTATCAGCCAAATTGCATTTCACTGCGTTCAGAAGTTTACTTCTGCCCAAATGTTTGTCCATTCTACATGGGAAGGAGAGCTGAACTTTCTGAATTAGCTAGTGAGATTTTAACACTTTCTCAATGTAGGCCTACTTAAAACAAGTTAGATTTACTCACCAGCCCTCAGAATTATTCGCACGTCCCGATGCAGAATTTTTTTGCGTTAATCTGACTCCATATTTTTGCGCATCCAGGGATCACGTCGGGGTCACCACTGTAAAAGTATATATAACTTTTCCCTCCACTTTATTCCTAACCAACGACGGCCAGGAGTGGGCATTTGAAACAGAAGCAGTGTTAACTTAAGACACAGGAAAGGCAAAGGGCATGATACAGATGAGGAGATAGAAATGAATGAAAGTTATATGACAATTGAATTATCAACTGCAAGGTAACATTACATTTAACTCAAGGCTACTGTAGGTTACATAGGATACAGTGAAATCAACAGTTTACCCAAGATAGATAGACAGAGAGAGAGAAAGAAAGAGGGAGAGAAGGAGAGAAAGACAGAGTTTTGGAGCCCTTCAGAGGTAGGAAGTGACTTAGGGTGGCCATTGGTCCGTTTTTACGACCTGTTTACGACGTCCGTGGGTCCCTCTCTTTATCTTTCCTTTCCTCCTAGCCTTTTGCTTATGGCCTCGAGATGCGAGGCAACGTCATTGACGCAAACTAGACCTTGACAGTCAGTCGCGTTTCCGATATCTGCGGCCGCCATGTTACTCCAGATATAACCCCTCGCCCAGCGAATTAACTGTATTGCTGTCGCCTTATGTCGGGGAAATCTCCGTGCAATAGCCCTATATGAAGTTCATTAACTGACTGTATGAAAGTTAAATAAGGTAACTATATTATTGTCTATGTCTGTTTCCTATTTTTTCCTGCACTGGTGGCAACGCATAGTGCAACTAAGTTTGTCCGCTAAATGCCTTTACAACGATAGGAGGGTTCTCACAACTTTACAAACAGGGCAAAGAAACGTCTTTCTGCACGGGCGCTGTCTGTATTTTGAGCTCGTGTTGTTGGTTATCCAGCGTCTGCATGAAAAAAAGGTTGACAGAAGCGGTTTGCCTCCCTTAAAACACAGCTGATAAACATAGGCTACTTCTGACCAACTCTGAGTAAAGTAAATCAAATTAATTGTTGGCTATTAGGCCTACGAATGCATGACTACCCAAAATACATTTAAAAAAAATATGAAATAGCCTACACAGACAACAACGGAAGGATTTGTCTATCGTAACCTGCCGTCTCTGATAGGCCTACAATATTAAGTTAGTGGTACTGATGACTCCTTTATCGGAGTGAGGTAATAAAATGCGAAAATCCTTCCCCCCCAAAATATTGTTTTACAAGTAAAACTGTTGTTGGCAGCTGATTTAGTCTGAGGTAAGATGGCAGCGCTGTTCCCTGATTTCTGCCTACAGTTTAGAATGCCAACTTCACTGTTTTCTCCACGGAGGCGGGGATTCTGCAAGTCGAAGCCATGGGTGCGCACGAGGACGCTAGGTTAGAAAGTTAAGGGGCGGGGTTGTCCGGCCGAAGTCCGGACAGCTGGTCACCCTAAAGTGACTCCCAGAGGAATTTCTGAGGTGAGCTTATATACGGCAACCCCCCCACCCCAAAAGTGTCCCTTTGTGTTGTCAGGGCCAGTGGCACTGTGGGGGATGCCACATCTTCAGTGGGGGGAGAGCTAGCACAAACAGGCCCAAACTCTCCTAGAGATAGCATCAACAGTGTAATCTGAGTCATTAAATAATCTCCATATTTACAACAGGTTGGAAGCAGAATTGCCTCTCATTCAAACAGCAGAGTGGCTAACTCTCGAGTTGGTTTTGGGAAGTCCAACAGAAATGTGTTGCTTTTCCCTCCCAGTCCTTTTGTGTTTTATTGGATAGGGCAGTAAACAGGGCTGAACTGAACTGTGACAAACAAAAATGGGCTGTCGTATGAGCTGTCGTATGAGCCTTTAGGGCCGTACATACACGTCGCTGCTAGTTACTCGCTCAGTGAATGAAGTCATTACAATGTCAATGTGTTTCAGCGAGAATAGCAGGCGAGTAGGCGAGTACTGTACAAGCGATGCGATGTGGGCGGATCCCGAGTTGAAAATATTTTATCTTCGAGTGAGGCGAGTACGCGAGTAACCAATTGGAATGCAGAGATCGGTATTTCTCGCCTGTTCATTGGCAGTTAAAACCGCTGGAACTTTCAGCGAACGTTCCATGAAAGAGAGGCGAGTAGGTGAGCAAGCGAGAAGCTAGTAAATACCAGCGATGTGTGTGTACAGCCCTTTTGTTTGCCGAGGTACGCTACATTACTACCCTTTAGGCTCAGTCCACTCTCTACATTAAAGATAGTAGGGTCAATGGGGGGGGGGGGGGGGGTCGCTGTGGCACAGCGCGCTAAGCCGCCCACATTTGGGCTTGCATTGCCCACAGGGATTTCACGGCCCTGCCCCATCTCTCAAGCATTTCCTGTCTACTCTCACACTGTCCTATAATGATAAAGCCCCCCCCCCCCACTAAAAAAACACTTAAACAACCCAAAATGCTGGCCCCTGAGGAGTGTCAGCCCACCTGGAAAATGCCCTGTATGCCATATTTCCAGTCCATTCCTGGCAGTTAAGATATTAAAAGATTGGTAGACACCTGAGATGACTGGTAGAGAGTGATAAGGCTGGGAAAACGAGGAAAGGGAAAAACTGATTTTTAACAATTTCATGCAGAGACACAGTTGAAAACCTTATTATCGCCAAAATGGTCATGGCCATGTAATCTGTCACTTAAACCCCATTTCTAATGTCATAGCAATGTCTGTGTGCAGCTTTTTCAGCAGATAGGTTAGTACAGGGGTTCCCAAACTCTACCATGACCCACAGGCCCACAATACACTTGTCACTGATTCTTGAGAAAGCGGCTAAAACATGTCTCTGCAATAAACTGCCAATTCTGTTGAAAATAAACTACATTTTCATGAACAAAATGAATCCAGGTAAAGACACAGGAGTCTGTTACATAAATGTACAGTCGTTTGAAATATTTAAGCGTAATTTGATTACTTTTCATGGCTATAAACCTGCCCACACCCTGTAAAAACAGCTGTCCCAAGGACAGACATCATCATTTCAATTGACTTAAAATGTAAAAATCACTGGTATTATTGAATAATATCACCATGATGTGAAAGTCCATATTGAAGTGCTTCTGCAGATATGCACATAGTGCGTGTAAAGCAATATGTACTACTATTTTCTGATTGCTCAAAGTGTGTCCAGCATATTAGTCACCACCGTCAGATTTTTTTAAAAAGATAATAAAATCAGGTATGCGCAAGGTCATTGTCATTACTTAGGACCCCTTTTCAAACCTTTCGATCTACTGAGTACTTCACCATCACTGAAGCTCCTGTAAGTTTACTAATTTCTCCTCAATTTGATAATTTGTTTGGACACTGGTACTGTCCCAACCATAAACTGTCAACACCGTCGGGGGTATTAATAGTATTATTGTTACATTAATGTTAATTATATATACTTTTTCAGAAGCGTCATGAAGCCCCTAAGAAACAGAGCGAAAACGAAGTGGCTAATGTGAGCAAAAAATGCACAGTATGTAACAGAGTGTTTTTTTGTCTCACACCGTCAGATGTCACCACCGTCAGATTTTGTTCCGCTCATCATCTTGTTCCATATTTTACTAAATTGTGCTGGTTAATGAAACATTACCAGACATGTTAGTAATAATTGTGACCCAAACTT
>NC_085876.1:32599378-32606878 GCF_034702125.1 Engraulis encrasicolus
TGTCAACTTCTATCCGTGCGAATGAGGGGTGTGTGGTGGAAGTAAAGCTGCTCAGCTGCAACAAAATGTTCATGACGACAGATGTCTGTGTGTGAGGGTGGAGAGGGCGGTGGCGGTTTCAAACCGTACTTTTAATTGCAGCAGATATGCTTACTTGTACTTGTGGGGAGTAGGGTATGCTGTGATCAAGATAGTAATGCCAACCCCCCTTCCCAAAAAAAACTCCACATCAAAATGGAATAATAAAATGTAAACGGAACTGGCTCCGCTCTTTTGTGAAAGGTGCCTTTGGGGGTCATTGTCGCTGTGAATGGGACTATTGGCTGCAGTTTATCTCACTGGTTATATGGAAGTAAACCATCCCCTGGGAGTTAAAGCCCTCCCGCTCTCTCTCTCTCTCTCTCTCTCTCTCTCTCTCTCTCTCTCTCTCTCTCTCTCTCTCTCTCTCTCTCTCTCAAAATCTCTTCTTCCATTCTCTCACTGTGCAGCCAAAGCTTCAGCCACTGGCCCAATAAGTCCTTAATCCTTCATAAGGAGGCTGTTTAATCCCACTCCTCTGTAATACCAGGAACCTGCCATCCCATCTGCACTCAAAGCCCAAACTCTCATTCTTTCTTCCTTTCTCCCTCTATATTTTCCCCTCAATCATTCCCCCCTCTCTCACTCCCTTTCTCCCGTTCTCCCAGTACCCCCCCCCCCCCCCCCCCCCCCCCCCCCCCCCTGCTTCCCTGCCTTCACTGCCTTCACTTTCTAGAATCTTCACGTGAAGCCGTGACACTAAGACATTGAAGGGGCACTTGGCTTTCGAACATCATGGATTTCTCTGAATGATGCTCCACACTTGATGCTTGAGGCGTAAACAGGAAACATTTGTAGCCATATAGTACAGGCATGCAAGCATCGTCCTACGCAATCACAAGTTGCAGCTGTCTTTTTTTCCCGCAATCGAGGTTTGTCAGATCAATATGGTTGTGAATACAAACAAAATACATGCCATTGCTATTTTTTACAACCTCCAAGAGCACCAGTTGATTTTGAGTGCACTACCTACTGTTCTTTCAGGGTTAAGTTTCTGTGTGTGGGTGTGTGTGTGTGTGTGTGTGTGTGTGTGTGTGTGTGTGTGTGTGTGTGTGTGTGTGTGTGTGTGTGTGTGTGTGTGTGCGCGTACGCGCATTTCCTAGTCCTCCCCAATCTCTTTCTCCCACTCTCTTCCTGTCAGCATCTCATACTGTCCTGACAATAAAGGCATAAAAAGCCCATACAAATATATTTACAAAAAAATGGGAAAGAATGCTCTGACTAAGTGTTAAGGCGCTACCCTGCATGAGGCTTCGTTGTCTAAAGGGGACCGCTGTCATTTCCATGTCTGCAGAGAGGATCCCTAACTTTACGTTGCATCAACGAGAATATGTGCACAGTATATTATGTGAGATGCTAATGTTGACTGTCGTGCTATCTTGAGGGCAGTGCTAGCTTACCTAAAACAAGTCAAACCACCCATGCGATGGCTCTACTACACCGTCGAGTCTAAGCGTTGCATTTCGGTAGTTCATTAGGAGAGGGGGGGCGGGAACAGGTCCGGTCCAGGAACCGACTCGCATGCACCGGTATATCTACTGACTAAATCCGCTGGGGAGAGATGAAATTGTCACTCACTCTCTCACCCATGGGCCTTCCGGTGATCATCACGCTTCTCATACGCACCCTCTCATTTATATGGGCGGTTATATCGGACAAACCAGCACTTTCCCCTGGGTAATGATGTGTCACAGTTGATAGTATACTGTCTATCTATACATACTGATCTTGCCCTATCGTCTCCCATTGTGACACTAAGGCACTCCAAATTGAAATGTCTTCATCAATTAGGACATGTCCTACATGGACGTATTAAGTGAATCAACTCTACACAATTTACTGTGTGCAGTACCGGGTGATTCACTTCCTGTTACTTCTTCTGGCCTCTTATCAGATGTACTCTGTGGGACAAAGCCCATTTCCACAAGGACAAGTGGACACCTACCTCCCTATCAGCTACCTATATCTCACACTCTGTCTGCACACAAAGACGGGTCATGTACACACACAGATTCCAATGCCACAATCATTTGCAAGGACAAAAAAGCAAAAAACACGCACAAACACACACACGCATGCACGCACGCACACACACACTACCCCATTGGTCATCTGTCATTCAAATGTAAGCCTATGTGTTAGTGCCCACTTTTTTCCGCTTTGTAGTATCCAGATGGATGTTAAAGTTATCTCAGCAGAAAAAGGTTAGCCATGCGGCGAGAGAGAGCGAGTGAGTGGAGGGTTACTTAAGGGGAAAGCCCAGCAGTATTCTTGTGAATGTTCCTCTGTGCCGTTTTCCATCCATCCCTCTTTGTATTTCAATCTCTTGAAACCAGTCCATGACCTTTTGTACTTATGCTTTCGTTTGTGTTCAAAACCCACAGGAGATTATTATGACTATATGTTGTGGCAGAGCAGTTTGTATAAGACAGGATACATCATTTCGATGTTTTGTTGACGAGGTATTAGCCATCAAGGACTACTTTATTTAATCACTCATTGGCCAGGCTAGTTGTCAAGGCAACAGCGGTGAAATGAGCATGTCTGATGTGACTGTCATACGTTGAGGGATCTTGCGCTTCCCCCACCGGAACACGCCACTTTATGAAGCACACACACAAACATGCACACGCGCACACACGCGCCTGCGCACACGCACACACACACACACACACACACACACACACACACACACACACACACACACACACACACACACACACACACACACACACACACACACACACACTCGCTCGCTCGCTTTTCTCCACCCACAGGAACGCAACACTTTCAAGCTTCGCTTCATTTTATATTTCCCACCCCTCACCCCTCACATAAGCTACATTTAATAGTCTTCACATCACTTCACCTTCTCATAAGATACATTTAATATTATGCAAAGTGGCTCATCACTCTCTAACTGCCACACACCTGTGATGCCTGTTGTACGGTGGTGTTTGGCCAAGTGGTTGCCAATGACACACATCTGGGGACCTGAGTTCTCAGTTATCAGATGGAAGAGCGCAACACTGCTTTTAAAAAAAAATATATATATATATATTTTTTAACAGTTCACCACTTTATTTTTTGGTGTACTGACGTCTCGTTACTAGGCCTTCATCAGACAAGCACACCAAAAAATAAAGTGGTGAATCGTACAGAAGCAGTATCACACTTTTCCATGTGACAACTGATGACTGAAGCACCCTGAAAAGCTGCACATGCTGAGAAAGAAACACAACACGTCTGGAGACTGTGACCTGTGAGGCTTAAAACTGTGGCAAGAAAAAGACCCCAGATGCTCAGATAGATGAGTGTAAGTCGACAACCATAAAAGCGCCATGACGGAGGCCCATTACGGAGAGGAATCAAAACCTTGTGTGCCTAACGGCAGATGGCAAGGGGAACGTAGACGGTATTAGTGAGAGATGGTCGCAATATGCAGGTCGTGACCAGACGGGGTTACCAACGGGCAGATTAGACAATTGCTTAGGGCCCCACCAAAACATTCCACTAAGGGGCCCTACAATAGAGCCCAGCCAAGGTAAATGCCAGTAAAACGCCAGAGGGCCCCATGTCTACATTTTGCTTGGGGCCCCAAAATGAGTAAAACCGCTACTGATCTTGACAAAGCAGAGTTACGCGTATATCCAAGACAATGCAGTCTGTGACCAGGTAGAAGTGGGACGGTTGGGGTGAGATTGGGAAATGACCTAGGCTGGATTCAAACTGAAGTCCACAGTCCTAGTGGTTAAGGAGATGGGCTTTAGATCAGAGGTTTCGAATCCTACCCTTCCATTCAGGGTCAGAGCTAATAGGACTCTGGGCCCAGGCAGGGCTCTCCCGTGTGGAGGTGAGGATTCTATTATTATAGGCATGCAGGCTGTATGGCCTTGTGTGCAATTGTTCTAAAAAAATGACTTAATGAACACCAAAGGGGTCGAAAATTTGCTAAATACAATCAGTGGGACCAGCAGCAACAGCAGTAGTGTGCAGGTACTTTCTTACTATATTATATGGTGGAATGGACAGTGTGCAGGATTTCTTTACACTTGAATGACAACACCACTGGGATAATATCCTACGCACCTGCCCACCTACAGAGCACCTACAAAAGCATCTTCTTGAACAATTATTTTAAGAGCACCATACCCATTTTTAAACACTAGTTACAGTGTTTTTTTTTTAATTCACATTTTAATGAACATTCCTTATATGTAAGCTATTTCAAAATGTTTCAACAGATGAATATTATGTACGGAAGTTAAAATGATTAGTAAAAAGGCAGAGAGCATAATTTACACAAGGACTAGGAACTTTAAGGAGTTTCCAGGAGAAGCAGTGGTCAGGAAGCGATTCATTCAAACAGGTTCCTTACTTGGAAGACTATGCATCCCCGGCAGATATTAGGTCATTTTTACTCCATTAGTAGCTATTTTAATGAGTTCATGTGTGTTTTCAAACTGTTAAGACAAATATTAAAGCTCAACTATAATTTCAAGACAATGTCAAATGGATTTATTACACGGTATTGTGAGTGAAAATTGGTACTTTGGGTCGGAAGATTTCATCCGTGTAAGTAATTACACTTTTCTCGAGGTGTTAGTCACAAAGCACAATCCTCTACCTGTTTCACCCACCGCATAACATATTGCTGTGCACCCTGCTTTTATTGCTGTGCAGTAGGATATAAGTGGCATTAAACAATAAATAAGCAAACAGGAACTTGTACTCAGATTAACTTGCCTTCTTGGTGGTTCGTATTCAGTGCTTTACTGCATTTGTTTTTGGAAAATGTAAAAAAAAAAAAGGAAAAAAATGTAGGGGGGGCTAAAGCCCCCCTAAAATAGGTCTAACGACGGCCCTGACTCCAACGCCGGGAGCTGCATGATGCAGCTTTAGGCTCTTGAAATTTGAGGCTTTTTAAAATAAAATAAAAATTGTGTATAGAGCTGAATGAGTATATTCCAATGCAAAAAACAATCTGTTTATGTGATTCAGAGGCTGAGATGTTTTTTACAGGTTGACAGACAGTATTCATTCCCAAAAATGGCATGAAGGCATTTAGCCTGCTTTTTGCAGGTATGTTAGGCATCAATGGGTTAAACCTAGGTCCTCAGGGTCGATAAGCCTGTATATGGGCAGGTACATTAGCGTGATACACAGCAACCCCAAGGTAGGGATCCCACTTAGGATCTCGCTAATGGCAGATATGAAATGGGTGAAGGTTGTGGCATTTGAAGTTGCTCTCCAAAGTACTGCAAAATTATTTTTTTGCAAAAGGAGCTTGTGAAGCCGGCAAGCCAAATCTATTTCGATGGAAAGGACGCACTGACCCAAACAGCCTATCATCTATCATCATCCCATGTGCCCAAATGTGTAATGAGGCTTATAGACTGCCTTATGAAGCCAAAAGTCAGTAATTGCAGTCATCATCCTCCGTGCCCTAGCAGACTGCTAAAGCACACCCTCACCCTGCTCTTCGGTTTTCACTGAGGGCCTGGACTATGCTCTGTTGAGAGACATTTTGCTCTTGGAGATTTAAGAAGACTACTTAAATTGAAAATGGGGTGAAAAGATTATTTACCTAACTGATAAGCTCTAGTACATGACGTCTTTTTGTGTCCTTGGCTTGCAGATATTGGTTATGAACATTTCAAAACGATGTGTGTGTGTGCGCGTGTGTGTGTGTGTGTGGCCCTTTTAGCTTGACGAGATATTATATCGAAGCAAATCTATTTAAAGTGTACACAGAAACGACAACACAATGCGCTTTTGCACAAGCTTTTAAGTTTCAAAGAGTAGCTGATCACATTGGGTACATTCTGTATGTTGATCAGATGCTCTGCCTGTCCTTATCCATCACAATCAGTCCACTCAGGGCCATGGTGTTCTGCAAGACGGTATGCCAGATTTTTTGTTTTTAAAACGAGTCATGGATTGAGTTATGTATAACTAAAAAATATCTTGAAAATTTGTGATCACCTCACTTAGATGTAAACACGTATTGCTCTTTCGTTGCCAGAATAAGAGGCCTACAAAAAAGGAGAGCTTTTGGGCTATCTCAATGCAGCCTTGAAACTAAGAGTGGAGGATTCAATACATGGTCGGAATTCTTCATTGCCCGTGACATTGGAACATTTTGTTTGGTGAGTCATGGTGATATGGAACCCTGTTACCGTAACTATTCACTTAGTTTTTAAATATGAAGAATGGGAAACTTGACTCTGAATTTGAGAAAGATGCTCCCTATCTAGGCCCAGTGTTAAGCCAGGAATGCGGAGGCTTTTTCGATGGAAGGTGAAAGATTTTTTCATTTTCGAAAAGACATCCATTTGCTCACAACTCAGCTCACCTGGCACTGTGAATCCAATCCAGCCCCTAATACGGCAACCTCCTCCATGATATATGTCCTAACCCTTTGCCTAGACACACCTGACCCACATCGAATCAAGTCGACTAAGGCAGTGATGTGAAATTTGTTTTCCTGTAGACGTGGGTGCCCTCTGACATCACTTCAAATACAATTCCTCAGATGTATTACCCTACCCTCCGCTGTTACATACTGTATACCCTCTCTTGTTTGTGAAGAAGAGTGCCTCAGAATCAGATTGCTTAACCCTTTGAGGAGTAAGGACTTTCCCTAGGTTCTTCTAGAACTTTACTTGAACACTCTACAGCTCCCATAGAAGTCGGTGTTAAAAATCTTGCAAAGTCCTTATGACATCATAATGAGAACTCAAAATTTGGGCAAAATTCTAATCACATATTTGTGATGGTACTCCTCACATACTGATGGAAAAACAAGTGTATTCTTTTGCTTCACCCATTGATGCTGGATGTTGCATTGCACAACATTGGCCCTGGCGCCTGGAGCTGCATGACGCAACAATCAGGCTCATGCAATTTAAGACAATTTTATTAAAAATCTTGGTATGTTAGAGCTAAATGAACACATTCTAATGCAAGATGAGGGTCTTCACATTTAAATGCAACTCATGGCATGTTTTTATTTCGGTCTCTTTATAGGCTGAGGGTACGTTTTCTTAAAAAGGGCATTCAGCAGTCTTTCTTGTACTGTAAGTGCTTTAGGCATCAGTGGGTTAAATTGTAGGCCCGAGTAGATGGATGAGGTGTCCTGAATGAAAGTGGTATCTGTCACTTGTCTGCTCCAGATATATGTTAACTGCCACATCTCCGATGCGCCTTCTGCAAACAGCAGATGGACTGTAAGCAGTTAGCCCCCTGCTGGACCTGTCAATTGGGCTGTTGACGGAGCTGCCAGAGCAATGTGCAGTCGCACGGGATATAGTCAGCATGCTCCTCAAACTGTACACACACGCACGCATACACACATGCATATGCAGACGCGCACACACGCACGCACGCACGCACACACACACACACACACGCACGCACGCA
>NC_085876.1:32611878-32624378 GCF_034702125.1 Engraulis encrasicolus
GTTTCGTTGTGTGCAGTGTGCACTTGTGTGCTGTGGAGTGCTCTGTCACAATGACAATGGGAGTTGGAGTTATGCCTCACCTTACACAGGTGAGGCATAAATACAATTTTGTTGTGTGCAGTGTGCACTTGTGTGCTGTGGAGTGCTCTGTCAAAATGACAATGGGAGTTGGAGTTTCCCAGTAGGGCTTTCACTTTCACGTCACACTCACAGGTTTGATGCCTGCAGCAATCCACATTAGCCTGGAAATAAACTCACCGTGTATATTTCCACACCCATGGTCATGGCTGAAACACCCGCCCTCTGAGCATTTAACCCTCCATTGCCCCAGAGAGAGCCATATTGGTCCCTAATTTCCCATACGTCGCTGTCAATAATGGCCTCGCGCTAAATGACACGATATGCAATGACGTGAGTTTATGTGTGTGCCCCACAACAACTGCCTCCTCCACCTGGCACTTCCTGGTTAATGGCCCGTTCCCACACTACCCATAATGCAACGGACTATGTTGACATCCTGATAGTCGTATTGAATTGAGCATAGAGCTGTTTATTCTGTATGTATGGTAGCAGTCTGCCTTGAGGCGGTAACCACTGCAGGCCCATACACCATTGCCATATAGCACATGTGGTCATTTCCACATTCAACCCCATCACAGCAGGCGCCATATTAACGACCGAGTTCACTGATGCAAATATTGATGCGAGTATATGTATGCGGTAAATCCCGAAGGCTGCCGCTTCCTGTAGTTTTTTATGTGGCCATTAGCGCAAAACAACCAATTTGCAGAGATGTCAAAAGTAGAGGTAAAACAAAGAAACACAGTTCTCTTCCAACACAGGTAACTTCTGATCTGAGTAAAAAACTACACCCGTGTACTTTTGTCTTACGATCAGGTGACTTTGCACTGCTTGGATCAATTTTGTGGTGGGTTCTTGTTAGTTTTCTAGTTTTAAAGGTGCACTCTGCAAGAAATGGTCAAAAAAGGTACAGCAACTATGCTGCTCATTGAAACTGGGTTGCCTATTGCCAAATTTGATTATGGAGAAGATCCCCCTTTTTATGTATGAAAAGTGCAATTTTCCCAGTCATAATGAATACTTAGAATTTGATGGTGGTGGTAAGTATTCATGACAAAGGTAACATTAGTGAATGGGTAGCATGAATTCTGGAAATAAACAACTAAAAATCTTACACAGTGCACCTTTACGTAACAACACAGTCTAGGTGCCTCGTAGGTACAATGGAGTAAACGGTGTAACAGTTATGTAATATCATGAGCAAGTGTTGTCATTGCACCATCAATTTACTTTTCCTATTATTTTTGACACCTCAGCTAATTTGTGGGGTCGAGAGGGCCTTAGCTTTTAGGGAGCCCGCAGCAACACTCCTGACTCAGCTGACCTATTGATGACCTATTGATCTTCATGTAACAACATCAAGCCATGCGTGTGATAAATAGACAACACAAACAGGTACACATATATGAACACACACAGACACACACACACACACGCATGCACACACACACGGTCTTGCGCACCCCCCTCTGCCACACACAGCTGGATGCACATACCGTGTACACATGTGCTCACACCATCAACATCAACACACACAAACACATACAGTACGCACACACACACACACACACACACACACACACACACACACACACACACACACACACACACACACACACACACACACACACACACACACACACACTCAATCACACACATGGAAACTGTGTGTGTGTGTTTGCGTGTGTGTGTGTGTGTGTGTGTGTGTGTGTGTGTGTGTGTGTGTGTGTGTGTGTGTGTGTGTGTGTGTGTGTGTGTGTGTGTGTTTTGTTTGTACTGTACAAACACTCCCACACAGACACAGACACACACGAACAGGTACCAGACAGGTACACAAACACACGCACACACACACACACACACACACACACACACACACACACACACACACACACACACACACACACACACACACACACACACACACACACACACACACACACACACACACACTCAATCACACACATGGAAACTGTGTGTGTGTGTTTGCGTGTGTGTGTGTGTGTGTGTGTGTGTGTGTGTGTGTGTGTGTGTGTGTGTGTGTGTGTGTGTGTGTGTGTGTGTGTGTGTGTGTTTTGTTTGTACTGTACAAACACTCCCACACACACACAGACACAGACACACACGAACAGGTACGAGACAGGTACACAAACACACGCAGACACACACACACACACACACACACACACACACACACACACACACACACACACACACACACACACACACACACACACACACACACACACACACACACGTTCATGTCAATCTGCGAGGCTTCTCCCACCCCACTCCTCCAGCTGTGGCAGCCGCCAGGCTCCACTCAGCTCTGCCAGCTCATCAAGGCCCCACAGAAGCCGCCTCGCAGGCTTCCTTGGCTCTTGGCAACGGTTGCTATGCGTTGTGGATGGAGGGAGCTGGAGACGGGAAGGGAGGTAAGCGGAATGGAGCGGCGTGCAGTGGAGCTCTCACAACAATACCGGGGCCTTCTGGTAATCCCTAATGGCGGAAAGAAATATGGGGTGATGGGTGGAAAAAGAAAGAAAGTAGATAGATACATATGGTGAATTCAGGTAAATTGGGTCACTTTGGGCTATTCACCTATATGCAAAAAGTGGCCCAATTTACCTGAATTCACATAAATAGGCAAAATAAATAATCCAACAACACACACAAGAATTGCTCTTACTCTGCAAGTGGTACACTACGTCTACATACTGTATGCAAAGGCAGCCAGAGCATAGGGGTCCTCTGGTAATCACTAATGGAGGAAAGAATTATGGGTGGAAAATGAAAAAAGAAAGTATGTAAGTAAATAAATAAATCAACACACACAAGAATCTCTCCTGCTCTCCAAACTACACACAACATGCAGCGGTAGGCAGGGGGTTAGGGGCCCTCTGATGATCGCTAATGAAGGAAAGAAATATGGGGAAAGAAATAAAAAAATAAAGACTGAAGATACATAAATGACTAATTCAACACACAAGAGGATTTCTCCTGCTTTACAAATGATAGAAAAGACATGCAGTGGTGGGCAGGGGGGGAGTGGACCTCTGATTATTGCTAATGGATGAAAGAAATATGGGAAGAAAACCTCCCATAAAATAATCGTTACAATAATCGTTCCTGCCATACAGCTTCCGTTTGCCTTCAGGCCAAACAGTGTACAGCAGCCTATATGCAACGTTGGTGAGGGAGCAGGAAGACATTGACATGGCGTTGCTTCCTGTGGTGTAGCAGAGAGGAGAGGAGAATTATTCTCACCAAACCATATAGGCTAATTGGAGAAATGAACAAAGAGGGGACCCACTGGTTCTCTCACTCATACAACCAAAGAAAAAAACAAAAACAATAAACAACCCTAACTAAGTACAAGGACCCAACGAAGCCAGCGAAGTAGAAACCACTGATACCCACACACTAACGGAACAACAACAGCAGCAGCAGCAGCAACAACAACAACAACAACAGCAATAACAACAACGACAACAACAAACAACAACAACAGCAGCAACAACAACAACAACAACAACAACAACAACAACAACAACAACAACAACGACGACAACAACAACAACAGCAGAAGCAGCAACAACAGCAACGACAACGACAACGACAACCCACAAATAAACAAGTCTTACTTTTTCATTCTAACCTGTACACTACATGCAGGGGTGGTCGTGGAGAAACGAAGCTATTCACACAGAGCCAAAGCCAGCCAAATATATTGCATGCTCCAGGAAACCGACGTACCATGCAGGTCTGAGCAGCTGAACAGCTGAACAGTCAAGGCTGTCCAAATGCTCTGTCTGGAGGGAGAGGGCTGGAGCTGACTGTCAAAAGCAACTGCCATGAAGATGGCAAACAGAAGGAGGTATGGAGAGAGTGGATGAGGCGGAGGCCAAGAGGGAGGCAGTGCATGTTCATTTGCACAGAATAGCGGTTTAGAGGCGGTTCAATATGTTTACGTGGAACAAAAAAAGCAAAGCTTTTACATAATTTTTTGGAGTTTTTTTAAAAACTTTATTCGACAGGACAGTGTGAGAGGTGGACTGGAAGCGAATGGGGAAAGAGACGGGGAGGGGTCGGCAAAGGACCCGGGCCGGGAGTCGAAACCGGGTCAGCCGCATGGTAGACGAGTGCCCTACTGATTGGCCACGGTAGGGCCAAAAGCAAAGCTTTTACAATAACTGGGAGGGAAGGACAATGTTGAGAAGTATGGATGGAAAACCTACCAAAGAACAGACGCATTCGGCTAAAATGGATCTAGAAATGTTCTTTGTTTTCCTGTGCTACAAATAAAATGGCAACCACTATTACACCACCACTCATCTGATAAATCCATGACTCAGTTTCTTGCCAAGTACAAGGACAAGCTCCTTTTCATATCAAGAAACCATATTTATACCATATGATTTCGTAAATCGACATTATAATTATGGTAGGCTGACATACTGTACTTTCCAAACTGCAGTGGCTTTACATTTTACAGTCCATCATCCGATACAGATACACAGAAACATAGAAGCATTCTGTACCTAAATCGCAGTAGGCCTACCTTTTTGCAGAACAAATATGTGACATGGTATCATTAAAATGATCTTTTTGATAGCTTTTTTAAATCTGGGAAACATACAAAGAGTTTTGCGCTGGAGGTAAAATGTTGTACCCCAGAGATCACCATTTTGTACCTTAAAATGCTTGAAGTATAGGCTACACACAATTGTTTCCCTAAAAGGTAGGTACAGAGTACACGTTTGGAACAGTGTAATGCTTCCATTTCTCTGTGTGACTAAATGTTGGCTTGAGCGGCCTAAACGTCTAAATGTTGGCTTGAGACTCTTTACTCTTTGTCACAGTTCCTAATGACTCTGTCTACCCTAAGCAGAGGCAGAGACGAGCCACTTACTGCAGGGGGTAAACACAACGTATAGTGTGCAACTACATGAAAGCAGAATTTCACAAAGCATTTGAAGTTGACTCTGTGGTTTTAATGTCCCTAATTTACATTTATATTTTATGTTGGCCCCTTCCATAATATTCTTTGATGTAGTTACATCAAACACAGCTGTGGCCCTCTGTTATTAGGTCGTATATTTCCCATAAATGCTTTCCCGCTCACCGCCACCCCCCTCAATCGCCCCATCCCTCCTCCAATAGTAGTTGTAAGCTAGTGTTATTTTTTTTGCGAGACAAATGCCTTTAATCCGCAGCGTGTAACCACCTGAATATAGAACCTTAATGTTTGGTTTTCTGATGCCTGTGTGTGGTGGTTTTCATTCAAGTTGTCACCCGTGGCTTGGCGCATCTCTCTCTCTCTCTCTCTCTCTCTCTCTCTCTCTCTCTCTCTCTCTCTCTCTCTCTCTCTCTCTCTCTCAGTGTTTTTCCCGGAGCCAACAGCGCCGGTTTGACGTCGACAAGCTGTCGTTTTTTCTCCCAACCAAGGAAACTGAGCGCACGTAGTACGGCAGAGCTGAGAGGGAGCAGACTGTCCGTTTGCCACAGTGCTCACATTTCGCAGTTATTTTTTTTCGAGCTAAGCGTTTCAAACAGACGCTGGAATCCTAACCTCCACTGACCTATCTAAAGTTTGTATGTTTTTCTTGTAGCCTACCCAAATTGCACCCACCACTATTTTATCTATATTTGAAGTTACGGAAAGTGCAAAACTGTGAAGACTATACTGCGCTCTGAAGTTATTCGCGCGTAAAGAAGGCGCCAGTTGAAGAGAGGGTCGTGCGTCGCTGTGCAACACTCTAATTTCAGCACCCAAGTGAGGGGACAGCGACCGCCGCTCACCCAGTCGGAGCCGGACCATGGAGCCGTCCACGGCACCTGCTGCGGATCTGTCCGATCTCTACTCCGTGATCCCGTTCAATGTCACCTTCCCCTATGATGCCATGGGCTTTGTGCCCGCTGGAAACTACTCCGAGTCGGAACCAAGCCCCCCCACCAAGAGTCCTGCGGGCATCATAATAGCCATCTCCATAACGGCTCTCTACTCGGTTATCTGTGTGATTGGACTGCTAGGAAATCTTCTCGTCATGTATGGTGTAGTAAGGTAATGACATTTGATTTTCTCCCCTGTAAACTTGTTACTTGCGCTGTTGTTTGTGTGTTGCCTACCCCTGACCTTTTCTCAAACCTATATCCTAACAATATCAATTTTAAGTGCACTTGTACACACTTCGCCTATATACACATGCCATGTCTAGGCATAATACATATGTTGACATAAAACAATATCAACAGTTGGTTTGACGTGATCTCAGGAGAAGTGGAAATCAAGACACAGGCTTGAGACTGGACATATGAATTCGCAAAACCAATTTGACAAGTTAAAAATCAAAATCACCCTCAAACACATCCTAAATCGCACATTTACCTTTCATACATCTTCATTTCAGAAAGGACTGTGGTAGTCAGACAGGGAAAAAACGAAGGAGACAGCGCGAGGTGGGTATTTTTTAAACAGTCTCTCTTCAAATCACAATCCTTTCGTTTTAATATGTCTCCATCGCTTCTGACTCGCGCCCCCGTCAGACACGCAAGTAAACTTGACAGTCTGTCTTGACGGTAAGTAATGAGGGGAGTTTGTAGTGGTATGCAAATTATATGCTAATATGAACCCACTTTGTCGCTGATCCGCTTGCAAGTTCTAGTTTAAATGCATTTGCACGCTTCATGCTGAGTTCTGATGTAGGCTACCTCCTCATAAACAGAGAGAGAGAGAGAGAGAGAGAGAGAGAGAGAGAGAGAGAGAGAGAGAGAGAGAGAGAGAGAGAGAGAGAGAGAGAGAGAGGAGGGGGGGGGAGGAGGAGGGGTATGAGATGGTTAGTCAACCCTGAAGTCGCTTGGGGGAGTGAAATGGATGGGGAAGGAAGGTCCGCGAAGGTAGTCCGAAGTGACTCAAACGAGCATGAGTCGTACATTAAAGGACACGCAATCACTCTAAAACAGCAAATAACCTTACCACCTCTGATTCCAGGTAGAAAAACCTATAATGACAAAAACATATCATATGATGAGCAATCTAAGGGTCATTTGGTAATTTAGAAAATTGAGGTTCGAATTAACACGTGACATCCTGCTGCGTAGCCTAATTCAGTCGTTTTGGTGAATGATCACATGCGTAAATGACTTGAGGAATACCAGGGGTATTAACATAATATTCGCTGGGATGGTTTGAATTGTGTTCTGGCCACATGTGATTTGAACCTAATTAACACAGAAGAATGATCAGGGTAAGAGGGCGGAGATGTTACAAACGAGCTTGGAGTAGGGAATCTTTAGTTTGAGTTTTTTTCTTCCTAATCCAGTGGGCACAACTGGGGTTTGTTATTCAAGACAAAATGCTTACCCCGCAGAGCAGAGGGGGAGAGAGATAAGACTGGATACAAAAAAGCTTGAAAGTAATTTCATATCTGCTTTCAGGCTAAATGAGATGGGGGATATACCGTAGCCATGGCAAAGCAGCCCCCAAGCCACTACCCATCTCATTTTGTATTGAGATTATAGTTTAGGTGCTTCTGGCACGGTTTTCACAGTGAGAAAGTCACCTAACCAGTCAGTGAAGGAGGGAGTGTGGCGTGCGAGTGATTACGTCAACTGTGCGTGAGGGGCGATTGGGCTTTAGCAGGTGACCAGGGACATGGTAATACCTATGAACTGCTCACACATGACACCAAAACACAAAAATTAAATAATTAAACACAAAAGAAACCATACAGTACATACTCTATAGATGCCCAGTGGCACTATGTCATAGGAGCCTAAATTGTGAAGTGTCATTTCAAACTGTAAGGCTCCACAGTGTGAAGAGAATGGTCATTTATTTGATCATTATACCTGTCAGCTGATTCAAAAGTGGCTTTCTGCACAATTTTAAACCGTCATTTGATTCGACTAATAACCCAGACAAGGCATCGAGATAATGATGGCCTAATTTACATATAAATGAGAACAATTAAATAAATGACAATGAAATGGACATCAACGACTTGATGCTATAGCCGATGTATGTGCTGGCCTGTGATCATTCAACACGTCAGCAATGATGGCAAATGGGTGCATTTTTACCCAGCTGTCACTGGATAAAAGGAAAAGGTTTTAAAAATAAAAATAGCAAGAAGTAAATGTCATGAGAGGTCATGCATGTTTTGCTGTGGGTGAGAAAAATGTCGAATGCTTTTAGTGGCCTTGGCTTTGATGTGTGTGTGTGACGTGTGTGTGTGTGTGTGTGTGTGTGTGTGTGTGTGTGTGTGTGTGTGTGTGTGTGTGTGTGTGTGTGTGTGTGTGTGTGTGTATGTATGTGTTAGTGTGTGTGTGAGAGAGAGAGCAAGAGAGAGAGAGAGAGAGAGAGAGAGAGAGAGAGAGAGAGAGAGAGAGAGAGAGAGAGAGGGAGACAGAGAGAGAGAGAGCACCTATGGTGATGTGTGCCTGCTTACATGTATATCAGCACAAGCTTGTATATTGGTGTTTGTGTTTTAGAGAGAAGTGAAAAATGGGTTTCATCAGCATTGATATGCCTCAGTGCACTCGCACGTGTGTGTGTGCGCGCGCGCATGTGTGTGTTTGAGTGACTCACGAAGGCATGCTGCGCCTCTTGCTGTGTCTCCTTAATCAGCGCTCTGTAATTTGTGCAGACTCACTAACTCACTCTGCCCCACACCAACACACATGTACACACACACACACACACACACACACACACACACACACACACACACACACACACACACACACACACACACACACACACACACACACACACACACACACCTTTCACCCGTGGGTCTCTCACACCAGCACACACACACACACACGTACACACACACACACACACACACACACACACACACACACACACACACACACACACACACACACACACACACACACACACACACACACACACACACACACACACACACACCTTTCACCCCTGGGTCTATCACAGCCCATTTCACAAAATGTTAAGTTTTTTTGTTTATTTATTATAAATCTATTGCTGAGTCCTTAGTTCCATCAGCACATGCACGATTCACTTTTCTTGAGGCGTTGCCAGTGTAGTGTAGTGTGTGTGCCAGGTGGCAGCGCGATTGGATGCCAAACAGACCCAAGGTTACAGCTGCATACCTGAACTTTTTTTGCAGTCCAAAAGCGTACACAGTTAAAAAAAAATGCAGTGTTTATTTACCACCTAGAGAGTACTCTGGGATCAAATACACTCTAGAAGATATTAAACCAACTCTCTAAGTGTTGAAATAACACTGCATTTTTTTGGTGTGTAGAGCTGGCTGCAAATAATGAAATAATGATACAACACCTCGGGCAGACACACATCCGCCCTCAAACGCACACCTCCTGCTCCTGCCAAGGGGGGCTGGGGTCGGGTGCAGATGGGGTGATGATGGCAGCGGTGGCCTGCTCATGGCTTAGGGCAGTTTGGCTGCTTTGATCCGAAAAGAGAAAGGGGGGGGGGGGGGGCGGGCGTCTGCAGGTATGGACTGTAGCTCACTGCTACGGTGTGTGTCATATGCTTTCACTGATCCATCTACTCCCGGAAGCAATGCAGAAAACCAATTCTACTCAAGGGATTATGTAATACAGTAAATACGCATAAAACTTGGGGGGCTTGGGGGAATTTCTTAGAAGGGGGGGGGGGGGGCAATGGTCTGCAGGTATGGACTGTAACTCACAGCTCCGGTTACTGATCCATTTACTACCCGGAAGCAATGCAGAAAACCAATTCTACTCAAGGGATCAATAAAGTAAATACATAAAAGGGGCACTTGGGGGGAATTTCGTTTCATCTGATTATCATCGACTTTCAAATCTCTTTGAGACTTGGTCTAACCAAGACCATAACAACTAACATTCTCAAATGGCATGGTTGACCCACCTCCCTTGGTTTGCGACTGGTTGAGGGCAGAAAAGGCTGAGCCAAAGTTTAAGCTTAGTTCCAACAGAAAGCCAATGCCTTGAAAACGCCTCTACCCAGGACAGTTGGTGGTGATGCTCAAAGTTGACTGCTTCCTGACAAAGTCGGTGGAGTGTCCCGCTCTGGAGGGAACCCGAACGTACCTGAACAAACCGTTTTCCTGAGCAAGTGTAGCTGAGCAGAAGGTCTTGTGTCACTGCGCGGGCGGAGCCTGGGTAGAATTTAGTAGGAAGTGGGTTGTCATGAGCCATCTACTGCATATCTACCCATTTGTGATGACACATCTGCCCTCTGATGTATGTACTGTATGTCTTCTTATCATCCTCTCCCACATGATGAGCATGGCCGTGCTTTGGTCACATTTCTTCATGCCCTTGCTTCATTAAAGGTGCACTGTGTAATGATTTTATTAGTTTATTTCCATAATGCATGCCACCCATTCACAAATGTTACCCTTTTCATGAATACTTACCACCACCATCAAATTCTAAGTATTCATTATGACTGGGAGAATTGCACTTTTCATAAATGAAAAGGGGATCTTCTCTGTTGTCTGCCATTTGGAAATTCCAAAAATAGACATTTTTACCTGCAAAACTTACTGCAGGTTGGTCCGACTAGTTAATATTAGTTCATCATTTAGTAAATATTCATAAGAAGATCAAATTGGCAGTAGACAGCCGTTTCAATGATTAGTATAGTTGTAATACCTACTCTGGCCACCATCCTACACAGTGCATCTTTTTTAAAAAAAAAAAGAAAAAAAAAGAAATAACTCTTATAACTCTTATAAATAACTTTTGTTGAAAAATACACATATGAATACCATGATTGGTGTAGATGAAGAGATACTGTGTCTACACATCAGAACACGTCAGTCTTTTGAAGGACTCTTGAGAGACTGGCCTTCCAGACAGTAGAGCTGCATTCAACATCTTGTCCACCAGCTTTCAATCAATGCAATAGCTCTCAGATGGCCCCCTTTAGGGCAGGCCAGAGACACACATGTTAAACAGGCTGTAAATGAAGTATTCATGGCACAGATCAATCTTGTTTCATAAGGCACTTCTGTTGATCGACACACTGGGCACTACCACAGGTGCTTAGACATGCTTTATGAGGACTCTTCACATAGAAAGAGACAGCAGCCACAACAACTTCAATCTCGATCTTCAATCATGCAGATCATCGTCATGAATGGCAATGTTGTTCATCGCACTGGCATGCATAGGAATTAGTTAACAAATAGTTGAGGGGTGAGGGAGGCGGGTGAACTATGACACATCACATACTGTGAGTCTGCATAATACTGTATAACTTTGCGGTTAGGTAAAATTAGAGGAAATCCACGTTAACAGAGTTCAACCCTGCCAACAGTAATTATTGTTCAATTTGGTAGTTCCAGACCGTGTGCAGGGCCGCGTTAGGCATAAGCAGAGTAAGCAGAGCGCTTAGGGTCTCAACCACTTTGCCCTCAAAAGTGGGGCCTCCTAAATTGAGATTGGCTAAAAACACATTATTATTATTATTATTATTATTATTATTATTATTATTATTATTATTATTATTAATATTATTATTATTATTATTATTATTATTATTATTATTATTATTATTATTATTATCATTTAATTGTGAAGGGGGCCTCCTGACCAATTAAGCTTAGGGCCTCCAAAACCTTAGCAGTCTGTACCATTGAAATTAACACAAGGGTATGGTAAGACGGACCACAGTAATTAATTTTGCTCTGTGTGCTACTTAGTATGATCATTAAGGTATAATTCTTTTACTATGATAAAAATGTAAACTTTATGAAAAGAATGGTTGCCACACACTCAGAACTTTATGCAGTACGTTTAATGAGACCAACATTCTTTTTCAAAAAGTTTACTATTGACCACGGTGCGCACCTCACACGGTGTGCACTTACTAAAACCAAAGTAAGATAAAAATGTAAAAATAATATGTTTTCTTGTTGCAATGGCATCAAGGTGACTTGAGCATTGTTTCAGTGAATGCTCAATGTCACAGCGGACGTGGGAGACTGAATGGACGGGAGTTCCCTTTTAAACTGCAGCACTCTTGTGATTGAAACAAAAGACTGCACACAATGTAATTTACTACGTATTGTTTCTCGTCGCTGTTGTTTTCTTTTTCTTATTTATGTCTTCTTTCCTTTCATCTTCCCTGACTTCTCAGGTTGTATTCTCTCTCTCCCCCGCAGCGGGGCCTTTGGCATTCTAAACGCTCTGCATGTCTCAGTTCTCTCTTCTCTTTTCTCATTAGGAGTTATTCATCATTGCTCAGCTTGCGAGCCTCTCCACACAAAGGAATGCGGTGCGCTTCACAGGAGTATTCATGCTTAGGGCACACACATACATACACACACACACACACGCACACACGCACGCACGCACGCACGCACGCACGCACGCACGCACACACACACACACATACGCATACACACATACAC
>NC_085876.1:32629378-32676878 GCF_034702125.1 Engraulis encrasicolus
ACAACATAGCACGATTCACGAATACTGCAACATCCCAGATAGCTACCATAGCCCTTCCTGTAGCTACCATACCACAAGGTGAAGGGGTACAGAGAGAGTAAAACAGCATCATTGCAGGATCATTTAGCGACGAAATCAAATGCAGAGCCGTAGCATCAATGCAGGCAGCACGATCATTAGGAGCCTATTACAGATAGGAGACATGGGTTGGCATCCAGACATCTTGGTAAGATAAATTAAAATGTCCAAATCATAACGCAAACTTTTGACTGCAAATTCTGTCATTTATGTCCATCACAGAGCTCCCAAAATCACATATATTGTCCATTGAAGGGTGTAGATTTGAAATGTGATATTTAAACGCAAAAACGTATTTTTACGTTTTGGTATACAATGCATGGGCGTGAAAAACTTAGTATTACGTCGTCAGTACTCAATGTGTTAAGTATTACTAAAGACTCTCCATATAGTGTCTTTGTAGCCTAGAGTTAGAATGTAATGTTTTTAGATTGCCAAAAAGTGTCAGGTGCGTGCATCCAAATTGCCCTGGGTGCATAACATAAAATGTTAAAGAAAATATAATAACACATAAGGGAAAAAAAGAAAAGGAATATTCGTACACCATGAAAAGCTCCCTTGATTGCTCCCATGTGTAAAAATGACACGTTTCGACCTACAAGGTCTTCGTCAGATGTTTTTAGATTGAACAGCCGAGCACCAAGGAGCCACAATGGGCATGAGGTAATTCCTTTTTAGATTAGGTGTCTGTGAAACCCAACAGCCCAGAAGGGAATCTCTTTTCCAATTCTTTGTACGTCCCTAAAAGGAATTAGGTCCCCAATATTCCGATTATGGCCACTCTGGGCTGGGTTTCTCTCTCTCTCTCTCTCTCTCTCTCTCTCTCTCTCTCTCTCTCTCTCTCTCTCTCTCTCTCTCTCTCTCTCTTGAGTGCTAAATGGGGTATTAGGTGATGGCTGGCTGCTCTTGGGTGCTGCTATTAGTGACCTTCAGAAGACCTTCAGACCCAGATTCAGGCTCATGTAGAGCGATGACCCGTCCAATTGCAGAGACAATTGTGCTCTACAAAGGCAAAGTGTGCAGTATATTGGTTGAAAAAAAAGTCTGCCAAATGCAATGTAGACTAATATAATGTAATGCAATGTAACTACGGCAATATTGAAAATGAGAAAAATGCCTTGGTATTAGGTTGGATATTGTAGTAACTGCAAATTGGACAGAACAGTATCTCTCAAATGGGACACATTTGGACCATAAGGCTTTGTCACATGATAAAGGAGGTGTAATGAAGACCAATGTCACCCTAAAGTGAATTTTGACTAAATGTAGTCACCACCTTTGTAGAGCAGAATTCCTATGTGTCCATCACCCTTCTGTTTTGTGTATGGACTTAGTGTGCATTCTCTGTCCTCCCTTTCCATGTGTTAGGAGGACACACTGAGGCACAAGCTGTGTGGTGCTTTCTGTGTGTGTGTGTGTGTGTGTGTGTGTGTGTGTGTGTGTGTGTGTGTGTGTGTGTGTGTGTGTGTGTGTGTGTGTGTGTGTGTGTGTGTGTGTGTGTGTGTGTGTGTGTGTCTGATTGTGTGTGTCTGTCTGATTGTGTGTGTGTGTGTGTGTCTGATTGTGTGTGTGTGTGTGTGTGTGTGTGTGTGTGTGTGTGTGTGTGTGCATGCGTGTGTGCGTGTTAATCAGTCACATGCCAAAGAGAGTTAGTTCTGGCAGCTGGCCACAGAGCGGCTTGGTCAGTGACCACGAATTGTCTGGGGATGGAAGAAAAGAAAGAGCTGGAGAAAAAGAGGGAAAGAAAGTGGAGGAGAGGTGTGGAAGAGAGAGGGGGAGAGGACATGAAGAGCAAAGACCATTTTACAGCTGAAGAGAAGATGGGTAAGGGATGGGGGGATGAGAAAAGATAAAAGAAAAGAATAGAAATGAAGGCAAGAGATGATAGGGTGAGAGACGTGAGGGGAAGAGAGATGCGGAAAAGAGAGAGAGGAGTGCATTTCAGGGGAGAAGACAGGATGGGAGGACAGATAGATGAGGTAGGTGGAAAATAAAGGATGGGAGATAAGAGGAGAGAGGTAAAGATGAGAGGAGAAGAGAAGATAAAGGTGTGGAATGTAAAGGGGAAAAGATGAGAGGAACGGGGGAGATAAGAGGTGTGGAGTATTAAGTATAAAGTGGAAAAGATGAGAGGGCAAGCTGAGAGGAGAAGGCAGGATAGCAAAGGTGAAAAAATAAGACGAGAAGAGAGGAGCGAGTGGAGAAGGGTAGAAAACATAGGAAAGGTAAAATTGCTACTCTATCACTGATCATGGCTACTTTCTTTCTTTCTTTCTTTCTTTCTTTCTTTCTTTCTTTCTTTCTTTCTTTCTCTCTCTCTCTCTCTCTCTCTCTCTCTCTCTCTCTCTCTCTCTCTCTCTCTCTCTCTCTCTCTCTCTCTCTCTCTCTCTCTCTCTCTCTCTCTCTCTCCATCTCTGTGTCTCTCTGCCCCCCCTCCCCATTCCTTATCATTACTGTAATGCATGCTTAATTGCACATCTATGAGACTTCGATCCTCTACAGCCAAGATGCTCAAAAATATTTGAAGTGTCAAATCACACTACATCTTTGTTGTCGTCACCGTCTCTCTTCTCTCTCCCTCTCTCTCTCTCTCTCTCTCTCTCTCTCTCTTTGTCAATCCCGCTTTCTCTATCTCCCTGTCCCCTCATCCCCCTGAGACACGAAGAGAGGGCTGAGTCGAGTGGAGGAGGGTACAGAATAGGCTACAGCAGGGGTTCCCAAACTTTTTTCCCTGCGCACCCCCTTTTGCATTTCAATGTGGTTCGCGCACCCCCTGAGCGAATATTTTGGTGTGCTGATGGCCGCGCAAGTATGGATTCACTGCTCATTCACTGCATATTAAGCACAGTCGTTTTTGGGGAATCCTCTTTTCCAATAGCCTTGGAATTAAACTACACTTCAGATGGACTCTTCCAGCATACAATGCACCATACAATTAAAAGCTACTTAACGTTCATTAAGTAAGGGTTAACGTTCGGCGAGAAGGTCGCTACCGTGGAATAGCAGCACGACAGAGAGAATCTTTAGACCCCGACGCGGAGCGGAGCAACAAAGATTGTTGCTGCGCAAAACAAAACAGTGTCGTTGTGGAACACCGCTAGGCAACAGCTAGGTAGCCAGGACAACAGGTGTTGTCTATCACAGCAGCTGATTAGAGTCTTGTTGAAAAGTCGCTTTAGCAGTGAAAAGTCTTGTTGCCATTGACAGCGGTCTGTTATAGACCAACCCGTCCGTTATCGAAAAATAACAGACGTGCGAACGTTGGGGAGCCCCGTTGAAATGAATGGAGCATTCGACCGATGACGTCACAACCATATAATAATACTGAATAAAAACTACCATATCCGCCATTGCTCTATTCAGCTCGCACACTTAAGGCAGGCCGCGCACCCCCAGGGGTGCACACACCCCAGTTTGGGAAACCCTGGGCTACAGGAACGTTTTTTTTTTTTTTTTAAAAAAGATGGGAAGGGGAGGGTGCAAGTCAGAAAAGTAAAAAAAAAAAAGAGGAGAGGAGAGAATACTGTATATGGGAGGGGAGAAAATGACAGGAAAAGAGAGATAACAGAGGAGAGTGGAGGAAAAGAGAGGTGATGATGAATGAGCAGAGTGAAAAGAAGAGAAAAGAGGAGGAAAAAAATAGGGGGATTGGGGAGGCTGTATATTTGTCCAGTGTTGCACCAAAACGTGCGGGACAAGAGACTCGAGTGGAGTGCTGACTCATGCGAGAGACTCAAGCTCAGTCAACGGGAAGGAAACAAGAAATAAAAAACAACACACACACACACACACACACACACACACACACACACACACACACACACACACACACACACACACAAACCTTAGTCATGTTGAATCATTGCTGCACTTCCACTCCGATAGAATAACCTGAGGTAACGCACTGAGCGCACACTGACAAAAAATGTTTTTATGACTTCATAATAACACACAGGCACACAAACACACACAGACACAGACACAGACACAGACACAGACACACACACACACACACACACACACACACACACACACACACACACACACACACACACACACACAAATCATTATGTCACGATGTCAAAGGTCATCCCCAGAATAGGAAATGGAAAGGAAGTGACATCTCAGTGAAAGGCATCAGTAAGCAAGCGTAAGCCGTGCAGACAGGCCGAGGCCCAGGCAGTCTGTCAGCACAAAATCTCTATGAATCCCCCCCATCCAGGCCCGCTGACAGCTTTTGCTGGGCTCGGGACAAAGTCTTCTGAATGGGCCCCCTACCCAATACATACAATGTAATGGGGGCCAAATTTGGGGCCCCCTATCTCCCTGGGCCTGGGACAACATACCTGTTTGTCCTCCCCCCTGTAGTGGCGGGCCTGCCCCCATCAGCCTGCTGGATGGTGGCTGGCTGCATTGAATTCTCCCAAAAAAGGATGTGAATAACAGGGGACCAGTCCACAGCATTAGAATTACCACTCCTGTCACTTACAGTAAGCGTTGTAGGCTGCCGCTGTGAACAGTGCGGTACGTACACTTCAAATTCAAAATGTGGCGAACCCAAAAAGACAGCGTCTTACAGACAAAGACTGTGTAGGTCGAAACATGTCGGTCTGTCCATTTGGCTTGAAGAAAAGTAAAGAATAATGAAATCGGAGTGGCACAGTTTCTTCCTCTTTATTTTTAATTAAACAGCATCTTATGACATTGCTTAACCTTCTCTCCCATATATATACATACATTATTGAATTACTGGCGAATATCATTATATCCTATAGCTTTCATAAATTATAACATGTTTTAACTTCTTATGTGCATCGTGATAGCATGCATAAATTACATAGGCCTATAGGTACCATGAATGCAAAAATGTGGACTGCAATGCAGTGGGCCTGAAATGGAATACTGTAAATAGAATCATGGTCTTTTTACGGCTGGCTGCACGCCCTGAGGCATCTTTTAACAGTCCCTCCTTTACTGTTGGTCATTACATGTGTCCATTTTCATAGCAGGACATCACTGTAAAATGACATGTGATGTACTGCTTCCGCAAATCAGAAGGTGAAAAAAGCACTTAATATTCAGGAAGAGTCAGGAATGATTGATTGACAGCCAGCCATCAGTCTTCTCGCTTTAATCCCTCCTGATCATCATCAACCTGTCATCTGTGTCAGCATCAACAATGATCCCTCTTCCTCCCCATAGTGCTCTATTGCACGAGTGACTCTGAGTCCTTTAAGTCCTCTATAGCCATAGGGGGGCTCAGGCGGACATTAACATGAGTGATCTCTGCAGCAATCATTCCAGCAGCAAGGTCAGCCTTTCAGTACACCAGACACTCCTAAAGGTGGTGTAGCAAGGGCTGGATTAAGATAGCCTGCAGTGGGGCCCCTAGGCAACAGGTTGATGTGGGGCCCCCCGGAAGGCAAATTTTGCGACAAGGTTACATAGATGAGAATAGGATAGGATCCGGATAAGGACAGGAGGATTGATAAGATCTAAAACTATACTTGAAATGATAGATGAATTTTTCATTATCACCCAGTGAGCAGACGGAACGTCTTCTGATTGGCTGAGCAGGTGTCCTTTATTCCCCGGTAGCAGGACACCTATGATGTCATGCTTCTTTTCTAACTTTCTGGCGAAGTGCCGTTACTAGTTCTATCGCATCTGGTTGTCTAGTCAAGACCGTGTCGTTAGTTCTATCGCATCTGGTTGTCTAGTCAAGACCCCGTTACTAATTCTATCGCATCTGGTTGTCAAGTCAAAAACCCAGTCGTCAATTCTATCGCATTTGGGTGTCAAGTCACCCCAACATTCTGTGTGCGTCCTTACATGCCTCCGATAGAGGCGCGTCTCACTAGATTAGGAAGTGGTGCCCATAGCAACGTACCTAGCGCAGTGGTGAATCTACTTTCCCACGAAGCCTTAGATCAACATATTAATAAATTAATACTTAAATGCTGGTAACCGGGTGATAAGCGGAATAGCGGCCTTCGAGGTGTCCCGATATCAAGGGAAAATGGACTTGGCTGCGCCGTCAGGCTGTTTAGAACGCTCCGCCTCGTCCATTATTTCCCTTGATATCGGGACACCTCGTCGGCCGCTATTCCATACATATTGCATGATGTCACAATTATAATTTTTGTTTTACTTTTGGCCAATCGGGGGCCTCCTGGCAGTTGGGGTCCCTAGGCTGCAGCCCTATCTAGCCTCTGTGTTAATCCGGCCCTGGGTTTAGCAGCCATTGCTCCACACAGAACAGATACACTGCATGACATACAGTATTGCAGGTAGAACCAGTAGAACCAAGACAAAAACAATGAAACAAACCTTGAAAAAGATTTATGCCGGACGGATATTGCCTTACCTCAAGGCACTCTTCTCGTAAATAAAGCTACTACCTTTTCGCGCCAAGTCGTCCTTCAACTCCCTGTTTTCATATCTGAACGCTCCAGCCCTTCACCTTATGCTTTATAGCCTTAATAATTTCAGTTTCTTCTCTCCTGATCTATGGCATGCATGTCCTTGATGGAAAATATGTGCAATTGAAACCAGTCGTTTAAATGTTCCATTATTCATTTGATTTGCTTCTGCATACAGGAGTGCATTGCATGTACACACAGCAGGGCTTTTTAATCATGGAGCCCAGTCAGGGTTATGTATGTAGCTGTGCACACACTCCTCAGCGGAGCAGACAAACGTGAAATACTGCTCTGCTGTAAATGCTGTGGCTGCTGAACACCACTAAAACGGCATTACAGTAAAAGTGAGGGATGACCTGCGAAGGAAAAGTGCTGGCATAGAGTCAAGCTACCGCCGGTTTATAACCAAAAGCCTACACACTTTGCTCCGGAAAGTTCACAGAGAGAAGACCTAGTCATAGTCAATCAAATATAATACAGTTATTGGTATAAAAGTAGATATGTAGCGATTTACAAAACAATAGCTTGCCTTCAGACTAGGGCTGCAGAAAAAAATCGATGCTCGATAACAGCATGCAATACCTCGATAATGATATTTAAACGATATTTAGAAATATAGCTGAATGTTTTTCTTTTCACTAATTTGTCGATCTGTGTAGGGGGCGTAGCTTTGGTCATGGCGGGCTTCTTGCACATTTCTTGAAATTCAGCAAGTGAATGGACGGCACAGATATGTTTTACATTCTTGCGATAATTAAGTCGTTTTTGCAATACACATATCGCCACCACCGATATCACGATTTCGATACATTTTCGATATATTGTGCAGCCCTACTTCAGACAGCACTGGAATATATGCACGGGAGTCATGCATCTGTAAACCTTGTGAATCCATCTCACAGCCTGACGGGGGACACTATGCCTCTGTAAGCAGGATCCACTGTGCCGGTGATGAATTCACTGCAGGTGAATACATGTGACTGGAAGTCAATGGCTGCAAACATGCAAACTCTATGTGTTTTGGGCAGTTGGGAGTTGTCGTTGCCCCCCCACGCCCCCACACCTCCCACCCCGTCTTTCTCTCTCTCTCTCTCTCTCTCTCTGGCTGGCTCTGCTGCAGGTGAATGCATGTGACTGGAAGTCAATTGCTGCAAACATGCAAACTCTATGTGTTTGGGGCAGTTGGGAGTTGTCGTTGCCCCCCACACCCCCAGACCTCCCACCCCTTCTCTCTCTCTCTCTCTCTCTCTCTCTCTCTCTCTCTCTCTCTCTCTCGCTCTGCTGCAGTGCGTCTTGTAAATCCACAGTTGCTGTCTTCGTGGTGTTTGCATGTGGTCCTTGTAGGTATCTCTGCTGCAGTCAACAGATCACACACACACACACACACACACGCACACGCACACGCACGCGCGCGCGCACACACGCACGGCCACTGCATCATAAACAACTCCACTGTACTGTACTGCATGTATTGGACATGCCGCAACACGTGCGTGCCTCGTTGCTATATGAGCCACTCTACCGGCTGAAGAAGCGTTCCGTCTAATATTCCACAAGTGGCCCAGAGAGAGAGGACACGAAGCCATTACTCACGCTCATTACCACCCACATGCCTCCCTTCAGTCCCTGTTGCAGTAGCAGCCTGTGTTGCCAGATTTGGCTGTGCGCAGGTAACAATGGCAATTAGCAGAAAAACCCGCCCAAATTTTGCCATAGAAATTAATAGAATTGGGTGGGATTTTGTGCTTCTAGGTGGGTTTTTAGCATTTTTTGGGCTGGAAATCATCATCTGGCAACCCTGCCCACATGCCTCCCTCCAGTCCCTGTTGCAGTAGCAGCAGCAGCAGCAGCAGCAACCAGGGCTGGACTGGCCATCTAGCATAGCAGGCATTTCCCGGTGGGCCCTGCACCCTTGTGGGCCCCTATTTCCAGAAATGTATATATATATATATATATTATATATATATATATATATATATATATATTTTTTTATTATTATTTTTTTACATTTCTGAAAAAAGGGGACCACGAGGGCGCGGGGCCCACTGGTGAGTCAGTTCTGTGTCGCTAATTTATGAGGGGCCCTGTTGAGCCAAAAGTGCCCGGGCCCTATTTCTCCCTTACCGCAGAGATACACCAGCGGCGACGCGATTCAAGCGACAGAGTGTAGCAGCAAGCGATACAAGCGATTGAGGAGACAAGAGTATGTCCGTACAGGCAGAAGGCAAAGCATTCAAGCATTCCCATTGGCTGTGGTCACTGACCTCTATACAGTCATTGGCTGTCGCGGCTTGTCGCCGAACCGCGTCATAGAAAGTTGAAAAGATTTCAACTTCAAATTGTCACGCTCGTCGCGCAAATCGCTCTAGTCTCCAGAATCGCTTTTGTCTCTCAACTCAATACAAAGTTAATTACTTCCGTCGCTCGACTCGCTCAGATCGCCGCTGGTGTATTTCTGCGGTTAGTCCAGCCCAGGCAGCAACGCGGGGATTAGCAGGTGCAGGGGAAATAGAGCAGGAGGTACAGTATGGACATGGAGCACACATGACATTTAGATACCGTACATAGATTTACTACGAGGCACGCTGACCAGGAACGAGAAAAAAATACACACAGTGATAGAGCCTATTGGTCACACAGGGAACATACACGGAACTGTGGTTACTGGAACGAGAGAGCGAGAAAGGGAGAGAGAGAGAGAGAGAGAGAGAGAGAGAGAGAGAGAGAGAGAGAGAGAGAGAGAGAGAGAGAGACAGATATATATATATATATAGAGAGAGAGAGAGAGAGAGAGAGAGAGAGAGAGAGAGAGAGTGAGAGAGAGAGAGAGAGAGAAAGAAAGAAAGAAAGAAAGAAAGAGAGAGAGGCAGAGGGAGAGACCACCACCCATGCCTTTTATCAACTGGAACAAATGGCATGACTTTCAAATTTGGAGGATCAAAATGCGGTTAGCTGCGAGAATGAGATTTAGATCTAAAAAAGAAAGAGAAAATAGAGGCGAGAGGTGATGAGAACAAGAGAGAAACTGCATCCCAAAAGTGGTTGGACCTTCCTTCGGCACACAAACACACACGCACACACACACACACGCACACACACACACATACACACGCACGCACACACACACACACACACACACACTACCCCTGTGTCATCATGTCCCAGAGAGCTTCCATAAAAGTTGCCTGTCACGTTGAGTCAAGGCTATGTCATGTCATTCAGAGGGGACAGCAGTCGCCGTGACAGTGCTGTGTCGGGCCAAGAGGCAGGATGTCCAGGGACGGATCATGATTCCATGGGGCCCTGGGCCAGACAACAAGAAAGGCCCCCTCCCCCTCAATGGGTGTTGCTCGTTTACAAAGCGATTCAGGGTTTTAGGCCATCTGTGAGAGTCTGTGTTGTTTAGGATTTTGGGGGTTGACCCCCCCAAGAGAATTTGAAAATACAGTTGTGTAAAGTATGATTTCAATGCAATATGAGAATCCAAATGTAGAGTCTTGGGCTTCAGGGCCCCCTTAACCCTTGGACCCCTTGGCCTGGGCCCAGTAGGACCGTGTAGTAATCTGTCCCTGGCCGTGGCAGCACTGTGCCGGGCCAAGAGGCAGTAAACAACAACAGCACTGCTGTCTGACACAGCGGTCTACACCAAAATAAAACCACAACAAATGGAGATGGACGTCTCGAGGAAATAGGACATGATCTGGGTTACAGACCACATGGTGGCCAGACGATGCCAAACGCCAAGGATAGCACGCGCTTTTGGTGTTTTATGCAAAGTAGAATAAAGTATGGATGTCCATGTTGTGTTTTTAAATATTACTTGTGTTCATGGATTAGAAATAGTTGAAATTGTCATGTCCCATGGTTGTATTTTTCCTGAAATATAATGGAGGCAAAATCCATGTTATTATGTCATACTGGTCTGGTCACCTCATTCTCCCCCAGTGGCAATACATATCAGTTTGGATATATAGTATTGGAAATAGGCAGTTCAAAATTAGGGAATCTATGTATACATCTGTGTATACATACAGTACATATACTATACAAAGTTACCATTGCCGTCAGAGTAGCATTACCAGTATGTCATTTCGCAGTGTTACAAAGGAAACAATGTTTGTTCCTCTCTCTGTTTGCTTATTGGAGGGCTTGCTTGTGAAAGAAATGAGAAAATATGGGCTGACTTTTATGAAACCTGGAGGAACATAGGTCGAGACCCATAAGTGAGAGCACATGAAATTAAATTACGGGAAGCTATATATGTTTTTTTTGTGAGTCCATTCTGTTTACTTCAATTCCGAATATAATTCTCCCAAGGGCGAAATTTTGTTTGCAGCAGTGCAGCAGAACAAAGTGAGCTCGATATAAGGACAACGGACAATGGACAAAGGGAACAATTTGCGCCACTGCACATTACTGTTTAAAAGTGTTCCACCGCAAAAAAAAAGTTCTATTGCAAATCTCCATATATATGGAAATTTCATTTCTTTCATATTTATAAAAGCGCATAACGTTCACCTGTCATTTTCTGGAACATACTGTGCTACAATTGCCCGAAGATATAGATCAAAAATGAGGGAATAAACAGAAAATATTTCAGAAGATTTCAGTCCCCCTACTCACCCTCTTTATTCTGCATTTTTCCTGGCCATGCAGCTCATTTATCCAATTGTGTAAATCACAGTTGTCTGCACTAAAGAAAGATAGGTTGTGTCATAGCCTACCTACACCTCCAGAGTTAAATTAACCCTGGCAAACCCCAAAGCTGTAGTTGGCAGGGTTTTTATTTAGTTATATTTGCTTGAACGGTTTGAAATAAATAGCTACATGAAAGGGCATAGCAGGGAAAGAATCGGAATGATCTAGCTCCCTCTAAACCCTTTACTCTCAGTAGTTACTCTGTAAATATTTAAATGGAGGTCACATACACTTCTTCGTCTACAGAAGAAGGGGTACGGTTTGGTGGACATGGTGCATTGGGGGTGATGAGGTGGTCTGGACTAGGGTTGGGGGTGAGCTCTGACTGACATCAATCAACAAACTTGGCTCTTTGGTGTAGTGGTCAGAGGTCCGGTTTGTACCCTAGGAGGTATGGGTTTGAGTCCCAGCGGAGCAACTCTAATCCTGTTTGATAAAGAGGGATTTTCACAGAAGAAAAACATCACAGAACTTTGTACACTTGCTGAGTACAGATTCAGCTCTTTATGATGTTTCATGCACAACATCCTGTACACTGAACATCCTTAAGTTTTTTTAATATCACAAAACATTTTGTTTTTCATCAACGTTCACATTGCCCCTCCTTTGTGTGTGTGTGTGTGTATGTGTGTGTGTGTGTGCGCGTGCGTGCATGCGTGTGTGCGCTTTAAAGGTACACCAAGATGAAGACGGCCACTAACATCTACATCTTCAACCTGGCGTTGGCCGATGCCCTGGCCACCAGCACGCTGCCCTTCCAGAGTGCCAAGTACCTGATGAACACCTGGCCCTTCGGAGAACCACTCTGCAAGGTCTGTAAGGGCTTCCGCACACCGGCTCCGACAAAGTGCTGAGCACTGCTCAGCTAAAATTCGATTCCATTGTTTTCAATAGAACCACGCACACTGGCGCTGATGTCCGTGGACATTGGCCGATGTCGGATAGCAATTAGAGACGAGTTCTATTTTGTCGGCGCCGCCCATTGACTATCAATGCAATGTTCGTGTGAAATTTGGTTTGGGGGTCCGAATTCTGTCGGAAGCAAAAGTGCGCCGCACTTTGTCGGAGCCGGTGTGCGGCCGGCCTAAGAGAGCTCCTGCATCAGTAAGTCAGAATCCCATTTCTAATACCCCTACGCTTTGAAACGTAAGCCCTATGAATTGAAACACCCCTCCAACAATCACGGAATGACACCCATAGCATTCAAAAGCCTCTCTATGGTTAAACCAGCGATATTGCTTGTAATTACTTGCGCAACAATTCAATAAAGTACAAAAATACTTATATTTGTGTGCTGTTGTGGATGCCACCAATTTTTAAAGGCTTTCACAATGCATTCGGGTAAATCTGTCATAGCCCTCCGTTTGAAGTGTGCCCACGGAAAATCTCTGTTTAGAGGTGTAGAAAGCCCTTCCCCGTACGCCTACCCCTCTATCTCAACGTGAATTGGGACGCCACTACCCCTACACGTGAACGTGCAAAACGGAGGGGAAGAGGAAAGGTGTAGGGCTGAGGGGTGAAATGGGATTAAGCCTAAGAGTGTGTCCTACTTAAGCCACTTTTACCACTTAAAAAAAGCTTTCTTCTAAGAGCGATTTTTTGTTTGCAGCAGTGTAGCAGAACAACAACAACAAGAAACAGGACTCATGAGGCAAGGACAACCCTCAATAGGAGAGTAGAGTGCCAAGTCAATAAGAAAGTGCCCCACATACAAACCTTAAAAAAACATTCAAGTTTAGTTCAATTCCAAACACAATTCTCCTAAGGGCTAAACTTAGGTTGCCGCAGTGCAGGAGACCAAAAACAGGCATGAGTACAACAGTCAATAGGAGAGTGCCTATGCCAGCAAGAGATTGTCGCACATACAACACTTGCACAGTGCACTGTGTAGGATGGTGGCAAAAGTAGGTATTGCAATAATGCTGCTCATTGAAACGGGGCTGTCTATTGCCAAATGTGATATGTTCATGAATATTTAAAATTAATAAGCTAACATTTACTAGTATGCCCCAAAGTACAGTACGTTTTGTAGCTAACAATGTCTATTTCTGGATATTCAAAATGGTGGGCATGGAGAAGTGTCATGTATCTTTCAGCAGTGCAGCAGAACAACAACAACAAAGCAGGACTCAAGACTAAAGGACAGAAGTCAATAAGTCAATAAGAGAGTGCTCATTGGGGTAGGGGGTTGGGGTTTCATCATATAGGCTATAGCAAACATGTTTTTCACGCTTTGATTTGTGTTAGCGTGTTTGCGTTAGAGACTACAGATGAAACGCAGCTCACATTCACAGTCAAGTGCAAGTGTTGCATACATTTTTCATGTGGTGAACTTGAGCTATTATGCCTAATTCTGGCATATTTATGTTACGTATTTCTATACGCAACAATGTTCATACATAGACGCGGTCCCAATCAAATACATTTTTCAAGAAAGGGGCTGCATCTTGCAAAATGCGGCCTCTTCCTTGAAAAATTAAGTTGAACATTTGGGCCAGCACCCTGCCTGCCCTGCTCCAAGCTGAAAAATTGACCCCAGTCAAATAAACCGTTTCCATTCCATTAGCCATAGACTACGCCATAGACTGCTACAACATGTTCACCAGCATCTATTATTATCATTATTATTATCATTGTCATTATTATTATTGCTATTATTATTATTATTATTACAATTATTATTATTATTATTATTATTATTATTATTATTGTTATCATGGTCCCAATCAAACAATCCGTTTCCATTCCATTGTACCGTAGGTGATGATCGCCATAGACTACTACAACATGTTCACCAGCATCTCTTATTATTTATTTTTTATTATACCGTAGGTGGTGATCGCCATAGACTACTACAACATGTTCACCAGCATCTTCACGCTCACCATGATGAGTGTGGATCGCTACATCGCTGTCTGCCACCCAGTGAGGGCGCTAGAGTTCCGCACGCCCGTCAAGGCCAAGATCATCAACGTGTGCGTGTGGATCCTCTCCTCGGCCGTCGGCGTGCCCATCATGATAATGGCAGTTACCAAGGTCACGGATAACGGTATGTGGTGTGTGGTGTGGGGTGTGGTGGACTGTGGTGTGTTGACTGTGGTCGTGGGTCATCGTGTGGTGGCGGGGATACTTTTTTGTTGATTTATTTTCACAGTGACTGAAAACTGTGGATGGTGGGTGTGTTTCTAGTGGGCAGTAATGTTTGTTTGTTGGGAGCATAATGATCATGACTGTTACCAGGGTAACGACAACAGTAGGTTGGTAGGAGCAGGAATCGAGTTGTAGGGGGATGAGGGGGGATGCCATCTTCCCAAAATGGTCTAAAATCATCCCCCCCAATGAAAATGGTGAAAATAATCTCCCTTTAAAACAGGCATCCCTTCTTCACATATTGTGTTAAAATTGCACTTTTAACTACATTTTCAAAATATTCTCAGGGGAGAAATCCCCAAACCCTCAATTATCAGAATCCATCTCTGACCATCCCCCCTGCTTTGATTTTACAACTCGACCACTGAGTAGGAGGGTGGTGGTGGTGTTGGGCTGTTGGGAGATGTTTGTGTTTTTGTTTTGTGAACATCACAATCATGTTACTAAGGTGACAGACAAAGGTTGATAGTTGGGTTGGGCATTGCATTTGGATTGGCAATTGCAGCGGTTTTCTAATGAATACTGTGGATTTGAGAGAATATTTTGGAATATATTGTGGAAATGAGATGGGGAAAACAAGTAAACAAAAAGTAAACAAACAAGAAAGGTTGGCACTTCAATTAATTTAAATATTCATGCTGTGAGCTATTTTATTGCTACTTGTATATTCAGAAGCATATCAAGTTGTGAATAATACTATGATTACATTTAAAAAAAACATCAACTGAAAGCAAGATGTATCAAAAAGCTTTTTTCCCCTTTTCACTAGGGGGAAGTTTAGCATATGGCGCAAACTTTGTTTTGCCATATTCATTTAAAAATGAAAATGTGGAGGGGTCTAACCTCTCACAATGAATATGGATGAAAAAAATGAACCACCTTTTACTGTACCCTCAATTTCCCCATCTGTTTTTGCACATCCCTGACATTAATGTGAACAATCTTCATGAACTGTCCCCCCAACAGGGAAAGTGGTCTGCACCCTGAAGTTCCCCGACCCCGACTGGTACTGGGACACGGTCACCAAGATCTGCGTGTTCATCTTCGCCTTCGTGGTGCCCGTGATGGTCATCACCATCTGTTACGGCCTGATGATCCTGCGACTCCGCAGTGTGCGCCTGCTCTCGGGCTCCAAGGAGAAGGACCGCAACATGCGCCGCATCACCCGCATGGTGCTGGTGATCGTGGCGGCCTTCATCATCTGCTGGACGCCCATCCACATCTTCATCATCGTCAAGACGCTGGTGGACATCGACCAGAGGAATCCCTTCATCATCGCCAGCTGGCACTTGTGCATCGCGCTGGGCTACACCAACAGTAGCCTCAACCCCGTGCTCTACGCCTTCCTGGACGAGAACTTCAAGCGGTGCTTCCGCGACTTCTGCCTGCCCTTCCGCACCCGCGTGGTCGAGAGGAACAGCCTGGCCCGCCCGGGGAACCACGCCAACAACCGCGAGCCCGTGTCCGTGTGCGCCCCGTCGGAGGCGGTCGGGGGGAAGAAGCCTGTATGACTAGGCATGGACCGGATCCCGAAGGGGTCCCACCACTCTCGGCGGATACAGCAGGACCTGCAGTCGGAGGTGACGCAGATCTCCACCACTGAGTTCTAACCCCAACCGAAACGTCGCTTTTTAAATTCTGCAAAATGAGGACAGTATGTGGCGAGAGTTTTCATTAGTAACATTGGTGACCTTGTGGATCTTCTCCAATGCACCTGACCAAGGGAGGTGTGCAGAGAAGTCTCATCAAAAAATGACCTGAACAAACCACTGCTGCTGTTGTGGGGTGCTGAAGCCGAATGCAGTATCTTCTGTGTCGTCACCAAAATCATCAAAAAAAATGCTGAGTCATTCCTGTGACTGGCAGATAAGTCATTCTCCCTACAAAGTGAGTGTGAACGATCACGTCATGGAGAATGATAAGAAACAGTATCACCAACCAGAAGACAGCTCTTACTCTGACAGCTATGTTTTACCTGAGGACAGATGGATAAAAAACAGCAGAAAAGAGATCATTGTCATTCTTTCATTATTTTTGGCCTTTGTACAGCTTTGCAAAGGAACATTGTTAGCATAGATCTTCATAGTACAGCTTGTACAACATTTAGTCTCTTCGAAGAGCAGAAACCTAAAAAGAAAATGTCAAAAATGTGACACTTACATTAGACTGCTCAATGTCACAGCTCTTGCCTTTTTCACATAATGAACTCTTCTATTACTATATCTACTATTCATGCAGTGTCTTATACAGTACAAGAGTAGTGTGACGTGAATTAAGTGCTAATGCTTGAACTGGGGCATTTTAAATGAGTGAGTCATTTTAAGGGAATTTAAAATGAGTAATCTACATTTAGCTTGAAGGACAATGATCACCATCGACATGGAGGACTTGTGATTCATGGGAGGAGGAGCGGGTCCGCAGAAGAGCAGAGGAAAAAAAAAACATCTTCAAGTTTAAAAAATCAGACAAAAATTCATTCAAAGGTTGCTGTCACTGCCAGTGGTTTTGAATGGCTCACGACGAGTTCCCTTTAGGACAGCAGAAGTCTTAGGACATTGTGCGACACGCAAACTGTCCGGGTCTCACTGACATGGCAGGCTTAACAATCCTAGAGGAAGGATCTGTTCTGTTGGTTTTGTCAGAGAGATTACATAACAGAGGCTGTGCAAGGGAACAGTTTTGTTGTACTCACTACCAACCCCACACACATGAACAAACACACACACACACACACACACACACACACACACACACACACACACACACACACACACACACACACACACACACACACACACACACACACACACACACACACACACACACACACACACACACACACACACACACACACACACACACACACACACACACACACACACACACACACACACACGTATCCTCTGTCGACCACTGAGGCACTGGAGCGTAAGGCGAATGGCCCAGATCCTTTCTGACAGCCACATTACCGGAGCTGCCCCCCTGCCCCCCTGTGCCCAGTCAAGAATAAAGGCCTAAACACCCTCTGCCTCAGATCCTTTCACACCCCACTGGAATAGGTGTAAGCAGAGGCGATTCTAGTGTCAGCTGGGGCCCCAAGCGAGAATTCAAAAGAGGAACATTTGAAACCAAATGGCTACTACTGCAGTGAAATGTGAGCTGATTTTCACCATCTAGGGGCTTGGGGGCCCCTAAGCGGCTGCCTGCCTAGCCTGGTGACAAGATGCGCCTCTGGGTGTAAGGCCCCGCCCATCCTATCCAGGGCTCTCCCGCCCGCGTCTATGGCTCCCGTCCACAGGGGAATCAGACTTCAATATCCGTGACTGGTTGACCTTCTTTGCTTTGCTTTCTTTCTTCCTGTCTTCTTTCTTTTCTTTTTTTCCTCCATTCAAAACCGTTCATTGACACGAGCGTTAGAGTGGTTTTGAGTGGTAGTCGCTGAAAGAGACTCACCTGCTACAACTGTGAGGTGTGACATGAAGACAAAGATATATACCACTCAACCATTCAACTATACTCTTGAATCATCCACTCTAAAAGCTGTCTCATTCGACTACTTTTTGATCCTGCACTGAAGGACCCCTTTGGGAAATGGCACTAATGCTCTTGTGCTTTTAGCGTTTGATTCCACGTGGAAATGGAAAGGCTTGCTTTGAATGAACAGTAGTGCAACGACACCTGAGGAGACTTGAGTCAATGGGCATTCAGCGGGATAGAAAGAGAACTGTCAGTTCCTTACTTGTGTCAGTTATTGTGTCAATGACGCGAGAAATCCAGAAGGTTTTCATTGTGAAATGCTCTTGATGACCAATGAGGTGATAAGTGAAAGTTAAAAGTGTGTAGCATTCAAGAAGTTCTGCCATGTTTTTCGTCATAAATGGGTGGAAGACATGTTTCAGGATTACTATGTGAAGTATGATAAAAAAAGAAATAGAGTACGCTACACTGCAGTACAATTTTCGCATGAATGTCTACGCCTGGACCTGTTTGTCACAGTAAAGCTGGAGCGTTCAGATGAATTGGATGATTTAGGAGGTGAGATCTGACAGGCTGACCAGGCTCTGTTTTGTTACTACCTTACTGTAAATAGTTGGGTTCCTAGCCCAAGGATTTCTTGTTGGATTCCTGAACACTGCTTAGTGAGGGACTTATTTTACTTTTTTCAGTCACATCAACTCAGTAGCAATGGCACATTCTAACAACACTGCTGCTGTATGGTAGACCCTACATGAAAACTTGTTTACAATGATGTGTAATAATATACAATGAAATGTGTGTGCCCCGCCACCACAACCACCACCACAAAAACGTTTTGAAAAAGACTAGTCTTTTAAAGTTTAAACAATGCACAGAAGCTGATTAAGGGGAAGTGGGCCTACTCGACACATCTGATCACTCTCAGCCATGCAGGATCTCCTGGTGCACTCATAGTTAGTTTATCTCACAGAGCTTTAACCATGAGAGCACCTCACTAATTGGCCGTAGAAGGCCACAAGAAAAAAAAACCCTCTGCATTATTCACCATACAGTACATCAGAGAAGTTACATCATTTAAATATCGCTTTAAATATATATTATAGAAATGGGCTTTGTTGTAAACCTGAAAGTGCACAGGCTTGTGGCTACACGGAGTAGTAGTTCAGCTGGGAATACCGTTGTTGTGCTCTCGCCTTCTCTGTTCTGCCACATACTGTACTTGTTTTCAGCCAATTAATTTAATCAGCTGATTAAACCACTCTGCAGCCACGTACATGATTAAATCATTACGCATATTAGATTAAGCATCATTTTAACATACTTTGGTAACACTTTATAAGGATGCATGAAAAGCATTATAAAGACATAGTAAATAATTAAATAATGATGATCAACACATTTCCAAATGTTTTTATTATTAACTAAGCTTTATTAGTGCTTTATAAAATATATATTTTTCATTTGTTCATCATGAGTTAATTTACAAAGTCTCTTATTATAAAGTGTTACCCATACTTTTAATTATTCAGCGTTCTCTTTTTCAAAGCACAATGGTCCATCCAGGTTGATGTGAGTATCTGTGGACATCAAAGCAAAGTCAGGAAGAACACATGTGAGGACCCATACTGTATGTGACAATGTTTCTCAGTTCGTCTATCTCTGTTGAAAACCAGAGGTGCATTTCTTGAAACCTTAGTTGATAACTACGGTAGCTACTTTGTTGTTTGCAATGCAATTTCCCATTGACACCTACCCAAGTGGCTAACTGCTAACAACTACGCTTTCGAGAAACGCACCCCAGAGTAGCATAATAGCTTCTTTTGTAGTTATGAAATAGTGGGGTCGTAGTATGCCTACTGATGTGAAAGACTGAGTAGATGCCAAAATCTTTACTGAATGTATATTGCAGCTGTAGTGAGTCTGTGCAGCCAAATTGGGGGAGTGGGGCTACTGGCCGAAGAGGGAGGGTGGGGGTGGGGGGTTGCAGGTGTCTGCCAAATAGATTGTATGTAGACGTTTTTACAGTGTTTTTTCTATCAAGCCTTTTTGGTTTGGGATGACTCCAGGGTATATTATTCTTTTGCGTGTGCTTTACGGTGAAATTGCTTGCTGTTTTTGTTGTTTTTTTATGGGGGGTTTAAAGCCACGTGTAGACAAAAGATCTCAAGATGTGTTTTTACACTAAACATTTATGAGGTGTGGCATTAGGTTGCATTCTGAAGAGGTCCTATTCATGGCTTTGAACAAGCACTCGGCTGTGAGACTGCTGAGACAACCAAGAAAAAGGACAAAAATGTTTCACTTTTGTCATAACAGAATCATTTCCGAAGAAATATCTACAGTGGTTCCTGAACAGTGGCCAAACGACTTCTGTTTACTTGTTCCTTTTTTAATTTTCTGGTCTGTGTGTAACAACTGCAGAAAAAAATGGAGGACCTGTCATCTTCATCACACTGCACCTATGATCACCAGTGTTGGGCAAGTTACTGGGAAACTGTAATGCATTACTGCTTAGATGTTGCAGTCATTTCAAAATAATCCCATACTTTACAATTTTACCACATTAAAAGTGAAGGCATTACACTACTTTTGCATTACTTTAGTCTCCCTCGCCGAAATGTGGATCTGGCAATTTACAGTATACAACTTACGAGTCATGATTCTTTCACCAGGAGGTGTTTAAGCACACTAAAATATAGCAGGTTCAGGAATAGCTTCTTTTTGACCCACCACACTGAACACCATTTAAATCCAGGTTAGAGTACAATGTATTGTAACTTAGCATTGTAACTAGTATATAATACAGATACCCCCCTGTAATGCCTTACCTTACTGCGTTACAGCAAAAAGTAATGAATTACAGTAATTCAGTAATTTTGTAATGAGTTACTCCCAATGCAATGATCACTGCAGCTCCGCAGCTGCAGCTCTGACCAGATGCTAATTGCCTTTCGCTAGCTAACACGTTTATTTACAAAATGGACCATCCCTGCCTTATCTCCTCTCCTATCTTCTCTGAGGGAGGAACTCAAACTGCATCATTATCTCTTGCTCTTGGACTTTCATTGTTTTCTTCTTATTCTTCTTCTTCTTCTTCTTCTTCTTCTTCTTCTTCTTCTTCTTGTCTTATCACATAGAACTGCACTTTCATCTTAACATGAACAAGATGCCTGTAGTTGTTGCTAGCTTGCATAAATAATCTGCGATCATTAGAGAACTAGCTCCAGACCTTTGCAGTAACAGAAAAAAAGATGAGCTGTTTATACTTAGCGTCACAAAGCTATGCTGTAAATTTTCTTTGAGCTGTGATTTTGTTTTCTTACTGTTGGTGGGAGGGCGCTTGTGTTGTTGTTTGGCCGTTGCTTTCGCTGTGAACCTGGGAATCAGGCCGTAAGCCTTGTTACTGTTTCTTTTCTGTATGGAAGAAAAACAAAACAAACAATAAAGCCGATGAGCAACATCACTTAACAATGTTGTGGTCCTAGATGTTTTCAATGGGGGTCTCAGGAGTTCTGTGAATTTTCAATACGTAGATGGCAACGCCTACCATCCAGTTAATGATTTACAGTAGCCTATGCTAGCTATTTTTGTTTCCCTGTTCCATGCCTATATCCAATGTCCATGGTGTTTCAAGCTGGACCTTGCAAGGAGCAATCCTGGTGCATTCAGGAAAATATGGCACAAAATCAGTGGTGCCAACTGTAAAAGTGCATGCATTGGCGTTTCAATGACCAATAAGACATTGGAAAATACCAAGGCACTCTCTTCTAGCAAAAATTAAAAAGCCTTTATTACATGGCTTGGTAGAAACCCTTAAACTCCAACACGTTTCACTGTTTATCTCCCTGATGAAGGCCAGAAGCCTGAAACACGTCAGAGTTTTTAATGCATTTTTCCATCCAATGAGTACCTCAAATTATTGACTTTGAGTCCAGGAAGCACTCCTATAACAAACCTTTTTGATTTCTACAAGCCCAATAAGACATGTTGGCTTCATAGGATTGACCTTGGTGTTAGCTACATACATGAGTGTGATTTCAAATACATTATAATGGTTTATGGTTACAATTACACAAAATCCTGTCACCTACAAACTGCCATTGTTGCACAAAAACCTGATATCAACTGTTTGCATTTTATCAAAGAGCAGCAGCCAAGCCGTTACGAGGTGTTACGAGGCTTTGAGTTTACAGTATGTCTTGTGTTTTGAAGATAATATTTAGGCAGAGCGGCAGAGATTGCTTTTTACATGTTCAAGCTCAATTTTCTCCTAGACTGTAACAGGTATGTTCATGCCGAAACATTTACTGACATTCCATAAGTGTCAGCTTTCATTGGATTAAGGAAGAAAAATCCGCACTCACAAACTGCGTCTCATTATTTATTTATATTACCACCATGTCCAAAAAGCAATTTTTTTCGGCTAATCAAGCCTTCATCAGTGCGTGGTACCTTTTTGGACATGGTGGTAATATAAATAGGGAGGGGTGTTATTTGATGAAAATGTTCAGATTCAACTTTAGCCCAGATTTTCTAATGCTACCATGTCTTAGGAATACATTGATGTAAACATTTTAAAAATCAAGCCCGAAAACCCCCCCCTACCCCAGAAATTACTTTTTAACCCCCAAAACGCCTGTTTTTGTGCTAATTGTCTATAGTTCCCAATGTTTTATGAGGTACAGAGTAAAAATATGTCCATGCTGGATCATCTAATGGCATTTCATGTGGCATGCCATGCTGGAGGTGTACTTTCAAATTTCAAAAGTCAAATGTCAAGGTCATATTCAAGGTCAAAGGTCATCAATATGGTCTTAAATGCCTATTTTCTACCATTTTTCCATGGTTCCCCATCTTTTATGGAGTGCAGAATAGAAATATGGTCATGCTGGGCTATTGACTGGTATTTCATGTACCATGCCATACTGTAAGTGAGCAGCAAAATGTGTAGTGCCAGTCCTACTTAAGGTCAAAGGTCAGGAAAATGGTTTTTTTTTTTTTTTTAAAATGCCTATTTTTGATGTTTCATTGTAGAAAGTTAACTAAGGGCACTTAAATGGCTACTTATGTGTTATGCCAATATTTTACACAATGCAATATCTTATTTCTAGGTTATATTGAGGGTTAAAGTGATCAAAATTGCTTAAAAATCATGTGAACAGATCATGGAATATAGCCTCTTTGTAAAGATGTGCGCCCACCTACATTCCATGATCAGTTCAGACCCAATCAGACTTTGCTGGAATGACTCAACTACATCATAACAACATCCACTAAATTTGCTCAGCTGTTACTCATCCAAGATACCACATCAATGTGTGCTGTGAAGAAGCAGAGTGTTCAGAGCATGGACGAGATGTCAAGAGACATACAGTTACACCAGGGGACGTATAGGAGACTAGAACGGTTTTAAAACTTGGAAGTGGGATCACCATCTCCTTCCTTGGGACAGGTGGCACAGGAAAAGCACTGCCAGAGCCCTGAAAAATGAGGTTTGCAGGGTACTGATGTGTATGTTTCTGCTCAACTGGTCAGAAATAGTCTTCATGAAGTCTGTTTGAGGGCCTGGTATCCACAAGTGAAGCCTATGCTTACAAAGAGGCAAAGAGCAATTTGCATGAACCAAAAAACATCAAGAAAGGCATATTCACCATTGGTAACATTGATGCTGTTGTTAATTGTTCTTCACATGTGGAACTTCAGTTATGATGGAAGAGGGTATTGGCCCTGAATAACACACATTACAATTTTCTAAGTATAGTAGCAACATGTAGATCTGATTTGAAATTGGTGCGATGCACATAAAGTTAACTGATTTATCGTTTTCACTTGGGTCATCCAACTTGCTTGACCTTTGTCTCTTAGGTCCCTTTTGTTCTTTAAACCACATTATTGTGACACATTAGCAATATTTATGATTAGAAAAGTCAAGAGCTAGATCAAAAGTGTGTTAATATTACAGGTTTAATCATTTTGACATTTGTTTTTTCTGGAAAAACGGTTTGAAAATAGCACCCCCCATCAATATTTTGTAACCTTTGACCTGTATTATGACCTTGACCCATTGTACTTGCATAGTTCAAAGACCTAAGATCATTAAATGGACCATTATGAACATAATCTGTGTGTTGCACTGGGTCAGCAACCCAATGACACAATTTTTTCCTTAAAAATCGATATTTTGTAACCTTTGACCTTTATTATGACCTTGACATTGCACTTGCATATTTCAAAGTACAACTGTGATATGCTATGCCACATGCAAGACCATAAAATTGCTAATGTATGGGAAATAATTAGTGCATTGTACTGGAACAGCAGTTGAAAAGCACGTATTTTCCCCTTAAAAATCGATATTTTGTAACCTTTGACCTCTATTATGACCTTGACATTGTACTTATATAGCTCAAAGTTCTACTGTGATATAGCATCACACATTTTAGACTATTAAATGGGAAATCATGAACATACTCATGTGTAGTTCTTGGATAACTGTGGATAAACTGACAAAATAGGCGAAAAACGCATGTTTTTGGGTGGGAAAAGTAATTTCTGGGGTAGGGGGGGGTTTTTGGAAGATTTTTTCAAAAAAATTACACAGCGGTGTTTCAAACATGTGGTAGCATCAGAAAATCAGGGCTATTGTGGTATTTGGTATTTACACCCCCCCCCCTACTATAAATAAATAATGAGACGCAGTTGGGAGTGCGGATTTTTCTTCCTTAAAGGGTAACTCCTGCCAATTTCAATGTGCTGTTGTATTGGTCACGCTACCCTTGACTTGTCAGTACCCGGTGACGCCGCATTTTTTGGCTCAGCCCTTTCCGAGATATGAGCTATTCTAATGGGGGCAACTTTTGTTGTACATTTCATAAAAACATTTTTATTTATTCCCAAAACCATCCAAAAGGTTATGCAACGTCACCAGAAAGCTAGCAAACAGCGATACCTTTTGGGAAAATATTTGGAGTAGGCCTATGCTCATTTTAAAAAAAAAATGTAAACAAAAGTTGCCCCCATTAGAATAGCTCATATCTCGGAAAGGGCTGGGCCAAAAACTGCGGTGTCACCAGGTACTGACAAGTCAAGGGTAGCGTGAGCAATACAACAGCACATTGAAATTGGCAGGAGTTGCCCTTTAAGTTGATACAATTTATTGCGCACCCAAAGACTTTCGTTTTTTTCCAAGAAGTTGAGCGCGTCCTTTGCCAAAACTTGAAGCTTTCATTGGATACCTTTTGTCTGTGGCCCTTATGGTTGCCAATATAATCCTAACTTTCTGTACATATGCCATGTTACACAAAATACAGAATTCTTTCTAAAATAACTCATAACAGACACAAAAAACATTCAGCCTGACAACCACTATAGAATTCCACCCCGGGTCCATTCTGACAAAAAAAATAGGTTGTAAACTTGTCAACTTAAATCCTGGCATGTCCACAAAAGTCTTAAAGGAAGCACTTTTCAGAATTGGCCCCCCACACTATGTTGTGAAGCCAATTCCAGGCAGGAAAATCAGACATATTTACTTATTGATCTGCTTTCATGCTAAGACCGGTGGTGGGAGGAGGGGGAGGCAACAAAATGCCAAAATGCTGTCACAGTGAAGTGCTGAGGCAGAACGTACAGCCAGCTGCTCAGGAATGAAAATAGACACTGTGGAAGGAAGAGAGTATCTGAGAGGTTGGGGTCAGCCAGGAACAGCCACTGGGTTTCCTGTTTGAATAATTCATTTCAATTTCTAGACTTGGTTTTGGCAAGAAAAAAAAGATATTTACTGCCTCTTGGCGTTCGTATAGGGTTTTCAAATTACATACATTTCTGTAGATGGAGTGTGATGAAAATTCATGGCCAATTTTCAATTACAGATAGCCAAGCTTGGAAGCCCCGGGATCTTCTCCCCTCTTTAAATTGAAACGTGAGGAAAGGTTATCACACGGCTTAAGAAACTGAAGCGGAACATGCCATAGCAGCATGCCCTACATATACATTGCAGGGGCGCATTTCTGGAAAGCATAGTTGCTAACTATGGTAGCTACTTTGTTGGTTGCAATGCAATTTCCCATTGGCAACTACCCACGTTGCTAACTGCTAACAACTACGTTTTTGAGAAATGCACCCTAGTATAGTATGTACTGTATCAATACACCTCCGTGGATGATGGCAGCCAGAGGCCCCAACAGTGGCCTGCGCACAGGGCCGGCTCTAGGCATAGGCAGACAAGGCCGTCACCTAGGGCGCCAAATGTCTTGGGGGCGCCAGGAAACCGAAAAACTAACACAAAACGAAATAAAACATTAAACTTTACATTAAGGTGCTGTTTACACGTAGCTGGATATTTTTATATGTGGATATTTTTTTCTCCTGCTTGTATTGGTTTTGCATTGGTTTTGGCCTTCCGTTTCCACGTAGCAGATATTTAAAATCCAGGTATAAAAAGCAGGAGAGAAAAAATATCCTGTTTAGGGGGCTGAAACACATTTGTTACAATGGAGGATTTCTTTTTATCCACATGTTGCGTTTACACCTAACAGGAGAAAAAAATACCCTGCTAAAAAAATATCTTGCTACTTGGAAACAGCACCTAACAATGAATATTCATGGCCACTCAGTATAAATATAGGTCATAAATCAGATGTGCTCGATAAGACTAGAAGCATTTCCAGAAAAAGGCCCTTTATAAGGGTGTTAGAAGCATTTTTTAGTAAAAGTTGGGAACCTAGTTTTCTAAGACAATTAGAGTACCCTGAATTCAGCTAGCCTGGTTCCCAAGCTGAATTTTGAGTTTTTGACCATGAAATGGGCAAAAAACAAAATGGCCGCCGAAATTCTTGATTTTGGGCAGAATACGTAGAAAGTACCACTTCTCCATGGAAATAAATGTGCAATGCTCACATATTTGCATTTATCATGTATTCCTACACTTACACAAAGGCAAATTGTCATGGCAAAAAGATTAATTATAACTATAATTATGCCGTTCTAATAATAAGATATTCTCGTAAACTGGCATTCAATAGCAATAGCCTCCATGAAGCACATTATCATACAAAATTGTCATTCAATAAGATTTGGAAAGAAAAAGAGAGGCAAAGAAGATAGTATTATCTAAAAGACTAAATATTGGGACATGAATATGTCCCCTGTTCTTTGAAGGAGATGAGTGAGCCATCTCTATGGGAGCGCACTCTCAGCTGTACGATTAGCTGAAGACCTTTGCAATCACGATAAAGGTCCAATCAACTGTGTGGGCAGGATGTCCACTTTGTCAAAACCGAATGGTTGCGCGCAAATAAGCCACTTTGATGCCAAACATCTCTTCGGCTGTCGGCAATAAGGTTGTCTTGAGAAATGGCTCACTCATCTCCTTCAGAGAACGGGGACATATTCATGTCCTAATGGTCTCTTTCAGTCGAATCGTTCGCATATCTATGGGAGAGTTACAATCACTCCCGATTGCTGGTCCAAACTAGGCAGAACTCCAAGAGCATCCTGTAAGGATAGCGTTCCTATCACCCTACAGACAATCAGTGGTCCTGCCCAGAACCCTATGTTCCTGTGGCAACGTGGTCACATCTAGCCGGTAGAACCAGACAAAGGTGGCGGGGTTGGCCCAACCAACCGCTCTGCACACCTCTGAAACTGCTGCACCCCTGAAGAGAGGACATGATGACCTGCACTGGTTAAGTGAGCCCTAATCTGAGCCGGGGGTTGGCGACCCTTGGACTCATATGCCAGGGCAATGGTTTGAACCAACCATTTGGAGACCTCTATTTCAAAACTGTGAGCCCTGTAGAGGGCTTGATGAAGCACACAAACAGCTGCTCAGTGTTCCTAAAAGAGTGAGTCCTGTTCATGTAGATGTGTAAAGCGTGCACAGGGCACAAGTTGTGTTGTCACCTCTCTTCCACGGATCTGAAAGGTGGTGTGCAAAAGCAGTTTGGAGAGGCCCTTCTTGGAGGGACTCGAAAGGGGCCCCACACATAGCCTCCAGTACTAGAGAGATATCCCAGGAGGGTATCGTCTGATGTAGCACGGGGCGTAAGTATCTAGTGGATGGGCACTCAGAGTGTTGGAACCGAATCCTACATGGCACGATCGCTGCAAAGTAGACTTAAATGGTAAAGCCTTGTCTCCCCCCAATAAGTCTTGTAGGAAGGACAACACCATCGGTACTGAACACTTTCGCGTTGGTCACACTAGCGTTGGAAGACAGACCACTTCAGGTTATACAGTGTCAAAGTAGATTGGGCCCTGGCCCCTTAAATTGTCCTGATAACGTTATCCAGAAAAGCGGTTAGGTTCAAATGTTCCCTTGCCAGACCCATAGGGGCAGGTGGCCCCTGGGCTGGGGTATGTCCTCCTCCTGGTCCGTTGCCAGACTCGAACCTGCAGGAGAGGGGAAAGTAGCAGGAGGGGCTGAAGCCCCTATGCTCTCAGCTGAGGCCCCTGAGCCCCGTGGGCTAAGGGGGGACAAACCCTGAGAAATCTCGCTTCCTTGCAGGAGGGGAAAAAGGGAGGCGTCAGGCGAAGGCGCTCATTTTGGAGCGCGCCATGACTGGTGACAGGGTGCGCTTTCGTGCCAAGCGCAGTGGCCTGCGGTGATGCCCAAGGGGCTCCAAGGCAGCTGCTCGAGCTGGGGAAGCCACATCAGCCACTAGGGTGGTGGTCAGTACTGTATGAGATTCTCTGTGGTGGCAGGGAGTTGGGATAAAGAGTCGTCCACCTTAGGCGGGAGATCGAAGCACTTTGCCAGGGGGGAGTCAGAGTCTGACTCCACTGAAATTCTTTGCCAGCAGTCGACCGTAGTCAAGAGAACAAAGGGACAGAGCAGGCTAGAACTAGTGAAGCTCTCGTAACTCGTGTCCTTCAGGGTACTCGTGACCTCAGTCAGGAGACGTGAGTCCAAGGAACCGGGTACGCACAAATGTTTGTAAAGAACTTTTACTCCGTATTGTTTCTAATCTGCCGTGAGTAGATTCCGTCATTGTGAAGTTTCTTGCTGCCATGGGGAGGACACTGTACATTTCATATGTTTGATCTGCAATGTGTGATCTCAGGTTAAAAGAGAGTGTCCACCTACACAAAGCTGGGGCTGTCTCTGTGATCACAATTACGGTATGCTCTTTTATTGCCTGTAACATTTACCCACTTCATAGCCTGATCAGAATCTGGCTAAACTTGTGAGCCAATCTCTTGACCACAAAGTGGCCTTTTTGGAATTCAGACAAAATGGTTCTGGAAGCTGACTCATCAAGTAGATACACTGGGCCCCATTGTGCATAATTAAGATGGCCATACCGCTTAAAGTAGGGCAACATTAGGCTGAAAGAGTGAAAATTCAGATCCCAGGTAGCTTCACGTTGTTCTCTTGTGTATTGCAGCAGAACAGTAACCATATCCATATACTGCCACCAGTTCACATCATCAGATTGACTCTCAGCAATATCATGCAGAAGATTTCTGTCCTTTTCCTGATACTGGAATGAAATCAGTTCACTAATGTCTGAGGATCATCACCATTAGCCATCCTAGCAAGACAGGTAGAGAAGACTTGGTAGAGATCCCCTAAAGGGATTGCAGAGTAAACTTGTGTGCCATGGCTTTGTTGGATGCCTTTCCTGCCAGAACAAGTTCAACAGGGCCTTATCCAAGCAATCCACCATCCATACATTGGTCAGTCCAGATCCATTCATATGTTCTCCTATGGCCTTAAGGAAGTTGATTGACAAGTTAAGTCCTCCTAGGCTAGTTATTCATCTGTTGTTATATTCTGAAATTGCCCACTTTAACTCTTTAAGTCTGCAGTACAATGCTTGGTCAACTGTGATAACTGTTCCTGTCCAAAATGTTAAGATATGACAATGCATTTGTATTCAAAGTATCAAAACGTGTGCAGTAGCGAGGACTATTGGCAAATACCCCGCAGCAGTCTGTTGTTCCTTTGATGACAGTGACTGATTGAACACTGACCAAGAAGTCTTCATGTCTAAGTTTTGACAGTGCAAGAAGAAAGCTAGATCCGTAGCCTTTGCTTGTCTAGCATACTTATGCTCCTCTCCAGATTTTCCAAAGCATGATTAAGCAATGGGTGGCTTGAATGTCCTATGAGTAATCCAGAGAGGATGTAGCTCCATCAGGGCATTTGGCACATTTAATGTATGTCTAGTAGACACCTCTATATCTTTAACAGAATCATCAATTGGTTAGCCTCTCTGTCATGCTGCCATTTGTGTTGGGAAGTATTCTTCCCGTCAAGTGTTTCATCCAGGATATCAATGTTATCACATGTGTAGTGGATGAATTTATCTGCCACAATGTTTGTTGGAATAATGGCACCACTCTCTTGGTTCAGTGTTTTAGAGTGCTCTCAGCTAAGGAGGATCTGGACTTGGAGGACCTGGTTGTAACTCAGACAATGACCTGCCTGATTGAATAGTCATATTAGGTATTTTACCCAATAGCTTGATGAAGAGTACAAGCAAGACTGACATGTTTCGGAGTCCATTTTTTGCCATCACTGACACAATAAACAAGGACTTTAGCCTCATTCAGAACTCTTCTTTGAGGAAGTTTTTCCTTGCCACCAATTCCATCATCTGCAAGAGATGTCTGGCTACTAACAACCAGGGCCTTGTTTCCCGATAACGATGGTTCTTAGCCTTACGTGTGTCGTTAACCAGTGATCCTACGAATGTTCTTAGATTTCCTACGACTGTTTCCCAAAGACACTCGTACATGAACGCGCGTGCACAGCCTCTAAGATCATTCGTAGCGTCGCTCTTAAGGATCGCTGTCCACATAGGTGGTGCTGAAGTGTCCTCGGAGTGAACTGCGCCGTCATGCTGCTAAACCATTTTCAAAATGTAAGGCCTGTGTCAGTATCAAAAGTTGTTTTCTATAAGGGTGGGACTACATTTGTAGCAGTTTGCAACTCGACAGGAGTTATTGTTGGCAAATGAAATACAATGCACACACACAATGAAATCATGCAAAACCATGAGATACGCGGTTAAACCAGACAAAGCGCGTGCAGTTGGCTACCGTGCTTAATATTTAAGAAGACAAGTAGGCCTATAAGAGTTCCAAATTGGGATGCGCATTTGGGGAGCGGCGCACAAAGTAGGCTACCGCGCACTCAACAACTGCGAGGAACATTTTGCACGGCAGTCTGCTGTTATTAAAACAAAAAATTCTACACGAATCCCCATCGCTGCCTTTTTTATGTCATAGTTTACCCTTAGCCTACAATTATCGTGTCTTTTCTGCGTCGCCTTCCCTTTCTTATGGTATTTGAAAATGAAAGAGGGTGCAACGACTCGCTGACCGTTTTTTTTTTTTTTTTATGTTTCGGTAGTGGCCTTCCGACATCACCACTCTTGTCTCTGGTCGCCGAAGCCCCCTATTTATTTTGCCTGTGGATGCCTTGTTCTTGTTCACGAAGCACCCACACAAATTATGATTGATCACAGTTTAATAATGCCCTGATTTATCAAACACAGCTGAACTATTTTACTGCCTGTAAAATATTTTCCAAACACATTGCTTTTATTTTATACACTTACTACAATTAATGTTACCTTCTTATTCTCGTTACAGTGTCAACTGTGGTACCATGATATTTACACTCCGGTCTTAAAACATCAACTTGAAGCGCAAGTTTCCTCTTTTCCTGTGGGTGTCTCCACTGTGCCACGCCACTCGCGTGTTAAAACAGCAATCTTATGCGCAAGTTTCTTCTTTTCCCTTCATATCCTGTGGGTGTCTCCACTGTGCCATGCCGTTACGATCAATCTTAGCGCGTTAAGACTACTCCAGATCACTCGTGGATTTATCTTAGAGTTACGTGCCAACCTGCGATGGTTCTTTGCTAAGTTGGCTTTGGGAAACGCTCCGTGAGCTCTACGATGGTGTTACGTGTGAACTTAAGTAGCACGTAGCGTTAAGTAGTACTTAAGGCCCTTTCGGAAACGAGGCCCAGGCTGAGTAGCATGTATAAACTATCTGGAATGTATGCAATAGTATCTGATAGAGTATGTAAAATATGTCTGAACATTTTTCAAAATTTACGTTATATGTAATATCATGGTGTCATCTAGCGATTTCTGGACAGTTTTCAGAGAGCCAATAGCAACTTTCAGTGATTTTTTGGAAACACTAAATACTTCACATTATGCAAAGTATTTCTAAAATACTTACATCAATTTTCTTAACCATATAAACACACATAGGCTACAAATATCTTATTAGAAAAGCTAAATATTTAAAACGTTTAGGCTAACACCTAGCCTACAATATTAGCATTATTAGCATTCTAGAAGCTATTTTATACTTTTTAAAATCCTCTATAGTAGATACATTCATCAACAAACATTAATGGGACACAAAATGTTAGAAAAGAGCATTTATTTCCAAGTACAGCAATACTTGGTAAAAATGCTCTGTCAAAAATAGCGTATTTTGGCAGCCATTTTGTTTTTCAAATTTAACTGTCAAAACCTCAAAATTCAGCTTGGGAACCAGTCTAGTTGAATTCAGCACACTTAAATTATGTTAAGTACATAGGTTCCCAACTTTTACTAAAAAATGCTTCTAACATTCACAAATATGAAAAATGTGTCTAGACTACGATCAGATGTAGTGTCTTGTTTACAGATGTCAATTTTTAAATGCACAAAAAAGGAAGGAGAATGCTCGCCTAGGGCACCAAATTGACTAGAACCGGCCCTGCCAGCACGGTTACGTGGCGCTATTCCGACATGTCATGTCGCTATTCCGACGTTAATGTCTATTGTCGGAATACCGACACATTTTCCACCGTCCGCTGCTACTCCTACATGCCGCTATTCCGACATCCCTAACCCTAACCCTAACCCCTAAAAAGTGTCGGAATAGCGCTATGTCGGAATAGCGATTGCCCCCCGCCAGCACAGTTGCGTTATTCGACAGCCTTGATGAAAGTATGTGCACAGACGTTCAAATGCAATGCACACACAAGGGCTTTGCAACAGTGCCATGACTGTTTTAGACAGAAAAAAGCACTGGTGGACTTACAACCCAGTTTGACACAAGCTTATCCACATCAGTGGTGCTGCCTAGCCGTAGGCAGTTTCCCCTCATTGCGCTCTGTGCAGAAGGTAGGTTGGTGTGTATGTGTGTGTGTGTGTGTGTGTGTGTGAGAGAGAGAGAGAGAGAGAGAGAGAGAGAGAGAGAGAGAGAAAGAGAGAGAGAGACCATGTGTGTGAGCATGACTGTATGCACTGTACATGTACGAACATGCGTGAACGTGAGTGTGTGTGTGTGTGAGAGAGAGAGAGAGAGAGAGAGAGAGCATGCGTGTGTGTGTGAGCATGACATACATGTACGAGCATGTGTAAGTGAACGTGAGTGCGTGTGTGTGTGTGTATGTGTATATTACTATAGGTTATGAACGCTGTAGAGGATGTTTCCTGTTTCCTCCGTGTGCCAGTGTGGCCGCTTGTTTTGGCTTGCAGTCGTTCACACCTCATTGCTTCTCTCCCTAGTTACCTGCACCTACTCTCCAAGAAGCCTTGGAGGGATCCACACACAGACACAGCCATAAGGGTTTCCATGGCAACAGCCCACATGGTACGGACGGTACTCCACATATACTACCCAGGGGTGAATTTCTCAAAACCAAAAGTTGCTGACTACATTAGCTACTTTGTTGTTTTCAATGCATTTTCCCATTGGCAACTACCGAAGTTGCTAACAGGCTAACAACTTCTCTTTTGAGAAACTCACCCCAGATGTAGTACAAGTGTCCAGGGAAGTCGACAGGGGGGGTCAAAGGGGTCAGTTGTTCCTCGTCCAGGGAGGCAGGGGCCCCAAAAATTGGGTTTTCATTACATTGTAAGTATTGGATTTGGGGGACCCTTTCAGATGACTTTGTCGTGGGCCCTGCAAAAGCTGTCAGCGACCCTGCAAGTGTCTCCTTAACCCTCTCAGGGGAAAATGATTTTCGCTTGGTCTGTGCTAGAAGTCCACACAACGTTTCGGTCTACTGACCTTCTCGAAACGTTGCATTAAACCATGCAAATGTGAACAGTGTGCGGGAGCTTTCTTCGCTTTAACGTTGGTGACCTAGGGGTTCCACTCCTACGCACCTGACCAAGGAGGTGTGCAAGAATTCTTCACTTATTAAGAAGTCCACACAAACCAGCAATAGAACTTTCTAGTGAAAAGACCACCATGCAATACAATACAACCTATAGACCTATTTATATAGTGCAATATCACAACTAAAGTTGTCTCAAAGTGTTTTTGTATTTGTCATAGTATGTAGGCAACAGTAAGAGCATTAGATTTTGAAAATGTTCTAATCCCATGTGAGCCAGTTCTGCTAAAAAGACTGTGGGTATTTATTTATTTCTCTCTCTCTCACACTCTGTCTCTCTCTGTCTCTCTCTGTCCCTCTCTCTCTCTCTCTCTCTCTCTCTCTCTCTCTCTCTCTCTCTCTCTCTCTCTCTCTCAGTCAGCTAATCAGAGCTGGCCTCTTAATTCGCCAAGTCACAAAAGACCAAAAGAGTAGGGAACAAAGCCTTGAAGCAGATTAGAAGGAAGAAAAAAGAAATGCAGCAAAATACACACAACTTTGCCTGCACTTTTCTGTGAGCAACATCTGTCAAAGTCAAGCAGAGGCAGAGAAAGATGAAAAGCCCTGTGCAAAAAGGAAACTTTCAGCAAAATTCAAAATCTCAAGTGTGACTTTTGACTTGAGGTTGAGGGCCAGATGTCGAGGTGACTTGCAATTACAATTTTGCCATCAAAAACTAACTCGGAGGGAAATTGAATTTCAAGTATCACTTTTGTTTTAAAGAACAGAAGGACCATGTGAAGGTCATTTGTCATTTCAGTTTTTGCTACCATCACAGAGAATCAAGCAAAAAGTCCATTTGGGTCTCCAGCCAAAAGGTTTCCCACGGAGACCAACTATCAAAGCACTTATGATGCTATTGAAGGCCAAATTGACTCCATTTTTAAAGTATTTTTCACAGAATGGGCTTTCCTTTCCGTACACATTAACATTGTTATAGTTATTACTGAACCACATCCTCTCTGACTACACCTGTCCAGTCTTCATGGAAATGCATTAAAGGAACAGTCCAGTATTTTTGGAAATACACCTCCCCTTGAGTGAAATACTTGCCTTTAAGTTCTTCTGCCAGCAGTTCTCTAAATGTATTATTACATAGCATGTGACTATATCATTACTTTTTAGCACGTATCATTGAGCCGGATGGTCCCAAAAACTGAATGGTAAAACTCAATTATTTAAATCACTGGTTGTTAATCTGGGGACAGCAGACAGAGGAGAGCGTCCGTGGAATTTTGTCTCAGTTGAGGTTGTAACCAAAATTATAGGCCTGTAGTTGTGAATATTGTAATTAGGCAGACAAAATCCCAACAACAAAATCCATCACGATAACCAAACTGACAACAAAATGATGGTAGGTTTTTGGTCCCTTTGCCAAAGTCATGGTCATTAATGTGTTAAGTAAGCAGCATTATAATTTTGTAATTTTAGTGCGTATACTGTATGGTGCGTGAAACAGGACAATTTGACACAGAGACTATCCTGAAGGTTATATGGTGATACGAGGACAGTTTGACTCCTAACACAAACCCCACTTCTGAGCACATTTTATTTCTACTACTATGTCTACTTCTACATTCATTCATTTTCTCATGAATATGTAACGCAATGCACTGAGACTTCTTCCCAGAGTAAGTGTGGCTAAAGCAGAGGGACCTTCTTCCTTGCAGAAAGAGAGCGTTGTAAAGGAGATTAGTGTTGCACCGATACCATTTTTTGGCCCCGATACTGATACCCGATACCTGGCTGTGCAGTATCGGCCGATACCCATACCATACCGATACCGATACCACCCTATTTGAAATGAATATATATGAAGGGCTGTAGTGCATACTTGGATGTAAAATCATTGCATGGCTTTGTAGAGAGAGAGAGGTTCCATCGGCCCATTGTTTCCGGGTTCTATTATTGCAATGGGGAGGGGGGGAAATCCCCCTTTAGGCAGACCTAGACAGACCTAAGGACTGTTCTATTCCATGCTAGGAGCATTATGACACGCTCCATTAGGCAGACCGGAACCTGGTCATGTTAGGTGCCCATAGCAACCTATTACAATGGCATATCTCTACTTAAAGAATCTCTGATTTTAGTGGCGATCCACCGATCCACCGATGCTGGTATCGGTATCGGTGCAACACTAAAGGAGATCCTGAGAGCTGGGCCCATGAAATATAGATGATGACTTCTCACTGTTCGCAGTCTGGGCCTCGGGGAAGAGGAGCCAGAGGACAGGAGAAGGGCAAGATGCGAGAAGCGAACCTCTACAGCACATACGCACGCACACACACACACACACACACACACACACACACACACACACACACACACACACACACACACACACACACACACATACACACACACACATGCACGCACGCTTAGACACGCTCACACACACGCACACAGGAGAACCTTTGGAAAACACCATTACACATGTACACACAGACACAGACACAGACAGATAGAGACACAAACACATACAAAAAACACTGACACAGACACGCACACTCACACTCGCACGCACACACACACAGAAACACAGGCACACACACACACACACACACACACACACACAGAAACTCTCTCTGTCTCTCTCTCGCGCGCACACACACACACACACACACACACACACACACACACACACACACACACACACACACACACACAGAAACTCTCTCTGTCTCTCTCTCGCATACACACACACACACACACACACACACACACACACACACACTCTCTATCTCTCTCACACACACACACACACACACACACACACACACACACACACACACACACACACACACACACACACACACACACACACACACACACACACACAACCATGTGAAGACACCAGCATGGGAACGCAATGTCATAAAAATACACTGAACGGGGAAACTTTCTGACATCTGCGAGATATTCTCTATCTTGTTCTCAGAAATATTACATCATTTATATCGCCACCATTGCAGCATTGCTGCAGATTTATTTCAAAGTTGAAAAAACTTTTCCATAGCATAGTGAATATGTCAGGGAGTTGGGGGACAGTTGCAACATCTAGTTTTCAGATAGCTAGCGTGATAACGCTCATACAGTACATCAGTGGTCTCCAACGGATTTCCCCAAGGGCCAAATTATGTAGCGCAAATCAGGCTGTCATCATGCTTTAGCGTATGTATCGCACGGTAGTGCATTCAGCGTGTTGGTGCGACGCATTTTGATGTTAAAGCGTGCTCCTCAACGCAACGGTAAAGCGATTTCATGCACTTTTGACACGTGACGAGGTTTATGCAGTTTTCCCACCGTGTCTGCGATTTTGTTTTGTCACAGCGCATTTCTGTTACTTAACGCAAATATGCTTTGCTGTGCCCTAACCAAAACCACCCCTAAACCTAACCTGTCAGTAAAGCAATGTTTCTGCTGCTTAACTTTTGCCAAGAACAGCGAGATTAGGCGAATTTCTACCTAAATTGTGCCTAAAACAAATCCATCCCTAAACCTAACCTGTCACAGGGCGTTGTGGAGCATGCTTTAACTTGGAAATGCGTATTGGACACACGCGATAGTGGGTTCATATCAGTGTGTCATAGATACGCCTATGCATGATGACATGTTGCCAAATGAGGCTGAGGGCCAAACAAATCGCCTGACTGCATGGACTCAGCATACATATATGTTTTTATTTGTTCCATCCTCATACATGTTGTAGCCAACATATTTGTTCGACCAACTAGATGCTGCAACCATCCTCCATTGCAACTGTCCCTGGTCTGTACTACTGCAGCTTACTTTGACATCTCTGTCAGGGTTGCCAGATGAGGCTGATGATTTCCAGCCCAAAACATGCTCACAACCCGCCTGGACGCACCATACCCCGCCCAATTCTATTGATTTCTATGGCCAAAACTGCTAAATGCCGTCCAATCTTAGCCTGATTATCATCGATTTTCAAATCTCTTCGAGACTTGGTCTGAATAAGAGCATAACAGTTAACATTTCCCAAAAGGCATTTCCCAAATGGCCTCCCTTGGTTTGCTAATGATTGTTTGCTTCCCAATAAAGTTGGAGGAGTTCCCGTACTTGAACAATTATTTTAAGAGCACCATACCGATTTTTACTGTAAACAGTAGTTACAGTGATTTTTTTTTTTTAAATTCACATTGTAATGAACATTCCTTATATGTAAGCTAAACAAAAAATTTCAAAATGTTTCAACTGATGAATATTATGTACTGAAGTTAAAATGATTAGATAAAAATGCAGAGAGCATAATTTACACAAGGACATGGAACTTTGAGGAGTTACTAACTGCGCGTCTCCAGGAGAAGCAGTAGTCAGGAAGCGATTCATTCAAACAGGTTCCTTACTTGGAGAAGTATGCATCCCCGGCAGATACCTGTATTAGGTAATTTTTACTCCATTAGTAGCTATTTTAATCAGTTCTATAATCAGCTATTATATATATTTTTTTTTTGCAAAATCCTTAAAGGGTGGCTAATACTAAGGGGGGGCTAAAACCTCACTAAAATAGGGCTAACGACGGCCCTGGTTGCGCCACTAGGAGGGCACGGCCTGGCTAGCCCAATCTGGCAACACTGATCTCTGTCAGAGGGGAGGGTTGTTTCGGAGAGGCTTTGGTGTGTGAAGAAGGGTTTTTTTTTGTTTGTCTTGCGCATCCACACCGTTTTTTTCCATACCATGAGTACCCCCTCTCTGCATGCTCTATATATCTTTCTCTATCCCAATGTGGCCATGCTCCATACATTTGTTACAATTACCCTACATTTCTTTCCACTTACCCCCTGCAGTGTTCTCGCGTACCCCTAGTGGTACACGTACCCCTCGTTAGGAACCACCGCTGTAGAGGACGGATTTGGTCCGGCTCTCAGCGATTGCCTGGTCTGCCTGTTGCCAAAACCTCTTGTGCACTGTAGCCAGGGCCGGAATAAGATGGCCCGGGGCCCCTTGGCTACAGGCTGCAATAGGCCCCCTGCAGGTATTAAATCAAGACAGAATTAAATGAACAGTGTCATAATTTTGAGATAATAATTAAGTCAGCCAAGTGGGCCTATAGAGAGGAGTATTAACAAGCGATTCATTTTTCATTACTGCATCTGCAGTTCAGCAAAATAGGTTTACTTCTCTTTGACCAATCAGGGGCCCCCTGGCTGGTGGGGGCCCTAGACTGCAGCCATATCTAGCCTGTACATTAGCCGGCCCTGACTGTAGCATCCTCATGGGTTGGTATTGGCTACTAGTGGATGCCATATTAGATGGAGAGGCTGTTGTCGCGGGTCATGAATATGTAACGTGATTCCACCAGAGAGCCCTTCTGCACGAACAAAACCCACGGAGAATCCCTAATGGCACAAATATGAATACATAGACAGAGAGGCACACACACGCACACACGCACACACACACACACACACACACACACACACACACACACACACACACACACACACACACACACACACACACACACACACACACACACACGGCCCGTTGATGGTCACACAGACGCACACACAAACAAACACACACATACACAAACACGGTCCGTTGGCCACATGGACGGACACACACACGCGCGCACACACGCGCACGCGAGCACACACACACACACACACACACACACACACACACACACACACACACACACACACACACACACACACACACACACACACACACACACACACACACCAAAACAAGGTGTAGCGTAAAGTAGAATCGCCTCGTTCAGATCTTTGTGTACTTGCTGTGGTGGGCTGTAATGAAATTGCCAATTTCCATCAGGTCTCTTTGTCTCCCTACTATAAGCCTGACTCTCCTTGGCCTGCAGCCCCCATGCTGTGTCCTCCATCTACTGTATGGGCATGTACATACATGCGTTAGGACTGTGGTTCCCAAACTGGGGGTCGGCTGCAAAATTAAGTCCAAAAGGGGGTCCCCGCCGACAAAGTTTGGGAACCACTGTGTTACGACATTGTATAACCACTATCAGGGCTGCATTTCTCGAAGCCATAGTTGCTAACTACATTAGCTACTTTTATTGTTTGCAATGCAATTTCCCATTGGCAACTACCCAAGTTGCTAACTGGCTAGCAACTACGCTTTCCAGAAACACAACCCAGCATGCCTCTGTGATGCCCCCGGAATACCGTTGGCAAGGCAAGTTCATGTACTTCTATAGTAGCACATTTCATACACCTTGGCAACTCAATGTGTTTCCACAAAGCATCAAAAACACAACTGATGGAGCAAGAATCAAAGCCAATAAACAAATAAAAATGAAGTAAAATAAAGTAATTTCATTAAAATCATGAGTTAAATAAGTGAGTAATAGGGTGCACAGACAGATCACAGAGTAAAGGGCTGCACATCATGATGTGTGTATGTGTGTGCGTGCACGTGTGTGTGTGTGTGTGTGTGTGCATGCGTGCATGCGTGCATGCGTGCATGCGTGCGCGCATGTGTGTGTGCGCTCATGCGCGCGCCCGTGTGTTTGTGTGTGTGTGTGTGTGTGTTTGAGGTTTGAGGTCGTGTCATTGCTGTAACTCAACTGATTGGACGCTAATCTACAGCTATGGGGAGACACCAAATAGTCCTATTCTGTTAAAGGTTCAGACTACAATTTTTTAGTAGCTTAGAATTTCCAGAATTTATGCCGTCCATTCACAAATGCCCTTTTCCTCATTAACATTTTATGCCCCCATCAAGTATTCATTAGGGCTTGGAAATATGTATACAGTACTACTCCTCATAGATGAATAGTTGGAACGTTGCGTGTATACCCACCATTTTGAATTACTAGTCATTAGGGCTGCACAATTAATCGAAAAATAATCAAAATCGTGATAAAATAGTGAAATCGAACTCATGATTTTAATCGTGATTTAATCGTGGCAATAGTGACCTACTTTTGAGAGCGTCCTTGAAGCCAGAACATACTGACAGGCTGGTGTTTCTGGCCAGAAATCTGTCCACTTAAGTTTCATGCTAATGCCTTTACATAATTATTACAATTAATTTTATTTTGCCTCATCCCGTATGCAATTCATTCTTGGTTATATTTCATCTTGTTATAATTTTCAAAAAAATCTGCAAAAATCAATAATTGTGATTAATAATCGTGATTATGATTTTGACCAAAATAATCGTGATTATGATTTTTTCCATAATCGTGCAGCCCTACTAGTCATATACATACAAAACACTCTACATCTTATACATACGTACATACAACATATATGTATCATAAAACGTACTCTGGCCAGACAAGTGGATATAAGTTTATGTACTACAAACTCATGGAAAAAATGAAATTGGTGAATGAAAAGCATACATTTAGGAAATTAACTAAGCCTACAAAATATACTTACATTGAATAAATCCTGTGAATGAGCAAGACTTTATCTCAAACTACAAGCATTTTCAGACTGAATCAGATTGAAGAAATATAGGCCTTGAAGTTATGAAGTTCTCAGCCTCCGCATTTTGTGAACATGCCCATTTCATTTCAGGGACTTTTAAATTGTCTAATGTGAGGGTATTTTTCATTATAATTCATTATGATTTAATGAATCTTCCTGTAAACAACTAAATTAAGGCTTTTCCAGCATATGGCTCTTGACCATAATTGGTTACTCTAATTTGATTCAGCCAATCGGAGATGCTGATTGCACTGATGCCTGTAATCAGAAAATCACTGCTATGCAACACAACAAATCATATTTTCTAAACATAGAGTAGGGTAGTTTGTAGGGTGATCATCCACTTGTCATGCACATTGCAAATGATGCCTTCCTTCCCCTCACCGTTAATCATGCCTATTCAGTAGCACTAGTCTCAAAGTTCTCTCTCACGCACGCGCGCACGCACGCACGCACGCACGCACGTACGCACGCACGCACACAGACACACACACACACAGACACACAGACACACACACACACACACACACACACACACACACGCACACACGCACACACACATACACAGTGCTCCCCCTCCAATGACTGAGGTACCCTGAGCAACGTACCGTCCCACCAGACTTCTCCCTGACTCCTTGGGGTCTTCCCCGACAGGTGAGGCATAGATGCAATTTTGATGTGTGCACTTGTGACAATGGCAGTGGGAGTTGGAGTTTCCTGGGTGAGCTTTTGTTTTCTTTCCCTCCAATCCACATCCACCTCTGTGTTCACAGGGGGTGCAAATAGTTGAACGCTGCATCCATCATTTCAGCACCATGGACAGTTACTAAGCCAGGCATACAAACATGCACACTTGGCAACAAGCAGACACAGAGTGCGTCTTAATATGCGTCCTTGCCTCCTCCACTTGCCTCCTCCACTTGCTTCTCTCCTCGTACCAGGAAGTAATATGTCATGATGACATCACTGACAACAGCATTATATTTCAATATCTTGCAAAAGCTCAATTGTAGAGTCTTTTTCTCATTTGCAATTGGGATGGTGAATGAAAAACAGTCCCTCAAAAGTTGTTGTGGCTAGGCTGACAGCTGGGAAACTTTATCGTTTTCTTCACGTAGGAGGGTCCAGGAGGCGGGACGAGGACACAAGAGCAAGTGGAGGAGACAAGGTTGCATATTGCAACGCACTCCTGGCAACAAGCAGACACACTGAGGCATAGTCCAAAAAAGTGGTTGAACTAAAGTGCTGCTACCCAGCTGAATCTACCCAAGCAAGTTGTACATCTGCTAATTGAAAAGCCAAAAGGCATCTTTCATTAAGACACAAGCGTTACCTCAGAATTAACATATTCAGATAAGTGACTGACCATGCTTTCTTACTTAAAAAAGCTGAGGATTTTCACTACCCCCAGTTCTTCAACACACTTTTCCCAAAACACTACACACAATTCTCTGGATTTCACACAATTTTCACAAAGAAAAGCACTGGTTTTGTCATGTAACACACTATTATTCAGAATCACTGAGCTATCTTGTTACTGTAACATTGTTCAGAATCCTAAAATCAATTGCCATACTATGTGTACTTCCTCATCATATTGGCAAACTCCTTTCATACCTGTTTGCTCTCTGCAATCATCACCCCATAAGGACACACATTGCATGTGGTATTGATGAAAACACGAGTGGTTGCAGTGAGAACACACTTTTTTGTTTACGTTTGATATCTACAATATGTAATAGAAGAAATAACGGTAACACTTTATTTTAGGGATACATCTATTAGCACTAATACATACAATATTAATGCCTGTGTAAGTAACTTGTAAGGCATGTACTAAGCAAAATAAGACAGTTGTTAAGCATGTATTCACAAATGTCTTGTTCATGCCCAATTAGGGATTTATTACTAATATAACCTAAGTAAGGACCAGTAAGCCTATATTTCTATTTATAAGTAAGTGGTAAGTGGCAGAATACAATGTGTATAAGCTCCCGACACACTGTGTGAACAAACCCTGAACAGTGTGAAAACAGATGCGGAATAAGGGTCCCTATTCTTAAGTGATGCATTGGTCAGCCCAGATGGCTCAGGGCCTCCGCACTACCAAAGTCCCCCTCGTTACCTAGGGCCCCCACACCACCCAGGCCCGCACTACCTAGCCCCCCGATTTACAAAGTGTAAGGATATATTAAATAATTAATATCTACCCAGCCAAGTCATCTAGTTTTCTCTTTTCCTCTACAATGCACAGAAGGTAACAGGAGCCTTAATATAGCAAGGATTGAACGTACACTTGTCAATGGCGGTGGGTTGGTGAGATGTAATTTTTTTCATGTACCACTGAGTTTTAATTGTAAAAACCCCCAAAATAAATGCAGAACATTAGAATAATAGTTTTGAAGCAAAACTAATCTATTCTTTTGAGATAATTAAGTTAATGTTTGAGAACATTAGCTTCAAGAAGTGCAGTGCATGATGGGTACGCAATCTAGGCCAACAGACAACCTACCCAGCTCTGAGCCTACGTCCTTAGCTCCTCCCCTCACTCGTGAAATTTAGATGGTATCCAAACAATTTGCCATGTATGTAACAACAGAAATATTATCATTGCTGCATTGGCCATGCATTGCATTTCTGACTAAGGGCGTACCCATCATGCAATGCACTTCTTGGAGCTAAGTTTCTTAAACATTAACTTATTTATCACAAAGGAATAGCTTAGTTTCGCTTTGTAGGTGATATTCCCCTGTGTTTTCGCCATTTCTCCCCGCACCTCTAGAGGGCGCTGAACCCAAAGAGACTGTTTGCAATGTACTACTGAAGTATGTTGTTTCCTGTTGCCCCCTGCTGTTTTTCCTATAAAGAGTGCTGCACAGGGACCCTAATCTCTCTCTGAACCTTTCTTTGGAAGAGGACAAGCCTCTGTAAGACTGTACCTATCCTGGATAAGACAAAGAAGATTTCAACTGCGCAACCCCTTTCCCTTCTCCTTGGACAAAGACTTTCGCTCCAGTTTTAGTTTGGCCAACTTAAACTCGTGAAAGACCCCCTTAGTCCGCTCACAGCTGTACCCATCCCGCCTTGCAAGCAACACTGTAGGAACAGTGTTTTTCCATGTTCGAGATCTGAACGCTTCTATCTTGAACATTTTTCCGTCGGACCGAGCCTGCCGGCTCTCGAGGACAAAAGAAGCAGACGACTTCAAGAATCCTCCCTGATCCAACCCAGACAGGAGTCTGTGTTAAACTTTTTCCCCTGGAACCGAAAGCAGTGTCGCTGGCCGGCACAACCCGTTTCCCGTGGGACCCCTCTACAAAATCAGTAGGACACTTTTCATGGGCAAATGACTAGTTAATTCTGAGTAGAGTTTAGTAGATGTGTTTCTTTGAATCTAGCTCGAAGCTTTATTTCATGTGCACATGTGTTGTTCTTTAATTTCTTTAGACATTGTTTTGAACTCTCTCTCTTGCTTAGTTAGTTTGCATGCTTCTAACTTCTACCTCGCATACTCCTTAACAACGTGAATCCCTTCTGTACGCCGCGATTATTTGTATGAACCGCATTCGCAAGCGTTCATACAGTATCGCCCGTATTCGAAAGATTCTCTTTGATAACGGGTTAGCTAAGGACAATCGCTAGTAGCCCCTGTGTAACAGCGGCCTGCTAGCCAAGACGCACGACACACACACCCACACACACACACGTTACACCCACATCTCTCTCTCTCTCTCCCTCTCGTATCTCCCTCTCTCTATCTCTCTCTCCCTGAGTGTTAGACTTGTTGATTTCTCCGGACCTTTTGGTACCTTTTCGGTACAACTTTGCGCATAGCTGATAATAGACTGTTCATTGAATAGCCTCCTTTGTCCGGACATTTCTGCTAGCTAACACTGATGCTCAGCTGTAGCCACGCTGAATCTAATTGCTTTGAGTACACGAGTGTACGGCCATCTTTGTAGTGACAAACATTCAAGCTCGCCGCTTCATTTGTGCTCTATTCTCTCTCTTTTATTTCTTTTGTGCTCACATTCCATTCACATCATACCCGGAACTGTTAGTGTTAATTCCAGAACCTTTGATACATGTTTGTGTCCTTCACGGGACTTTTAATGCTTGAAAACCCCCGCCGGTTATTTGCTAAGTAGCTGCTAGCTACCCCCATTGTTCTTGGTTCTGAGGCTAACGCTAATATCACCGTGTTGTTTACATTGCTATAGCAACCTAGTCCACGTGGTGGACGCCATCTTGCTACCATAGCAACGGGAGCTAGCGCTCCTCCATTGTTCACGCTCACGCACCTACACACACACACACACACACACTCACACACACACACACTTCCATACACGCACAATTCCCCTTTTATTTCTTTCTTGTTTTTATACTTGTGCCTTATTGTGTTTACCCATTGATCCGACTTTGAATGTAATGTTTTATTAGTTATCCTAGTAGTTAATAAAAGTAAATCATTTGATTGCATTTTGTTGTCCTTGTTGCTTTGTACAACCAACCAACCTATTATCAGAATTTTGCCTTCAGATCTACCTTTGTGCTTGCATACCCAGCTGATCACAGAGAATAGGCCTTACTGTTCACTGTGCCCTGTTGAGTATCCCAGTACAAACTTGTTATTAATTCTGTGTTTAGCAATTTATTGTTGAATATTGTGATTGATAATCCTAAGGATTTTATGAGACGGTCCTTTAATTACCTTTTAATTAATTTGTTTATTAATTATAATTAATTCATAATTAATTAAATTCCCAAACAAGATATTTTGCCTTCAATTCCTGGTATAGTCGCATTAGGAGTAAATCCAAACGCAACTACCCCTACAGCTTCCAAACTATTACTCATCATTATATTCTGCATTTATTGTAGGGTTTTTACAATTAAAACGAATTGGCGTATGAAAAAATGACATCTCACTACCCACCGTCATTGAGAAGTTCACGTCCAATCCTTGCTATATATTGCTTCCAATTACTCACTTAGCTATTGAGTAAAATAAGTCAGGTTTACATATCTTATGACACTAATGCAGATTATTTACACTTTGCTTCCCGGGGGTTAGAGTGGGGGCCCTAGGTAGTGTGGGGGCCCTAGGTAGTGCGAGGGCCCTAAGTCATCTGGGCTGAGAAATGCATTACTTTAGAATAGGGACCCTTATTCCACATCTGTTTTCACACTGTTCAGGGTTTGTTCACACAGTGTACCAGGAGCTTATACACATTGTATTCTGGCCCTTACTGCTTACTCATAAATAGAAATCTAGGTCTACTAGGTCCTTACTTAGGTTATATTAGTAATAAATCCCTAATTGGGCATGAACAAGACATTTGTGAATACATGCTTAACTACTGTCTTATTTTGCTTAGTACATGCCTTACAAGTTACTTACTAAGGCATTAATATTGTATATATTGATGCTAATAGATGTATCCCTAAAATAAAGTGTTACCGAAATAACTTTCATGTGGTTACTCAATATTTTAGAGTAAATTAGTGCAACTTTTTTCAAATATGTAAAATATTATATCTGCCACACATTTGTGTATGCTGAGTCTAAAAACAAGACACTCTCTTTAGTAAGTGAAACACTGAACAAAATAAGGTCAGAGACTTTAGAATTAAAAGAATCTTTGATAAGGTCTACTGTGCGTCATGCTGAGTATATTGTTTTACCATATGCACAATAATGTTCAAATACCGGTAGTTCACTTGAGTGTGATTTAAAATGATGCATGTGTATGTATTCTGAGATATTGCCTTTTTAGAAGAGAGTACATTGTTTTGAGACGAGGAATTCATTTTGCAGGAGAAGTGAGGGGATTTGCCTGTTGTGTGTAAGTTTTGGATTTGAGAGTAGAGTTGTGAGAATTCGAGATATGATTCCAAAAATTGTGTGTAAACAATTGAGAAAAACTGTAAACATACTTCAATTTGACTTTTAAAGTTTGGATGAATGAAGGAACATTATAAAGGGACCATGGCAACCTAGGTTTGAATCTGGCCTGGGTCCATTTCTAACGCCTCTCTCCCACTTACTGCCGCAAGTCATCAGCTTCACTATCCTGGTGAACCAGCGCCACCCGCTGGACGGCAAAATGTTT
>NC_085876.1:32681878-32694378 GCF_034702125.1 Engraulis encrasicolus
CTTGACACAGGACAGCAGGATCACTTTCTAGTTGATTATTAATTTTTAATTGTAGTCCTTTTATTTCCTGTTTAGTACATTTCCCTGTCAATTTGTTAATGTTTTGCCATATTTTCTTCCCATCTCCTTTGGCATTGTCTATTATTTGAATAAAAAAATTTGCCTTGGCTTTTCGTAACTCTAATGTTACTTTATTTCTGGCCCTAGTGAAATTCATCCTATCTGTGTTAAGCCCAGATTTAATTGACTTTTTAAGGAGAAGGTCCCTTTGTCTTATTAACTGTGAACATTCAGAATTAAACCAGGGCACAGAGTTGGGATTCCTCTTTGCATTGCGCCCCCTCCTGGAAAAAGAGAGCACTACTTCTTTTATCTTTGAGAGGAATAAATCACCGCCAGTGTTCGCGTCTTTACAGGCCAGGAGAACATTCCAATCCACATTTTGCAACACATTGTCCACATTTTCATTTTGATTAGTGGGAATGAACATATTTGCAGGCCTTTTTTTGTTCTGAGACTGAAGTTTTTCTGCTCGTTTAAGCTTCCTGGTAAAAAATATGGAGTTGTGGTCAGAGAGACCTGTTAATAGATTATGGGTATTGGAGATTCTCTCCGGTTTATTGGACTGTGTGTTGCATGTAATCCTAGTGGAGTTTTTTATCAGCTGCGTGAGATTAAAATAATCAGTTACATCTTTAAGTTTTTTCCTGCCGTGTTTGTTTTTCCCAGTTGACATTAAAATCGCCAAAGAGGAGAAGCTCCCGTTTATGATTACATGACGCAAGGACTGTTTTCAGTTGATCATAAAATTCAGGACCAGCTGTGGGTTTGCGATAGACGCAGATTACAGTTAATGACATCTCCCGAGAGAGGTGTATGTCCACTCCAATACATTCAAGTGAAATACCACTAGGAAAATTTCTCTCATTACACTTGAGATTATTTTTAACATACATGAGGACTCCCCCTCCCCTCCCCTGCCCCCTGTCTTTTCTAAAAGTAATATACTCAGGCAATGAGACCGCTGCTTCTGGCGAGGAGCCAGTGAGCCATGTTTCCGTTAACCCCATGAAATCAACATTAGAATTACACAATAAGTGTTCGATTTGTTCCCTCTTAGGGACCAGGCTTCGAACATTTAAAAACCCACCAACTAACCCCCCCTTTTTAAAAACTGGATCCCATATAGTCCTCGCCTGGTTTAGAGTCCTAAAGAGTTTAAACTTTTTATATTTACGCAACACTGGGTTTCGAGTCCTACGTGCCGTTACATTAGACACTGGAGGTGGTGAGAGAGCGTCCTGTATCAACGTCAATGTTCCGTTGGTTGGACCGCCAGTCAGGCCGGGGCTGACTGGAATCCTCTGCGCCTCCCTTGAGCTGTTGCATACGGCCAACACCGAGGCAGGAGAACCGATTGGCGATATTACCCTCCGCATGGGACGCAACGGCAAGCACTCGTTATGCAGAGCTTCATTAGTGTGAACACGATTTAGTCTTGACCTTCCCCTTGTAAACACACCATTAGGCTCCCCAGTCCTCCTTTTAGAAAAAAAAATAAAACCTGCTGCTTTGGACAGCGGCAAACAAAACCCCACCAATCAAAGCGCAGAAAACCTGCCAATGAAAGCGCCAAGGGCAATACACTGCACAATGCCCCACTGCAGTACGGATCAACACCCAACGCACATTGTCAAAGCGCATAAGGCGAAGACTCACTCGGGTGACATTCTCACACTCAAAGCAGAGGACTCAACTCTAATCAGCATCCATCAGGACATTAATTGGCTCTCCCACCAACCCTGAGAGGAGCCACAGTGCACCCTATTCCTCAACCTTTGACTCTTCTTTCTCTGTCGTTCAGTCTCTCTCCTCAATCTACTGTATGGCTCCTTTCCATTCTCTCCTTCTTTTTTTCCTTCTTTCCTTTCCACTCTTTCTTCCTCCCACTATGCAGCCCACTGTTTCCATAGATCATTTCATTCCCCTCTTCTTCTTCATCTTCTTCATCTTCTTCTTCTTCTTCTTCTTCTTCTTCTTCTTCTTCGTGCTCTTGTGAGCAACTGAAGAGCCAGGATGCCCAAGCTGTCAAGTTTGTGTCTGTTGTTCTTCTATTCCACTTTATACCGTATTGGTTGACGTCGCTCTAGCACATAATTGCAGAAAAAAGGTGCATTACATGGTATGCAGTGCACTGCCTCCATCAAAAATGGAAATGATGTTCAACTTTTGACAGATCGTGATGTGGTTTCTCTATGGCTCTAGGTAATCTGCCTATAAAAGCATTTTAATCAGGTACGCCCACCCTCACACTCTGACAGTTACTGTACAACCGAGTATTCAAGGCGACTGATTCTGCATGTCATTGTGTTAGTGCCAGTATGCCCGTCTATTTCTTTTTCATAACTTCTTTTTATTTTTATTTCCACAGTCATACAGTGCATCAGTCCCTCCAAATTCTTATTTAACAAATAAAAAAGTTGTTTGTCAGATACAGTATATCAGTCTTAGCAGGTGCAGATAGTAGTCCACGGTTTAAACAATTTGCTCAGGATTGTACTCTTCTAAGATTAATTGAATGATGCCCTATTTCTAATCATATTGCAAAACAATTAGGCCCATTTTGAGCATTTCACAGGAACATTAGTTGACATTAGTTATATGCAAGTAAATATGGATAATTTGGAGTAGAAAGATTAGCAGAAAACCAGGCCAAATGAGTTCTTGGTTTTGCCTTGGCAGTAAAAGTTTGTGAAACATCACCTACGGCCTTTTGGCTCTCCGTGATGACTGGCACATAATCACCTGATATAGCCAACAGCCAGCTCTGCTCTGCAAAGTAACACAACCCTGCCTTTCCAAACAAACAGCAGACATGCTGTTTTTTTTTCTCTGAATAAATGCCACTATTTATTTAAAAGGTGTGTGGGGATAGTATGTGCTTCTCTGCCAACTGAAGTGTAGCACCACAACAGGCATGTTAATATTGTAATACAGCTGCAGGCCATCTGCCAAACTGAGCCAATTACCACTTATAATTCATTCATCCCTCGTGTATTATTTAAACATTATTAATAATATAGATTTTTCAGCCACATTTCCTTTTGCCTTAAAGATCTATGTATCCTATGTACATGGGCTCTGATTTCGCAACATTTGATCCAATGGGTATTAGAGAACACAACAATATACACGAACAAGACACAAATATGATTGTGTACAAAAAAAACATTTGGCTGATTAAACCTAATAGCTGTGTCTAATTATAAACTCTTGCTGGATTAACGTGACTGAATGCTTTGATTCCCTCACACTAATGACTACTGATAAGATGTATTAGTTTCATACTCAGTGGTGTGTGGCAATGTACATATACATATATGCCAGGCAATATGCATGAGCACTAACACATTAGAATATCATATGCAAGATTAATACATGGCCTACGTGAGGATTGTATAATTTTCCTGAATCAGCCTAATATAATGTAAGCTCATTGGCATGGGAAATAACTCCTATAGAATCCCATGTGAATTGACGAAAAGGCCATATCTATATATCAAATCCTCAGTGTTTACAGTGCTGTTCTTATGTTGTAAGCTACTTTGGTCTTCCATTTCAATTTTATCTCTCTCTCTATCTCTCTCTCTTTCGCTCTCTCTCTCTCTCTGTCTGTGTTTGTTGTACCTTCTCCTTTTCTATCACTGTGTGTGTGTATCGCTCCATCTTTCCATCTTTCAGGTTCTTATTCGTCTGTTCCTCTCCAATTCCGTTGATCCCTCTGCCATTGTGCAATGTGATATGATCTCCTCCTCCCTCCTCTCATTCTGCAACCTCTTCTGTTCCCCTCTCTCTCTCTCTCTCTCTCTCTCTCTCTCTCTCTCTCTCTCTCTCTCTCTCTTTCTCTCTCGTTAATCCTCCATCTTCATTCACCCCAAATCCATTTAAATCCATTTCTTTAATCACAGAGCAATTAGGCCTAACTATAAATGTTTGTTTTTGTTTTGGCCGCACAGCCTTTTAAAACCCTGACCCAAGACAGAGGGCGGAATCAAGAAACTTTTGTGAGTGGAAGAATAATTGTGGGCCAGGGATTGTATGGCTTTATCTGCAGCTTCCAGACCGGTTGGACTTCCCGGCTGTACTGCCTGTGTGTGATGATAGCAAAGACTGTGTGTGTGTGTGTGTGTGTGTGTGTGTGTGTGTGTGTGTGTGTGCGTGCGTGCGTGCGTGCGTGCGTGCGTGTGTGTGTGTGTGTGTGCGCAGGGTTGGACTGGGGGAGACATAGGGCCCGGGCGCTTTTGGCTTAAAGGAGCCCCCCCATAATTAGCAGTGCAGAACTGACTCACTGGTGAGCCCCGCACCCTCGTGGGCCCTTATTTTATATATATATTTTACCTTTCTGAAAATAGGGGCCAACGAGGGTGCAGGGCCCACCGGGAAATGCCTGGTATGCCAAATGGCCAGTCCAGCCCTGTGTGTGTGTGCCATGGTAGCAAAGGATGGAGAGGTAGAAAGTGATATTGTTTGTCCATCGCCAAACACACGGAAGGCAGAGAAGAAGAAAGAGGCAGAACACTAAAGAGAGAGACACACACAGAGAGAACTAATAAGAAATTGAGGTGAAGAGAGAGAGAGAAAGCAGAGATGGAGAGAGAGAGAGAGAGAGAGAGAGAGAGAGAGAGAGAGAGAGAGAGAGAGAGAGAGAGAGAGAGAGAGAACTAATTAGAAATTGAGAAATAGAGGTGAAGAGAAAGAGAGAAAGCAGAGATGGAGAGAGAGAATATTTGTAATATTGTTTTGCAAACAAAAAGCATAATGCATAACACATGGCGCCACATGCAGTACAGTAAGCCACACAACATATTAATCACTCAAGCCCCATGGTGGTAAACAAATACAATGCCAAGCGACTCCTTTAATAATGTATACTTGAAGCACACATGGAACGTATTGGAACGCACACATGGAACGTGTTTGCTTGCTGTGTGGGCACGGGTGAGAGGGGGCCCATTTGCCATCATTTATCACCTAAAAACTTCCAAAGATGCTTCATTAGCTTTGACAAAGTTGCCTACGTAGTGTTTCTACTATACATTTTATTTTGATTTAGATATTTGGTCCTGCTCAACACTTGGAAGAATGTGAACTGCACTCTCCAAGTTCTACCACTTCTATTATTGCATCTCCCCATTTCAGGAGCAGGGTGCAGCTCAATCGTTCCAGCTTATTAGCCTGTGACAGTGTGTCCTTCTGAACACCCCCTTCCACCGTTGGCTATGACAATTGTTTGTGCACCGTACTGTATATGGGTCAAAGACGTGCAAAATGGAATGCAAAATTGTCATTCAGTGTAACGGATGCCTTCTGCTGACTGTAACTGTAAAAAACACGAGTCTTTTTATTTATTTATTGTTACAGGGAATTCATGAAAGCCTCGGCTGTCATCCATTCACTTGAAACAATTTTTAAAAAATCATGTTTTTTTTTTGCAATTACAGTCGGCGGAAGGTGTCCGTAACACTGAATGACAAAGACGTCTTTGACCCATATGCATACTCCCTGCCTGGGTCTGGATGGCTCGGGGCCCTGCCTGAGGATGCTAGCAATGCCTTTGGCTCAATAAACCCTTTTATCAAACCAGGCATAAATTGTACTGTAGAGAACCTTTAGCATGTACAGCAAAAACCCCTCTTGACATTTCAAGTGTTTTACTATTGAGTAAATGAAGGGAAGGACAGCACTCTTGAGATTTTTCTTTTGTTTATTCGCCTACAAACGTTTCGGGCAGAGCCCTTCCTCAGCATGCAATGGCGAATAAACAAAAGAAAAATCTCAAGAGTGCTGTCCCTCGCTTCATTTACTCATCTATGTTTTATGTGGGATTCAGCACCCAGTTAAAAACTGTGTTAATTATTAAGCGACAGTGTGAGCTCTGTGTCCTCGACTTTACAAGTATTTTATTATTACAATCAATATGATTTTCCACTCACAGGGACCACTGGTACACAGGGAGGCCGACAGGGGGGAGGTGACAAAGGTGTCGGTTGTTCGTTACAAAAAAATAAAGAGAAAAAAAGACTAGTATCCAGTGTGGGGTGTTTATGAACTTTTCTTATTGATCAACTTTTCCTGCCTTACACCTGCACCTGGACAGCTGAAGGGTTGTGCACAAGGACTTCCTTGCACTTCGATCATTACACTGTACTCTACGGTAGCACTTTACAATAACCTTCCGCTATAAACAGTTAATAAACAGTTAGCAAACAGTTAGCAAACAGTTAACTATTAGTTAACTAAAGGTTTACTATACATTTATAGGTGTATTCTAAGCACTCTACTATTGCATGCATTGAGAGGGGGAGCTTTCTGTAGGCTTTGCCCCGGGCCCGGACAAAGCTTTGAACGGCCCTGTTGTTACATAATCTAGATTTACATTGACTTATGTAGATACTACAGACTTAATGTTAATTCACTCAAGAACAAACCATAACCTTAACACTGGATATTCTCTCTCAAGCACAAGCTGGATTAAAGTGTATGGAAGCACATTTCAATTTAGAAAGTTATTATTATTATTATCATCATCATAATGGCCATTCGATTTTCTTTTGTGAGAGGCTGATCCATTACCCCCTAATGCACCTGGTCCATCTCTGCTAGTTTGATGAGGGAACATTATGGCCAATTGAGGAAATCAATCCCCTTGTGTTTGATAGGCACCTGTCTGGTCTGCTGCTCCTTCATAATAAAGGGCCGTTTATGGGAATGAAAGAAGCGCTTAAATGTCCAAGCAAAAGAGGGGCTTGACATAGAGGGGCTTGACATAAAGTGGCGTTCAATTCAGACAATGGATTTTTCCCCCTTCATAGTGAATGTTCAGAGCATATTGCCCACCTTCTATGATGGGCAATTAAGTCAATTTCAGCTCTCTCAGTGTTATACTTTTCACTCGGCTTCTCCTTCTGGCATCATATAAAAAATTCAAGACTTTTTTCCCCTGGTTGTTAGTACCATAAAGCCGGTTGCGATTGCATCCATGCTGCAATCCATACTGTATGGGCCTTGCTGCGTAATCATCTGAAATTTAGGTGAAACTATCAGCTAAATGTGTACAAAATAGATATTCTGGATCTGAGTCCTTGTGGTTTGCTCTCAGTGTCTCTGCAATGTCTCTGGCCTGTTTGCCACAGCAACAGCAGGATGATAACATCTGTAGAGACTCACCACATGGGGGAAAACACATCAGATATAGGAAGACATACAGCTAGACCAAGCTATAAATGCTGATGAAAGTCAAACCCAGGATCACGGTGTCTTGCAACAAGGGACACACATACTTCAAAACATGGGGGAAACGCAGATAGAGGGATATAGGGAAAGACATACAGTATAGCTAGACCAAGCTATAAATGATGTTGAAAGTCAAACCCAGGATCGTGGTGTCATAGTCATAGATTACACAGGGGACACACATACATACTTCAAAAAGACATCAGCCTTCAGCTATACAATGCTACGAATTGTAGGAAAGTGACAGCTACGTCAGTCCTCTTGTAATGTACCGTTCCTGAATGTCCAATTCCAACGCCATTGTACAATCCCTGCATTGGGAATGTCATGATTTCCCCACTGTGTGTGTGTATTTTATGTGCCAAGTGGCATTGCCTTCGCAGCAGGGTCATACAGGGTTGCAAATCTCCCTCATCTGACAGCCGTCACCCTTTAAGTGGCATGGCCATTGTGAAAGCCATCACCGTCACCACATAGTCATCCTTATATGTACCCGCAGGGCTGACATGAAAGAGGCTGTCGTCGACAACATAGTGGTAGCCACGGGCCGGCGGGCAAGGGGTGGACATGTGCCCAGCCACCTGTCAATCAGCCAACATCTAATCTGAAGGCCCTTTCTTGTTTGACTGATGGTTTAAGCATAAAAAGCCGTGCTTCGGGCTGGGCCTAAGCCCTTTTTTCTGGATCCTTCCATTTTATGGCATTGCCGTTTGTTAATATATCTCATTTAATTGATTTTTGTCTTTACCAGGAATGCTCCATAAGATGCATTATCTCTTTTTTCAGGGAATCTTGCTGATTAGAAAATAAGTAGATGGAATTTCAAATGATATAATTAGAAGCTCTAATTCTACATTATGCACCCCATGGGGCCCGATCCATGAGTATTAACCTTGCCGTGTCGTAGAGCCCTCGCAGGGACTAATTTAATGTATTTATTTGACAATATCCTGTTTACTGTCTGTAGATGCATAATTTGACTATTTGAACACTAGCGAATTCTAACGAATTGTGTACAGTTTTTAATTACATTTTTAACAAGTCTTTAAAAAATCGCCATGTTCCTAAATGTTGGAAAGATGCAATAATTGTCCCTGTTCCCAAGACAAGGTGTCCCAAAGTCGAGAACGATTTTAGGCCTATTGCTCTGACCTCACTGGTAATGAAAGCGTTTGAAAAATTGGTAAGAAATGTTATTTTAATGAATACCCAGTCTGATCTCGACCCATTCCAGTTTGCATATAGGCCCTACAGAGGCGTTGAGGATGCAACTGTATCCCTGATGAATTTGCTTTTAAAACATTTAGAAGGCAAGGGAGCACACGCCCAACTATTATTTATTGATTTCTCCTCTGCCTTCAATACGATTCAGCCCCATGTTTTAATTGAAAGACTTCTGGAGCAATTTAAACTGAGCAGGAATCTCTTGGGCTGGGTGCTGCATTTTTTAACTGACAGGACACAAAGAGTGCGGGTCAATGGAGTGCTATCTGACCAGATCTCTACCTCCACGGGCTCGCCTCAAGGTTGTGTTCTGTCCCCCCTTTTGTTTATCCTCTACACCAATATGTGTCGCAGTAGCCAGAAGGACCGATATATTCTGAAATATGCAGATGACTCAGTTATTGTCAGTCTGTTAAAGGATAAGGACACGGGTCATGGTCCAATTGTTCAGGAGTTTGTAGATTGGTGTGAGCAGTCCTTTCTACAACTGAATATTTCTAAAACAAAAAACATGTATGTGGACTTTAGAAAACACACCACTAATAAAGAACCAACTACCATAAAAGGTCAGGTAGTGGAATGTGTTGACAATTATAAATATCTTGGGACCACAATCGACAGTAAGCTCACCTTTGTGGCACACTGTGAAACTGGGTATAAAAAGGCGAACCAGCGCCTACATTGCCTAAGGAAGCTGTCATCCTTCCATATAGATAAAAAGCTGCTAACCATGTTTTACAGATGTTTTATTGAGTCAATTCTGTCCTTTAGCCTTGTGTCATGGTTCAGCAACTTACCCCTCAAAAACAGAAATTCCCTTAATCAGATTGTGAAGTGGGCTGGTAAATTAATTGGAGAATCACAGCTCAACATGGAGTCTCTCTACAGTAGGCAGTTGCAGAGACTGGCGGGGTCTATCTTAAATGATACATCCCACCCACTATATGGTGAATTTCAGCCTCTCCCCTCGGGTCGTAGGTTCCTAATGCCGGCCTGCAAAACTAAGAGGTATAGATGCAGTTTTATCCCTTCTGCTATTAAAACACTGAATAACACATGAGTTCAACATTTTAAGGTTTTCCATACACATTTATATATTTATTGTTTATTATTCTTCTTCATATCCTGGTTTGGAGCACTGGTCTGCTGTCTGTCATGTTTTTGTTTTTGTTGTCCTTGTTTTGTTTTGTTATTGTCCTTTGTCACTGTCATTAGTATTGGGCTGTTGGTGCAAGTTTTTTGTGTGTCAGTACTTTTGTGTGTCAGTACTTTCTGTGTAAGCTTTTTGCTACTTTTGCCTGCAACCAAATCTACCTTCGGGTACAAATAAAGTTACCTTACCTTACCTTACCTTACCTAGCAAATAAATGAAATGTCAAAGGATGACCCGCTCAGGTGCATTGTGTTTTTTTCTACTCACCAATAGTAAGTGGAATTTCAAATCTACTGTACAATTACACATTCAAAATGCATTTGCATTTTAACCATTGGGCAGCAGGGTTTCTATCCGCCCCCATAGGGTTTTCGTATGCCTTTGATATTGGCAGGAAATAATTATGTATCCTTCTGTTTTACTAGGAATGACCCATTGAGATGCATTATGGCTATTTCCAGGCATTCCTGCTGACTGATAGCAAATACGTCAATGGAATTCGTAAGGGTATAATTAAACATTGCCATTTGCAGGATTTTAATGCACAGTTTCACCATCGGGCTGCCCAGGGGCTCTATCCATCCACAGGCGAGCGTTAACCTCACCATGCCTTGGAGCCCTTAGGCGCATCACGTACAGTAGCCCAGTGAGGCAAAGAGAGAGAAGAACACGTTAAGGAAAAGAGAGAGAGAGAGAGAGAGAGAGAGAGAGAGAGAGAGAGAGAGAGAGAGAGACAGAGAGAGAGACAGAGACAGACAGAGACAGAGACAGAGACAGACAGAGACAGAGACAGAGACAGAGGCAGAGACAGAGGCAGAGACAGAGACAGACAGAGACAGAGACAGAGACAGAGAGACAGAGAGCGATCAGGATTACATTATCATTCTATGGGCCCCTGGGCCAGACAACAAGAAAGCCCCCCCTCTATGGAGTCACAAGGTTGCAAAAGGAGAGTAGCGAAGATGCTAGAGGGCCTTTGTTATATAGCCTATATATATATATGTTTTTATATATATATTTTATATATATATTTTTTTTTGCATTCATTTGATCAGTCTGAGATGGTGACAGGAAGCGAGTGGGAGACTGAGATGGGGGAGGATCGGTAAATGACCCGGGCAGGAATCGAACCCGGGTCACCGGCGTAGTAACCCAGTGCCCTACCGCTAGGTCACGGCTGGGCCAGAGGGCCTTTTTTGCTCAGGCTTTGGGAGTTTCTCGGCCGAGAACATTTGAAAATACAGTAGTTGTAAAAGTGCAATTTTAACACAATCTGAGGACATAAATAGATATCAATAATGAAGGTCTAGAGCAGTGGTTTTCAAAAGGGGATTGGGGACCCGGACTCCTGGGGGGCTGCGAACGGGTGCTGAGGGATCCGTAGCAAGCTGGAAGAAAAAGTATAGCAAAATGAAATAAATCGTTAAATAATTAATGCACACAAAAAAACAGAAAAACAAACAAAAATAAGCCGAACAATATTCCCATTAGTTAACAACTGCATTATCTATTGCATCTCTGAATTCAGTGTTGCATATATCCCAATGGAGTACTGGCACACTGGTTGTGAAAGTGGGTGCACAGACAAAATAGTGTGGGACGACCCATGCAAGGAGGGAATCTTGGCTGGAATCTACTGGTACAGCATATGTACCTTAATGGTAAAGTTTGGGAACCCCTGGTCTAGAGGGCTTCAGGGCCCCCTTGGCTCTTGGGCCCCTGGCCTGGGCCCAGTAGGCCAGTTCAGTAGTCTGTCCTTGATGGAGATGGAGAAAGAGTGTGAGGGAGCAGAGAGGCAGGGTCACTAAAGTTCATCCTGTCTTTGCTCTGCACATAAGGAGATTTCTCACTTCATTACAGCAAAGTGCCATCAGCGAAGAGGAAAAGCTGCGGAAAAAAAGAACAATGTCTGAGAACACGACTGTGGCTGTGTGTAAAAAAAAACCTCACCCCTTCACACCATAGTTCTATGCATGAGGTATGAGCAGGAAAGGGGGGACAAAGGGGACAGTTGTCCCAGGCCCAGGGAGATAAGGGGCCCAAAACTGGATTTTCATGACATTCGCCTCATTTACATTGGACATTTAATTCAGAATTAACTCAATTTCGCTTTGAAAACACAATGTGAACACTTCACAATTCCTAATTTAAAAGAAAGTGCTATGTCAACTCGACTGAACCATTTAATTCTGAATTCCTAATTTGGAATGAGAAACAACATGTCAACGTGGCCATTGTCTGTACTGGAATGAGGGGCTGTGTCTTGGGCCCGGCAAAACCTGTGAGCGTCTCTGCCTACATGTTGCTTTGTTTTTCTCTCTCTACATAGCGCACTGCGTAGTAAATGAACATCTCCGATTTAGCCCTTAGAGTCTAGTTGACAGGAATGTGCATTACATACACATGCTTTTAGCCTTCCATGGTCAGAGAGAGAGATGGTAATTTCCATTTGCAGCCATCATAAAATATGCATAGATGTGTAAATTAACTGCGCTGGCAAAATAATAGGGGCCAGCAAAGGTTTCCACCGTGAAATGCCATGGAAACACGTTTTCTAATGTATGAAAGAGTCGTCAATGCAAAAGGTTATGGCGATGTGACCCAAACATGTTGACATTCCAATTTGACGCTCTGAAGACCTATTGCAGTCATGTGAAAAAATGCTTGTGTGTATGAAACATCCTATTTACTGATGAATACAACGTGGTTAATTGACGACTACATGTGAAGACAAAGTAGCTCTTTCAAGGCTAAATGTGGTTTTGCAACAGATTTTTCCGGATTTCTTGTCTTTTTATCTGCTAAACGAGCTGTTGCCATCTAAATGTTG
>NC_085876.1:32699378-32704378 GCF_034702125.1 Engraulis encrasicolus
AGGCAGAAAGACTTAGAACTAAAATCGGGTGTAAAACATAGCCAAATGTTTTAACAAACAGCTTCCTTGGCAGATTTCTGCACTGTCAGAGTGCATTGTAGTTTACATTCACAAGAATTAAACAGCTTAACAGAATGTGGATCGGTGGAGGATTTAATGAGAACATTTTCAAATGACAGCTTCTAAGGTAGTGGGTGTTTCTTATTCAAATAAAATGCACATTCAGAAATAAAGTATAGTTGAAATCTTGGTTCACAACGCCTCAATACCTTGACAGCATCTTACAAAAGGAAGAAAACTGGAATGCCAGCCTATCATCCCATTTCGCAAAATGCTAGCATCACCTGTACAATAATTCAACATTTTCGACTAAAAGAATCAATGAAATGCTGATGTATCTGGAGCTATGGGCTGCATGCTGCACTTATTGACTTTGCCTGAGTAATAAGGGCAACTCTATTTAGCGTTGAGGGTGCTTTAAGCTTCAAGCTATATGAGTGCACTTCATAACAGGAGCTGAAGTCATTAGGAAGTAATTATGTGGAGGGCTGTATGTAACACTCAGGCAATAGGGTACGACATGGCAGTGAGCGGCCTTCTAACAGAGCAACATGGCATCATAAAAGTAAATAAGATAACGTGCAGATTTGAACCTTTTATCATGCTTGTGCATGAACCTTTTGCATGTTAACTCGTGCTCCACAACGCCCGGTCACAGGTTAGGTTTAGGCATGGTTTTGGTCAGGGCACAGCAGAGTATTTTCACGTTTAGCAACAGACATTTACAGAAATTCTCTGGCACGGTGGGAAAGCTGTGAAAACCTCGCCACGTGACAAAAGTGCTTTTCCACGGCATTGAGGACCACGACCTAATTTGAAACGGCGTCAAACGTCAACGTGGAATGCACCGGCATGAGATACATACGCATTTACATAATGCCAGTCTGAACAGAGGGTTGGAATGGGGACCAGCATTGGCGTAATTGCGGCGGAGGAGGATGGAACATGCACAGGTGTAATTGTGGTGAAGGAGCATGGGACATGCTCGGGGCAAGAGCTAATTAAATGAATGGGCCAGTGACCGGTACACGACTGACGTTAGGTGCTGACAAAGCTATGGGGATTGTGTGACACAGCAGCAGGAAGGGCTGCCTATTAGGTCTTAACATATCGCTGCAACAAAGTGGGTATTTACCCAGTAAAACATAATGCAGGGACCCAAATGAACGGATGGCAAGAGACTTGTTCAAAATGTTTGTCTTTTTTATTTTTATTTTTCCCTATTTCTTTTCGGCAAAAAATATTTAAAAAGGGTGTTGGTCAGACAAGGGATAAACAGAAAGACAACAATAACAGCCAATGACAATACGGCTGTGCCAGTCCTGAGTGCACATTGTCAACAAAATCAGAGACCTTTACAGTGGGCCAGCTATTACACTGCAAATACTGATGTCAACACCGTATGTAAAACGCAATAAGTGTTTGTAAGTCACTGTTCTGCATGTGCACTGCAAATACTTATGTCAAGACCGTATGTAAAAAGCAATAAGTGTCTGTATGTGAGTCACTGCACTGTTCTGCTCTTGACCCATTCGTTCCTCTGAGATCCAATATGAATGGCAATGCCCCTAACAGCAGGGCTAAGAGTGCCAGGTTTTATGTTGTTTGGACAAACAGGCAACATGCTGTGCATCAGTAAAAGACGCTTCGATTGCCTTATATGTTTTGTCGCTCTGGGCACTGCCACACATCTCACACATCATCACAGCCACACACCACAGCTTTGAAATTCTGTGTATGGAATAGATTTTTTTCCCTTTGTATTTAGGACACATCTTTGCCATAAGCAGAAAATTGAGAAAAATATAGGCTGCCATGAGATATTTTTCGCAGTTGGGGATTATGCAGCATCGATATCAAATCTTTTATTTCCTTCGGGATAAACAACAAAGTATATCTACGTTGCTGTGCTATATCTCTGCACTAGTTGTTCATATTATACACTGTTAACAAGTCAAAGGTAACCAAAAAAACTTCACTTGCATTTGGGGGGGTGGGGGGGTGGGCAACGTTCCTTCAGAGACCCTTTAGGGCTTCCCCAGATGTTACTGAAGGTTCCTCAAAGAACCTTTGGGTTCTTGTGTTCTCTGATGAACCGTGGGTTCTTGTGTTCTCTGATGAACACATTTGTCACCTACTGTAGTTCCTCTGACATTGTTTTAGTTTCTGGCTCAGTGGGTAACTATAGGTCCTTTCAGGTATTTTTACAGTGTACAGAGGACAATGTGTTACATTGTGTTTCAAACAGTTTGTTACTGTAGTGGCAGATTTTTTATTGGGTATGAGTGGTGAGACAATTGTCCTCACTGCACTATCAGTGGACCAAGCGAAGAGAAGTTGGCCTTGCATTGATGAGTGAGTGTTAGCTGCAGATAAGGTAAGCAACAGACAAACTCGAAACGGCACGTCTCACCTGGAAGAACAGAGCTATAAAATCCCAGAATTTTATATGACAATGTTCTGTCCCCTAAGAGGACTGTTGCTGGCGACAGTGGTGTCGTCACAGACATGAAAGGAGGCTGTGCTTTTTTTACAAGCTGAGCAAACATCACAAGCCCCTTTTTATTTGTGGCACTCTTAAAATTCAATTTGTACCCAGACATAACACACACAGTTAAGAATGATTTAATTATAAACAGAAACGTAATACAAATGGTAAAAATATAGCCCATATTATAGGAAAGGAATGTGCTGACAGGCAGTGGAAACGTGTGTGTTGGCTGATTAAAATGTCAGTTCTGTGCATGTATATCCCCAGAGTACAAAGCATCGACGAGAAAGATGTCATCGGTCGTCAGACATTTGATTTGTAAGAACTATAACCAGAAAACACCACGAGGTAGATTAGAATCCCTTTATGTATCCCTAAGGATATAAAGGGAAGGTAGAATAGCGTTGCCATCCATTGCATATCACTAACAGAATAAATAATAATAATACGACTGGGAATGGGGAAAATGAAACGTTGTACATGAAGGATGGGGCAATGAGATTTTGAAACACTGGGCACTCAAGAAAGGCATTTGGGGAAAATGAGAATACGACACACTGGAGACTGGAGGCAAGCGGGTGGGAAGTCAAGTGTTTGGGGGAACAAAAAATGAAGAGTTCAGATGCAAAACCCCCTAAGTGCCTTTTCAGAAAATAATCTTTATTCATTTTTATTCAATACAAAGCTACTAAAATTGCTTTTTTATTTTATTTATATAATATAACTATTTATGTGTAATATCAAGTACATGAATCTAAACCAAACCAACAACGGGGTTCTCTAAAAATATAGAAGTGCAGGTCTTCAGAAATGGAGTTAGGGGGTTTTGCATCTGAACTCTTCAAATGTAAAAAGAAAGCCTATCTGGCGGTACTGAGAAAGTAACTCATGGTGATATGCTGCTGTGCATCTGTCTACTGTTTAAGAGGAATGGGTAGACTCGAAAAAGGGAAATGGCAAAAGTTTAAAAGGGTATAAACAGCATCTGTGATCAGTTAAAAGCTTGAAATTGCAAAAAGCCTGTGACACGGTGTGACACGAAAGCCGGGGAGCTTAGGAGAGAGCCATGTCATAATACATGTCATTACCAGTGCATTTGCAGCCCACACTCACTTGTCTGGGCCACCGCAGTTTACACTCTGTTCACGTGTGCGTGTGTGTGTGTGTGTCTGTCTGTGTGTGTGTGTGTGTGTGTGTGTGTGTGTGTGTGTGTGTGTGTGTGTGTGTCTGTGTGTGTGTGTATTTGTGTGTGTGTGTGTGTGTGTGTGGTGTGTGTGTGTGTGTGTGTGTGTGTGTGTGTGCGTGTGTGTGTGTGTGTGTGTGTGTGTGTGTGTGTGTGTGTGTGTGTGTGTGTGTGTGTGTGTGTGTGTGTGTGTGTGTGTGTGTGTGTATGGGCATGCATGTGTGTTTTTAAAACCTTTATACAACATCTGAAATTAACAGAGAGACAAAAGACATAGGGCCTATACTGTACTTCAAAACAGTCGACACGAAAGCATACTGTTTTCCTATGCTGAACTACCCTGGGGCTGCTAATGATGTTTCATTACCTCCCAACACAAACACAAGCATTAACTTAAGCTACTCCAAAACAGGGAAAGCTTCGCTGAAAGCACCCGTACGTCAACGGCTTGTCTTTTTTTCATGGTTTGCCTCCCCTAGCTGAATTTAAATGGCTTAGAGCTCACTTGTTGTGATCGCGTTAAAAGGAAAGACCTCTTTTTTCTTTTTCTCAGAAAACGTCCTCGGCTGTTTGATTACAATCAACTACACTTTCCCCATCTACTCTGGGTGGCCTGGTGGTGAGGACTTTGACAGGTTTGACAGGAGGAGTTGACAGGTTATATGTGTTTCCTGCACCACATCTCAACTATATGTCCAGAGGGCGACTTTACAATAGGCAAACCTTGGCAATTTGCCTCGACCAAATCTGCTCTCCATAGGGGGGACTCAATTGTCACACCAGTCGCGATGAACACACAAAAAGTAGGCCTGATCTCAATTGGTCATTTATGTAAAGCAATCGAAGATCTATATGAGACAAAACCCTCAAATTGAACCCTCGTTCCTTCCATTGGTGACCCTTATCTTGTGTACGTGTTTAAGGAATGACTTTTGAGGGCCCCGTGTTTATATTTCGCCTAGGGCCACAAAATGGCAAGATCCGCTTCTGGCTATGTCAACATGTTTTCTGACAGGAGAGATATTATCTTACCTCTGCACGAAAACATAAGCACTCGGTCATCATTGTGACCCAATCTCTAGCAGCGTGTACCATCGATGTTTTTTTCTCCTTCACTCCTCCATACCCATTTCCCCTGAACCCTAATGCTACATGTGACCTAAATGGGATGGTACGTAGTAGACAGTAGGTACAGAGCCGGATTAAAGGTGACCGGGAGGCCCTAGGCTATAGGTTGCCATAAGCCCACTTGAAGGTCAAATCTTG
>NC_085876.1:32709378-32711878 GCF_034702125.1 Engraulis encrasicolus
TTGCCTGAGGCTTCGTACATGCTTCGAATCACACCCGTGAAGGTATCCCACATCAACCTCACTCCCACTCGTGTAATACTGCTTAAGCATAATTCAAGTGATGGATGGCTTGTGGGTAGGTAGTGTCCCTAAAATGTGTGGTATTGCATGGGATGCTGCGGTACTTTCTCCCTGGTGTTAGGACTGTGAATAGACGGTGTGCTGGATGTGTGGGTTCAGAGGTAGGGATGGCGAAAATTGAAAAAACTCTTAACCGGCTACTGAGACTCATTAACTGGTGGTTAACCGGTTAACTGTAATCTTAAATTATACAACGTCCGTGTGCCTGATATGCACAGCACTGATTTTTTTTTTCCATATAAGCCTATTTTTTGATGCGCAGACCCTGCCATGTCCAGCCACTTTTGACAGATGGAAAATGCTGACTTATTGTACTAAAACCTCAAAATAATCGTTTTTTGGGGCTTTTTGGGAGGAAATTATTATTATAATTATTATTATTATTACAACTGGTTAACCGGTGGCAGAAAATTTTAACCGGTTAAACTTGATCCGGTCGACTGTCGGTTAAACGGTTACCGGTTAACATCCCTAGTCAGAGGTGGTGTTCTTGCCTTTCCTGGGAATTCCTGGGAGTTTTTGGGAGTTTAAAAAAAAAAAAATCTGGTGTTGAAATGCGAGGCTAAGGTGGGGAGACTGTTGCCAATGATTTTAGATGAATCTGCCCCTTTGCCCTACTGGACAAATATGCCCTTTTTGGAAGTTTTTCTATGGAAGTTTTTTTCCCCACAACACTGTGGTTTGTGTTGACATGATCATCTACAAATGCTTGAGAATTAAACTCATGTGACAATAATGGTCCAATATAACATAGTGCAGCTGCAACATGATCTCCAAAAATTCTGTGCTCCTGGACACGGATGTTAAGGACACGAAATCCGTGTCCAGGAGCACGGATTTTGCCAAAATTCCGTGCTTTTGGACACAACATTATTTTCCGTGATGCACACACAGAAGTGCTCTCTCTATACTCCCACAGTTCTATGTCTCCACAGTCTTGTGTTTTCTCAGGATTTTTCTAATTTCAAATATTTTTTCCTAAAAAAAAAACATTTCTTACTGACAGGTTAGGGTTAGGGATTGTTTTGGTCTGGGCAAAGCTAGTATTCTTTCATTCATTATATGAATTTGATAGCCTATCAACCAGCTGGAAAAGTTATTTCTCAAAAATATCTTTAATTATCTTTAATGACAGGTTAAGGTTAGGGAATGTTTCGGTCAGGCACAACTTAAATTCCTATAGCATTATTTTGTTTTGGATTAGCATTTGGTATGTATTTTCTACTGATAGAGTTAACACAGTGCTGTGGTAATATAGAAAGCACTTCCGTGTGCCCATCACTGAAAACAATTCCGTGTCCAGGAGCACGGAATTTTGGCAAAATCCGTGCTCCTTGACACGGATTTCGTGTCCTTAACATCTGTGTCCAGGAGCACGTAATTTTTGGAGATCAGGCTGTGCAGCCGGTATAGCTGAGTAAAGATGGAAGTTCCACATGCCCACCCATCACCCTTGAGCATCTGCCCCAAGATGTGCATGTCACTGTTCTGCAGCTGTTGCTTATCTTCAGAAGGTGGTACGCAGGGCCTCTGGACATCAAGACCTCAAGAACAGGACTGGACTGGTAGTCTGGCAGAAAGGCCATTTTCCCAGTGAGGCTTTCCCAGTGATGCTGTTGTGTTTTATTTATTTGTTAGAGACCGGCCGTCAATTCAAATGATGCCCATTGGTCTATGTTTCATATATACAATGCACTTAGCTACTGTATATCGTACAACACTGCACTGAGCTATAGTATATCGTACCGGGCTGTTTTACCGGGCGAATACACCAGCCGCGACATGAGCGAGGCGAGCGACGGAAGTAATTGACTTTGTATTGAGTCACGCGACAAAAGCGATTCTGGAGACTAGAGGCGATTCGCGCGACGAGAGCGACAGTTTGTAGTTGAACTCCTGGGAATGTTATGCAAATGAGCTATGACGCGGATCAGCGACAAGCCGCGACAGCCAATGACTGTATGGTCAATGGCCACAGCCAATGGGAATGTTTGAATGCTTGTGTTCTGCTTGTAATGGACATACTCTTGTCGCTTCAATCGCTCGTATCGCTTGCTGCTGCACAGAAGCGATTCTCTGTCGCTTCAATCGCGTCGCGGGCGGTCTATTCGCCCAGTTAGGGGCTGGTCTATGACAAAAATGTCCAGGCCCGTTTTCGGGCGCACACCATCCCTGCACAAGACATAGTACATGCTCAAAGACAAAGGATGCAAGGGAACAAGAACAGGATGCAAAAAAAAACAGCAAGAGAAGACGTGATGTGAAGTAAAGAAGAGTGATGTGAAGTAAAGAAAAAAAGGCATGGGAAAGAAAGTGGAGCTTTGAAAACAAAAGAAAGACTAACTTATACATCTTGTAAGGACAAAAACCGCTAGAGATA
>NC_085876.1:32716878-32724378 GCF_034702125.1 Engraulis encrasicolus
CATCGTAACTTGCAAGTGCTTGTGTTGTCTTTGGTTCGTGTAAATAAATGAAGCTACAAAGCACGAGGAACTTATTTAATGAACATCTCATAGTCTGTAGCTCAGTGAAGGTTAGAACAAGGAAGTAGCTGTTTGTTCTCGAGCACAGAGCAGCCTGTTCGAGAGGACCAATCACAGCGGCTCTTGCTGCCATTAACCGCGTAGCTGTCTGGAATCAGGAAGTCCTGGAGCAATGGGAGGAGGGGCAACAACGCTACTTTGGATTCCAGTGGAAGCGGGGCCAGCAGTTGGCGTATGAACCGCCTGCATAGTTTGCTGAGTGAGAGGGGTTGGTAATAATACCAACCCCTCTCACCCGTTCCTGCAAACATCTGAGCCCTTTGGTCCAATAGCATGTTTGCTATTCGAGTGCAATATCGTCTGACGGCAGCTGCCTCCTCAGCGTCCTTCTTATCTAAGCCCTCTTTCGGTACGGATGAGAATAGTCCTACTGTCGTAGTTGCATGCGTTAACATCAGCTCCCAGCTGCAATAACATCCTCAGACACGGCAGTTATGGCAGTCTTCAACTACCCGGGCTCCGCCCTAGCTGTGACACAACGCTGTTCGGCTTAGCTACACACACTAGGGCCTGGAGCTTGAGGAGGAGCATTTCCAACTTTCCCTCTACAGCGGGAACCCACCCACTTTGTCGGGAACCAATCAACTTTCAGCATTTCCAACCGTCGAGTGTAGAGCGCATGTTCAAGGCAGTGACGTAGTTGAACTGCGAATCAACCCATGGATTGTACCAGAAACGCTTCATTCAGTATCAACAATTGAGCAGCGACAAACTTTTGCCACAGCAGTAGATACGGTATTGAAAGAGTTCAAAGGGAAATTCTCGTTAAAAATTGAGCAAAAAAATGGATCACTTTCTGGGCTCAACCAGTAGCAACCCAAGGGAGGCGGGTTATCCAGTCCCGTTGGAAACCCAATTCGTTATTGTCCAGGTCAGACCAGAATCTCGTACGAGTTCTGAAGTCTATGGAAATCAGGCAAGTCTTCAACTGCCTTGTCGAGAGCACTGGTCTCAAAGATCTCGTCTCTGCTGTTAATGTCTGCTCCATGTTCCACCAGTAGCTACACCATGAAGGGATAATTACCTCTCACCGCCTCACACAGGACACTGTGGTAAGGCCACCTCTCATACACGCCTCTCTCTATACAGCTAAACTTCAGTTGTGGCCTGTAGCGCAGCAGTGTGCATGCGGCGCCCAGTCTTCTTCTCAGATCTGGGTCCTCAGGTTTCGGTTTCTTTTTAGGACAGTGATGTGCTCTCTCCAATTCAGGCGGCTCGGCGTGCTGCTTCTGCTGATTGGACAGGTTTGGCACTGGAGGCTGTCCCAGCTGGGCCAGCGCAGAAAGCTGACTTCTGGAATCAGGAAGTCCTGGAGCAATGGGAGGAGGGGCAACAACGCCACTTTAGATTCCAGTGGAAGCGGGGCCAGCAGTTAGCATATGAACCGCCTGCAGAGTTTGCTGAGTGAGAGTGGTTGGTAATAATACTCCTCCAGTCACCCGTTCCTGCAAACATCTGAGCCCTGTGGTCCAATAGCATGTTTGCTATGCGAGTGCAATATCGTCTGACGGCAGCTGCCTCCTCAGCGTCCTTGTTATCTAAGCCCTCTTTCAGATAGCACACCAACAACGACGTCACATTGTCCACAAATGGGTCACCGCATTCACACTGGCACCTCGTTCGAGCAGCAGTAGGATGGTTTCAAAGTTGTTATGGGCAACTTCTTGTGTAAGACACTGTACGGATGAGAGTAGTCCTACTGTTGTAGTCGCATGCGTTAACATCAGCTCCCAGCTGCAGTAACATTCTCAGACACGGCAGTTTATGGCAGTCTTCAACTGCCTTGTCGAGAGCACTGGTCTCAAAGATCTCGTCTCTGCTGTTAATGTCTGCTCCATATTCCACCAGTAGCTACACCATGAAGGGATAATTACCTCTCACCGCCTCACACAGGACACTGTGGTAAGGCCACCTCTCATAAACGCCTCTCTCTATACAGCTAATAGGGGTGTAACGTTACGAAAAAAATCACGGTTCGGTACGTATTCGGTATAGGGGGGTCACAGTTCGGTACGTTTTCGGTGCGGTATGGGAAAAAATGCAAAACCATTTTCTTCCTCAGCATGTTGTTTATTTAACCAAAAACTTGTCAACATACAAGCTGAAACCGTAAATACATTCTAAGTCCTGCTTGGTACCATTAAGTTAAATCAAATATTCTCAAATGGTTATCAATGTTACAAATTAAAATATTAAAATTGAAAATTATAAATTCCTCTCAAACAGTGAACAAAAAAATCCACAAGTACAGTACTCAGCTCCAGAATTCTAGTGATACAGTATTCAATTTTACTCAACCTTCATATTTTTTGCCCACATTGTCAGCAGTGAGAGCAGATCTGCTGGCAGTTACAATGTCCCCAGCAGTTGAAAAGACCCTCTCACTCGGGACTGAGGTAGCAGGAATGGCAAGGTAGTGCTTCGCTAGCTTGGCAATGAGGGGATATGTGGACTCATTGTTCTTCCACCATAGAAGTGGGTCAGAGTCGAGTGAAATGCTGCTCACTGCCTTGTATGCAGCAACTTCTTTTTTGACCTGCTGCAAAGTATTCTTTTTGTCTCCTACCTCAGTCTGGAAGAGCTCACCAAACAGTTCGGTCATCGCTGACCTCTTGACCGGAGGAGGTGATTCAGATGCTTCTGGGTGTTCTGTGTGTGAGGGTGAAGCAGCTGCTGCTGTCCCTTTGGCCTCCTCATGCTGTAAAATAAAAAAGTGCAAATATTTTCAATACAAATGGACATGGGAACGTATTTTATGTAAAAATTATTTTATTCTCATGTCAATTATTATTGTTGTTATTATTATTATTATTATTATTATTATTATTATTATTATTATTATCATATTACCTCCTCTTCTATGGCCACAATCTCAGTGCTGAGACTGTTGTAGATCCTGTCACAACAGACGTCATCCACATGAGGAAGAGATTTAAACCTCGGGTCAAGGGCTGTGCATTTGTGGAGGAAGTCTTGGCAAGAGGAGTACCTGTCTTCCAGGTTTTCCCTGATGGCAGCCTTGACTTGGGTCACTATGGCTCTGTCTCCATCATTTGGCTCCATAGAGTGGAGAACTGTGGCTTTGAGGGGCAGGATCATGGATGCTGAAGGTGTAGCTTCGGTTTATGACTGTTGTGGGAGTCTTTAATGGCTTCAGAACGACAATCACTTCCTCAGCCCTTCTCACCACTTGGTCAGACAATGTGCTGATGTCCTTTTTCTTGAGAGGCTGTTCTGTCAGTCCCGTGTACACTGCTGCCTGTTGCTCCAGGTACCTTACAAGCATATCGTAGCTCGAATTCCATCGAGTGGATACGTCCTGAATAAGACAATGTTACGCCAGACTAAGCATCTCTTGTTTACGCTCCAGTATGTGTGCAGCTGTTAGGCTACGGTGGAAGAATGTCACGACGCGTCTCACCTTGCCTAGCAGTCTGGCTAGTTGGTTGAGGCTTGTGGCTTTCTGAGAAGCAAGATTAATGGTGTGTGCGAAACACCCAATTTGGGGACCCATTCCAGCTTCAATCACAGCATTTACTTTATTCCGGGCGTTGTCTGTTGTGACGGCAATTGTTGTCCCTGGCCTCTCCAAATTCCACTCCAACACAGCCTCCTTCAGCCCCTCAGCTAGGTTAGCGCTAGTGTGTTGTTCGTGCATAGCTCTCGATTGCAGGACCTGGCTAGCTATATTCCACTCCGGGGTGATGGGATGGGCCGTCACTGTTATGTAGCTCTCGTTAGCTCTGGATGTCCATCCGTCAGTTGTCAGTGCTATTGCACATGCTTTTGATAACTCTTCAAGGACAGCCGATTTGGTTTGTTTGTAAAGGTCTGGAATTACTTTCTGGCTGAAATGTGGACGACTAGGTACTTCGTATCGTGGTTCAATCACAACTGAATAGGGTCTGAGATCCGATGCAATAAAAGCCCCAATGGATGTTGTAATGGCTTTAGCCCGGTTGGAATTGTGATTGAAAGGATGCTTGAACGCAGCTAACAGTGGCGTTTGCGCTACGGGGGCTTTCTTTCTTGTCCCGGTAGAACTAGAACTAATAGCACTTGGGTGGTGCCGTCTCAGATGAGTTAGCATGTTTGAAGTGCTGCCATCAGTATAGCCGGCATCACCAATACAATGACAACATATCACCTTCGTTTTATCCACTTTTTTCCGTCGCAGGTTTTCACTGGGAAACCGAAATGCTCCCAAACGGGTGATCTTAACGACGGGGGAGGATTTTGTAGCTCCGGTTGGTCGCTCGCTTCAGCCATAATGTCCAAATTAAATCATACGAATAGAATGCACCGTTACAGGCTTAACAGCTAAACTTCAGTTGTGGTCTGTAGCGCTGCAATATGCATGCGGCGCCCAGTGTTCTTCTCCGAGCTACACACACATAGCCTAGCGCAGCCAGAGCCGTACAGCAAAAAGCTGTACCAGGGTCTAGGAGGGCTGGGCGGCAGTGTGGGTGGGATAAACGGTTGCTTCAGCACTCAACGTCACGCAATAGGATGGTGGAACAACCAATCCCCACACACTTCTGTGTAACGTCACAGCTGTCTTTCACAACGTACACGCGACACGCCCTTTGTAGGTGAAGCGGCAACTTCGAGCCGTCGTAGCCGTGAATGTGTGTGATGACCACAGCCACAAACAAGTTTCCTAATAAATCGTGTTTTCACTTATACAGTTCAAAAATGCATCGTTTTCAACCACATGGCCCTCCTTGATCAATCAGCGAAATGTCGAGCAATTTGGGACTTGTTAAATGGTTATATTTATGATTGTTGTCAACATGGCATGTTCGGTGTTAGCTAGCTAGCTGTATACCCATAACTAATACATGGCTGGATACGTTGGCTAGCCGCTAGCTCGGTAGACTAGGTGTCATTCCCATCTATTTAGTAAGCGACTTACAGACTTTCAAAGCTCCCAAATGTCTCGTTTTTAATGACATGGATCTTATTAGAATTTGGGGCAGGCATATAATACAAGGCTGGATACCTAGCTCTGTTATTGACGACAGGTTAGCTAGCCACTAGCGAGGGCCTCTTTGTAGGTGAAGCGGCAACTTCCAGCCGTCGTAGCAGTGAATGCGTGTGATGACCACAGCCACAAACAAGTTTCCTAATAAATCGTGTTTTCACTTATACAGTTGGGGCAGGAATATAATACAAGGCTGGATACCTAGCTCTGTGTTGTTGACGACAGGTTAGCTAGCCACTAGCTTGGTAGACTAGGTGTCATTCCCATCTATTCAGTAAGCTACTCAAAGACTTTCAAAGCTCCCAAATGTCTCGTTTTAATGGCATATGTCTTATTAGAGATTGGGGCAGCAATTTCATTCTACACCTACAGTAGTGGTCTGATAATAGCGTGTGACTATCTGGTTCTGTAAAATGCTCAACTTAGCTTACCGAGCTAGTTTAAAACATCGAATGATCAAATGGTAATGTGTTGAGATCTATTTGTGTCCGATAAGTTCCATGATCAATCCATGTCAGCCACGAAATGTAATATCATCCAGGCTTTTTAAATTAAGTAAACACTTTCGTGCTGTACGTAGCACGGACGGACACCATGCTTCTTCTTAGAAAGTTTCCTGCCCGGCCCCCCTCGCGATTTGATTGGCCCTGTCATCGGATAACTTTCAGCCTCGCAAAACGACCGGGGTCCGCTAGACTGCCCCCGGGAGCAAATTCAATTTGCGGTCGCTAGGGGCGTCTAGATTTCTAGGCTAACACACACACAGCTGACACCACACTGAAATATACAAAAGCAGATTCCAAAAAAGTTGAGACGCTTGTTATTTTCAAGTTCAAGTTCAAGTTCAAGTACTTTTATTTGTCACATACATGGTAATTGTAGTGAAATGATGATGGTGTCATCAGCTCTGCATCTTAAAAATTAAAAATTAACAATTAACCCCTTAAGACACGGCATTATAAATTAGCTGTTACCAGAATGGCAATGACCAAGTCGTAATGTATAACTAAAGGCCCTGTGCACTGTCATAGTAGTGTAGTACTATAGTAGTTAACTTTCAATGTCTATTACAGCGTGCCACAGGAGGTACGGCGTGCATTATGGGGTTAAAAATTAAGTAAAGTACAAAAGGAAATAAAAGGTGAGAAATAAGTTAAAGAAAATTATTATTTAAAAAAGTCTCTGTTCAGCAGTCGCACTGCCTGGGGGTAAAAACTTTTCCTCATTCTCTCTGTTCTGGCCTGAATGGTTCTGAGTCGTCTGCAGGACTTAAGTAGGGTGAACATGTAAGAGTTGGGGTGTGAGACATCCTGCATAATCTTCCTAGCCCTGGCTCCCACTCTCTTAGTGTAAAGGCCCAAGAGTCCTGGAAGGTTGGCTTTGATAGAGCGCTCTGCAGAGCGCACCACTCTCTGTAGGTCCTTCTGTTGTTGTTGTGTGCAGCTTCCAAACCAGGCCGTAAAACAGCCTGTTAACACACTTTCCACCGCTGATGAATAGAAGGTGGTCAGGATGGGAGTGGAGACCTTAAACTTCCTCAGTAGGCGGAGAAAGTACAGCCTCTGCCTGGATTTTGCTGTCAGGTGTTGAGTGTGTTGTGACCAGGAGAGGTCCTCAGTCAGGTGTACTCCCAGGTACTTGTAATTTGAGACCCTCTCCACAGGCTCCCCGCTGATGGTAAGTGGCGTGTATGCCCTGCTCTGCACCTTTCTGAAGTCCACTACCATTTCTTTCGTCTTGCTGACGTTCAGGGCCAGGTTGTTGGACTGGCACCACAGTGCTAGGTCATCCACCTCATTCAGGTAGGCTGTCTCATTGTTGTTTGAGATGAGACCCAGCACCACGGTGTCGTCAGCGAACTTTAAGATGGAATTTGAGCTGCTGGTGGTTGTACAGTCATGTGTGTAGATGTTATAGAGCAGTGGGCTCAAAACACAGCCCTGGGGCGAGCCAATGTTGAGGGTCAGCTGACTTGAAGTGACACCTCCACCTATTCTGACCACTTGAGGACGATCAGTGAGAAAGCTGAGCACCCAATTGCACAACTGTGTGTTGAGTCCCAGCCCCCTCATCTTGTCAGCCAGGCGCAGGGGGATAATGGTGTTGAATGCTGAACTGTAATCTATGAACAGCATTCTAACATAATTCCCCCTCCCCTCATCCAGGTGGGACAGTGTGGTATGTAGAAGGCTTAAGATGGCATCGTCCCTGCTTCTGTTTGCTCTATAGAAATATTGGTGAGGATCGAAAGCACTGGGCAGGGTGTCACATATGTGTTTTTTCACAAGCCTCTCAAAGCACTTCATAACTGCTGATGTAAGGGCCACTGGGCGATAGTCATTCAGGCCTGCTGGCTTGCTGTTCTTGGGCACAGGAACTATGATAGAGTGTTTAAA
>NC_085876.1:32731878-32741878 GCF_034702125.1 Engraulis encrasicolus
TGCATACGTACACATGGGATCGAGACACTTATCTTGCGAAGTGTACCTGCTCTGGGCTAACAACCTTCAAACTATAGGTGATAACAATGCAGTTCTTTGAGAAATATGGTGGGCTTTGTCTTGGGTACACTCTTGGGTGCATAAGAACCACCAAGGAAATATGCTGTAATCTGCTGTTTTGCCAGTATGTGCGATCTACATTGCTCTGACAACATGACTCTGTGGGTCAATCCAGCTCAGCCTCTAGGAACTATGCATTACAAATTACTTACCTGGCACAATTCTGGAGGCACGTTCACGCCGAATACACTGTTCTTTCAAAGCACTGCATTTTCTGATGTGTGACTGTGAAGCTGGATTTTCAGCCCTTGCTTTGAAGACTAAGTGCAGGAACAAATCGAATGTTCAGTCAGATCTCTGTCTGAGGCTGATTTGAGGTGTTATGCAGCATCACCCCTCTCACTGAGTGATTTGTTCCCTACCTGACTATTTTTTTTTCATAAGTTTAGTTCTTTAAAATGTGCAGATAGAAGTCTTGTGGATCAAGTTTTTATTATTTTATGTTGTTCCATTATATTATATTATATTATATTATATTATATTATATTATATTATATTATATTATATTATATTATATTATATTATATTATATTATAGTTCTATAGGTCTTTATTATGTTATATCGGGCTATATGGTTTGGTGGGCCCCACTTTTTTACACATTTCAAAAGGAGCCTTGGTGTTCTTAAGTTTGAGAAATTAGCTGAAGAGAAGTTCTAGGGACCAACCTACGATACAGAAACTTGAAAAGTCAATCTCAAAGTCGAAGCGTATTCATAGTCAATCTCACCACGTGACAGTCTCCAAAATAAACACAACGTAAACCACACATGGAGACAGTCAGGGACATGAAATATACAGCACACAGATATAAACAATAAACAGACAATTGCTGCGTTTACATGAGACATTTCATTAGGAATTAACTCACTTGAATTCCGCTTTGAAAACATTATGTAAACACCTCACAATTCGGAATTAAATGAAACATCAACGTCAACTCGACAGAACTATTTAATTCTGAATTATTAATTCAGAATTAAAATCGGCATGTAAACGTGGCAAATGATGACGCATTTCCAAAAAGAGGCACATCTTAAGCTTGGGCTTACACTGTGCGACTTTTGCCCCGATTTTGCCACGATTTGGCACTCGCACAAGTTTTGTGGAGTCGAGCCGATTTCTTGCTCAATCGCAAGTCAATCGTAAGTCTCACATCGTGCAGTGTGCATGGGGTAACGACAAGCGATTTCGCCTCACAATCGTGCAATCGCAGGGTCGCAAGAAAATCAAAACTGTTTGAAATCCTGGCCGTGGCTCGTGCGTAAATCACAGGTTAAAGCAGTGCTACAACCCGATTTGACACTTCACATGTACAAATTAATAGGGCCGTGCGATTTGCTGTTGAGCGTGACCTCTTCTCCACCTCAGGTGCGCATGTTCCCTACTCTGCAGACCGGGGAAACATGCTGTCGGCTCGTAGAGAGTGAGGACGTGAGTCGTGATATGTGAACTTTTAAATAGTGAAATTCCATCATGCAGTGTGAGCAGGAGCTTAATACCCACGAGTGAAAATATCGCACAGTGTATGCCCGACTTTAGTTAGTTCTTCTCTGATGTGATATAAGAGAGGTCGAGAAAAATGTCTGTGGAAAATCTTTTAAAAAATGATCGAAGTCCAATTGAAGTCTAGTGAGAGACACTCCGGTCATGTGCTATGTTGCAAGGGGGAAAAAATATGACAAGGGACTGTTATTGTGCCCGTCCCTCAGTGAACCCATCTCGCTGTCACTTCGCTGGACCTTGTCACTGTCACTTGTCCTAATTAGCTGAGGAAAATATGCAGAAGCTTGCTGAAGACTTTCTGTTGCTTGTAGCTGTCAGAGTGTCATCGTTATTGAAATGCAGGGGGACTCCCAGAGAAGCGGAGGATGCCTGGGGCCTGGAGCTATGTGACTGTGTCACCCGAGGCGTAGTAGCCAACAGCAGTGTTGCCAGATTGGGCTGTTTCCCACCCAATTGGGCTGCTTAGGATGGCCGTGTGCGGGTAAAAATGGCATTTAGCAGAAAAACCCGCCCAATTTTTGCCATAAAAAAATAGAATTGGGCGGGATTTTGTGCTTCTAGGCAGGTTTTGAGCATTTTTTGGGCTGGAAATCATCAGCCTCATCTGGCAACCCTGGCGAACAGGAGCCAGAGGAGCAACAGTGCCTCTACAGGGCCTCCCACCAGGGGCGTAGTAGCAAATTGTGGGGCCCTATGTACAATCAACTCCAATGGACCCCCCAGCCATATATCTACATCATACTGTGTGTGGGGTCCACTATGTGCATGGGGCCCTGGTGACTCAGTCCCACTTTTCCCCCGCTGAATGACACTCCTGCCTCCCACAGACCACAAACACTAACCTTTAGACTACAGCAATACCACTGCAGTTGTTTTTCACTCTTAGAACACGCGGACAGAAAGGCAGAGACAAAGACAGAAACACACACAGCTGTGGGTACAGTGACACACACACACACACACACACACACACACACACACACACACACACACACACACACACACACACACACACACACACACACACACACACACACACACACACACACACACACACAGGGGCAGATCTAGCCATTTTGGAGCCCTAGGCGAGATATAAGCATAGGGCCCTTTAAAGTCATTACACGTATATAAACACAAAATCCTGTGTTTGGTGCTAGATAGGAGTTTTGTGTCATATATATAGTATACTGTATATCTTCGATTACTTTGCATACTGTAAGCGACAAATTATGATCATGCCTACTATTTTGTGTGTTTACCACGTTTACTGAGTTGGGTCCCCTATGGAATGATAGATTTAGCAGAGCCCTAGGCAATTGCCTAGGTTTGCCTAATGGAAAGGCTGCCTCTGCGCACACACACACACACACACACACACACACACACACACACACACACACACACACACACACACACACACACACACACACACACACACACACACACACACACACACACACACACACACACACACACTCTGAAACACATGCCTGCACAAAAGCACTCTACTTTCACCGACCGTGATTGGCTTCCTCATGGGTCTCCAAATGAGTGCAGAGCTGCGACGTCTCTACACAATGAAGTAACTTGGAGGACTAACTTCGAGGTTTCTGTCATGGGAACACTCTCATACTCTTCTCATCTCCACTTTTTCCCCCTGCAACAAGGACTACCGCGGCCGTCGCCGCCAACGCCAATTGGGAACAGAAGTTGCTTGTTGTTGCCGCTGAAGCTAATTATTCTCGCTGGCAGAAATGTCACGCCGCCAGTAACAGCCAACCTTTGCTGCTCCCTGCGTCAACGGCTAGACTCCAGTGGCTGAAAATTAACGAGTTTAACAAACTTGTTGTGTCGCAGTGCTTCGGTGGCTGCGTGTTGTGTTTATTTGTTTGGCTGCTACCATACATGTTGGTTCCATGCCCATGCGCTATCAGTCCCCTGTGCCAGATGTGGTGGTGCTGGGGGGTTGGTGTGTGTGTGTGTGTGTGTGTGTGTGTGTGTGTGTGTGTGTGTGTGTGTGTGTGTGTGTGTGTGTGTGTGTGTGTGTGTGCCTGTGTATTGGTGTATAGGGGGTAGGGTGGGGGTGTCTAGTGTGGGTGTGAGGATGCTAAGGAGTAGGTAGCCGCGTGTGTTTGTGTGTGTGTGTGTCTGTATATTGGCGTGTCTATTGGGCTGTGTGTGTGTGTGTGTGTGTGTGTGTGTGTGTGTGTGTGTGTGTGTGTGTGTGTGTGTGTGTGTGTGTGTGTGCGCGCGCGCGTCTTTGTGTATGTGTGGTGTGTTTTTAGGTCTGTGTATTTGTGTGTCTATTGGTGTGTGTGTGTGTGTGCGTGCCTGCATGCGTGTGTGTTTGTGTATGTGTGGTGTGTTTGTAAGTCTGTGTATTTGTGTGTCTATTGGGGTGTGTGTGTGTGAGAGTGTATGAGGGTGTGTGTGTGTGTATGAGGGTGTGTGTGTGTGTGTGTGTGTATGTGTGTGTGTGTGTGGGTGTGGGTGTGTGTGTGTGTGAGTGTATGAGGGTGTGTGTGTGTTCGCGCATGTATGAGGGGTGTGGGTGGGCTGCTAATTGCTCGGGACTGAAAAGGCGCATCATGCTAACCACAGAATGGCTCTGCTGGCACACAGGGCTACTGCACTTAATTAGGTGGCAGCTCTAACTGGGCAGGCCATTAGAAGCGACTGAGAGAGAGAGAGAGAGAGAGATGTAAATAAGTGGTGGATAAAGAAAACAGAGGGAGAATAAAAGATGAAGTGTTGTCAGATGAAAAATGCGGAATTATCGTACCAAAACAACAAAATTATCGCTTTTGGGTAGCCTAGTAAACCAGCACCACCCGCTTGACGCAAATTTTTTTGCCTGCGAGTGGTCTGGCCTCGGACGGTCGAACATTTTCTAACTGCTTTAATAACTGCTAACAAAATTGCTTTACGGCTGTCGTGATCACAGCTATGCAGCCGTCCGACCAATCCAAACGCAGTGTGTGAAGCCACTCGTGATGTAATATTGACAATAAAGACGTATTTTACAAAAATCAACGAGTTTAAACATTCAAACTAAGTGCTATTTGAAAGGATAATTTATCCTGCCATTGGGAAAAATAAAATGAAAAGATGATACCAATTCTGTGCTTGAGCTCTATGGGACCCATTCATTCTAACAGCCTCTGCGCTCCTTGGTGCTCCTCTGTGCTGCTTGGATTGCGCCACTTAGTGGACAGTAACACCGGAAAAAGTTGTGAGTTTCCTCTCTCGTAATACCCATAGACCCTCTCTGATATCAACGAGAAAGATGGCACTGATTGGTCAGACCGTTGCCCTATAGGCACAGGCACGGTTTGAAAAACAACGGGTTGTTCTCATCAACAATCTTAGGATGTACTATTCATCGGGCCAGACACTAAATTGCACATCCAATCTCACATTTAGGCTGGTTTATCAGGCTAGTTTTTGTTGGCTTTTTCGGAAGAAATTATGGTACAAGACCTAAATTCTTGTTTCAAGGCATCTAAATGAACAGAATGAAAATTCTAAAATTATCGTACATCGTGTTATTTGTATCGTACAGAGGACAAAATGGACAAAATGATGGTATAAATACGATAATTATCGTACATCTGGCAACACTGACAAGATGGAGAGAAGAGAACAGGTACAGAAAAGAAGCGAAGTTAAACGTTTTTAAAAAAAGTTACAAGAGAAAGAAAACACAAGATAGAATGATATGGTACTCAAAGTAACGTCCCTGTGCACAACCACTGTCCAGGTACTGGTGATGTGCAGTAAGAGTAATCCAAGTAAATGAAGAGCGCGTTTTGCTAATTGCTTCATCAGGTTCACTCTGAACCTGATGAAGCAATAGCGAAACGCGTTGTTCACCCAATAGAATGATATGGGTTGTAGTAGGGGAAGAAAACCTTCAGAGGGCCGTGAATAAAGAGAATGAGGGAGAACAGAGATCTGTAGCCCCTTACCGGGCACCAGAGGCGCATCTTGTCACCAGGCAAGCCAGGCGTTTGTAGCCTCTTACTGCAGCTGGGGTCGCCGGCGACCCTATTCACTTACTGAAAATGCTTAACTACATCATAACAAAATTGGGTAACACTTCCAAATAAGGGGCCATAATTAACAGTAAAGTAGTTACAACCTAATACTTAAGTAAGGGTTAATAATCATTACTTAATGCCACATTAGACACATATTAATTGTTATTAATGGATTAGCAAGCAGTTACTTAACTATTAGATAACTATTACCTTGTGTTACAAGTTAATAGCATATTATTATTTAACTAATAGATAAGTAAGGACACAGTTAATAGTTAAGTTGCTATCAGGTCATACTTAACTAAGGACCAAAATTAACACTTACTTAATACAAAAGTAAGGCATAACTAATGGTTAATTAATACTTAAATATTGAGTTTTGGGACCCTTATATTAGAGTTGGCTGAGGATAACTAATGGTTAATTAATAGATAGATATTGTTGTTTGGGACCCTTATATTAGAGTTGGCTGCGGATAACTAATGGTTAATTAATCGATAGATATTGGTGTTTGGGACCCTTATAATAGAGTTGGCTGAGCATACCTAATAGTTAATTAATTAATCTACTGTGACATCTAGTTTTCACTCGTTCAAATCACTGTAATAGTTGCAACAGGAGCGATTATATAGCAAGGATTGGACGTACACTTCTCAATGATGGTGGGGTGATGAGATGTAATTTTTTCATGTACCATTCACTAATTTTAATGGTAAAAACCCTACAATAAATGCAGAACATTATGAAGAGTAATAGTTTTGAAGCAAAACTAAACCATTCCTTTGTGATAATTAAGTTAATGTTTGAGAATATTAGCTCCAAGAAGTGCAGTGCATGATGGGTACGCAATCTACAGACAACAATATTTCGGTATTATTTAATCATTAGATTAGGTACAGTTAATAGTTAAGTAGCTATTAGGTCATACTTAACTAAGGACCTTAATTAACACTTACTTAATACAAAAGCAAGGCATATCTAATGATTAAATAATACCGAAATATTGTTGTCTGTAGATTGCGTACCCATCATGCACTGCTCTTCTTGGAGCTAATATTCTCAAACATTAACCTAATTATCACAGAGGAATGGTTTAGTCTCGCTTCAAAACTATTACTCTTCATAATGTTCTGCATTTATTGCAGGGTTTTTACCATTAAAACTAATAAGTGGTACATGAAAAAATTACATCTCATCACCCCACCATCACTGAGAAGTGTACGTCTAATCCTTGCTATATAATGGCTCCTGTTGCCACTATTATAGTGATTTGAACGACTGAAAACTAGATGTCACAGTAGATTAAATAATTAACTATTAGGTATGCTCAGCCAACTCTATTATAAGGGTCCCAAACACCAATATCTATCGATTAATTAACCATTAGTTATCCGCAGCCAACTCTAATATAAGGGTCCCAAACAACAATATCTATCTATTAATTAACCATTAGTTATCCTCAGCCAACTCTAATATAAGGGTCCCAAAACTCAATATTTAAGTATTAATTAACCATTAGCTATGCCTTACTTTTGTATTATGTAAGTGTTAATTTTGGTCCTTAGTTAAGTATGACCTGATAGCTACTTAACTATTAACTGTGCCCTTACTTATCTATTAGATAAATAATAATATGCTATTAACTTGTAACACAAGGTAATAGTTAGCTAATAGTTAAGTAACTGCTTACTAATGTTCAACATATGCATTAATAACAATTAATATGTGTCTAATGTGCCATTAAGTAATGATTATTAACCCTTACTTAAGTATTAGGTTGTAGCTACTTTACTGTTAATTATGGCCCCTTATTTGGAAGTGTTACCCAAAATTGCTATGACATTACATAGAGCCATAGTGCTGCGCTAAGGCTTTACGAAAAGTTACAAGAGAAAGAAAACACAAGATAGAATGATATGGGTTGTAGTAGGGGAAGAAAACCTTCAGAGGGCCGTGAATAAAGAGAATCAGGGAGAACAGAGATCTGTAGCCCCTTACCGGGCACGGTCATGCCACTGGGACGTTGTAATAGTCACTGAAAAATAACGTTACTACCTTAGTACTACACCACAAGGACAGTGCACAGGGCCTTTAGTAATGCATCACGACTTGGTCATTGCCATTCTGGTAGCAGCTAATTTATAATAGGGGTAGTGTCTTAAGGGGTTAATTAATGAGATGACCCTGATGAAGGCAAAGCTGAAATGTTGGTCTTATTGAAATTACTGCACGAAGTTCCGAGAGTGCGACGAGAATTGTTTTTTTCATAAAGTTAACTATTGACCGCTGTGCACACGTCAAACGGTGCGCGTTCACTAAAACCAAAGAAAGACCTAAGGGGTTAATTACCCAAAAAGCTGGCCAGAAAATGAGGACGTGCTGTGAAAATACGGACAACAAAAATAAAAGTAAAGTTGAAAAGTGGTGATGAAAGCGGCGCCAGGGCCAAACAAACTGTGTGTGTGTGTGTGTGTGTGTGTGTGTGTGTGTGTGTGTGTGTGTGTGTGTGTGTGTGTGTGTGTGTGTGTTTGTTTGTTTGTTTGTTTGTTTGTTTGTTTGTTTGTTTGTGAGTGAGTGAGTGAGTGAGTGAGTGAGTGAGTGAGTGAGTGCGTCTTGTTGAGTTCTACATGCCCATCATATTAAGGTGGTGTTTCATGCCACTCGTGCAACAACCTCCGGTGATGAAAGTGAATACTTGCGAAATGAAATGAAAAATAGATCCTGATTTATTCATGCAGACATCTCCACTGCACCGCAGGGTGGTGGCAAGGTAGAGCTAATCCGGAAAGCAAAGCAGTGCACCCCAACCTCGCTCCGTCTTCAACTCATTTGACAGGTCTGTGTACACACGATACAACGATATGTGGTAAAAATTCTAATATCGGCAGACAAGCATGGCAAGCACTGCCGAGAAGTTACTGTGTGGAGAGGAGACACAAAGTATTCCACACAGCAAGCTCTGAAGAAGATACAAGAGGCAGCCCTATTTAACCATTTCCATCCCCCACAGTCCATGGTGTGAGCTTCGTCTGTGCACGTGGTGTCCCCTATGTCAAATTTGAAAGGTGACATTGTGTAATACATTGATAATAATGCACATATAATATCTTCAAATCTCTGTATAGTAGTGCTAAATGTATTCTTCAGGGTCTTAGCATTCCAATGATATGTATTGCTCCTGGGTTTATTACACTACCTGGATTATAAACAATTGCGAAATGAAGATCAAGTTGAAGTTCAAAGTCATTTGGGTCGGTACAGGGTCGCCAGCTGGCTTTGCAGGGGCCATGACCACCGTAAGCCGGATAAAAAGGATGAATAGACCTATCCATGGTTAAAATTACTTTTATACTGTTTACAGCAGGGCTATTCAACTGGCGGCCCTGGGTCCAGATGCGGCCCTTGGATGGCAAGGTTCTGGCTCCCGATAAGGTCAAAATGAAAACAAATATGTGTGCTATCTGTGGCCGTGCATAATTTGCTATCAGTATACCTTCAGGTTGGAGATATCTCTACTAGGCATTCACATGAGCGTGAAATCTTATCTAATACAGTGTCATAAATAGCCCTTCCTAATGCTACTAAGAAATAGAGAAGCAAATATCTGTTCTGTCTGGAAAGCTATCCGCTTGCTTCGCACAGCCTCAGACACCGTGCCTCTCACAGTTATATAGATTCTATGTTCGGCCACTTCACGGGAGGGAATTTGAAAAACTGGCCCTCGATGACTTTTAATTGAATACCCCTGGTTTACAGGACGCTCTGCCAAAGTTGCCAGAGTTTTCAGATCTCCTCACTTCAGTGGTAGTTTTCAAAAAGCGACGTCACGGGGTTCGTGACTAGGTGCGGGAACGGTCACCGGCACGGTTCTCAGTAGGCCTGAATGTGCTCCAAGAGAGGTGAAGGATGGACATAGAGGTTTCAATCACAGAAAATTCTGCTGCGCCATTTCTCTTCACTTTTCTGTCATCATCATTACCCCCATCACAACAACCATCATCATTCTTGTCCCCACATAGAAACACAGAGATACAGACAAGGGTGGACATGGATGGCACACACGCACGCACGCATGCACGCACACACGCACACACACACACACACACACACACACACACACACACACACACACACACACACACACACACACACACACACACACACACAGAGCATGGTAACTACAGGTAAGCCTTGAAGGGGCCTGTGTTGACAGATGTGAGATGGCGCTCACTGTGAGAAGAATGACTTTTCTGATGGATTGTCTGCACACTGTGTGTGTGTGTGTGTGTGTGTGTGTGTGTGTGTGTGTGTGTGTGTGTGTGTGTGTGTGTG
>NC_085876.1:32749378-32756878 GCF_034702125.1 Engraulis encrasicolus
TAAAATGTAAGAAGATACATGCACACATACTTGGTTTGTGAAATTTAGTATTAACAAATCAATCTGTAATATTACAATATTAACAACAACAATAAAATCTCTTAGAGCAACAGTCATTTTCATGTTGATGGTGCAGATCCATCTTGATGACTCATAGTACACATGCTACTAAACAAACTGGCTGGCAGATAAACAAGTCTCACCCTGTGAGAGCCGGATGGCGTCATGGACACCATCTATCTCCCCACCTCTCCAGATCGGATCCCCTCCTCGAACCTTCACCTCTCCTCCTCCTCCTCCCTCCATCTCTACAGCCACTTCACTGTCCCCTTTTCTTTCCACTCTCAGCTCTCCACCACATCTCCTCTTCAAGCTCCATGCATCTCTTTCTCCCTTCAACTCTCCCTCGCTTTATCTCCTCTCCATGCCCCCTTCTCTCTCACTTCCCAGCTCCATCCATTCATGTCTTTCACTCCATCTCTGCTCCACTCTTTGCATGACCTCATGCTCTCTCGACCTCATACCTCTCTCCGTCTTTCTGTGATGACCCCCATCTCCATCCATTCATCCATCCATCCATCCATCCATCCATCCATCCATCCACTTCTCTCCTTCCCCACATCGTCTCCACCTCTGTCTGATCTATCATTTTTTTTCCAGGGCCGGATTAACGCAGAGGCTAGATATGGCTGCATCCTAGGGGCCTCCACCTGCAAGTGGGCCCCTAATTGGCCAAAAGTGAAAAATGGCAGAATTATGACAAAGATGCAATATTGAAAAATTAATCTGTGGTGTTGAGTACAGTTGGTAGACATGTACTTAATCCTTAATTCCTATCTCGTAATTATGACAATATAATTACTGTATGTCTTTATACATTTGTCACAAAATTTGGCCTCCAGGGGACCCCACTGCAACCTGTAGCCTAGGGCCCCCCCTGGCCATCTTGATCTGGCCCTGGCTCTCTCCCTCTGGGCGGATGGCAGGTGTCATTACCGAAGACGTGGAAGCTGGAGAGGAGAGGGCCAATGATGAGAGCCTTCCATCAGGGTCGCAGCAGAGAGCGCGCCTGGCTGCCACCACCATCCTTCACCTGCAAATGGACAGAGCAGGTGTGTGTCTCTGTGTGTGAGTGTGTGTGTGTGTCTGTATGTGTGCGTGCGGGTGTTAGAGAGAGGGAGGGAGAGAACGAGTGAGAGCGAGCGAGAGAGAGAGAGAGAGAGAGAGAGAGAGAGAGAGAGAGAGAGAGAGAGAGAGAGAGAGAGAGAGAGAGAGAGAGAGAGAGAGAGAGAGAGAGAGAGAGAGAGAGAGAGACTAATGTCTTTTGTGGAAGTGCAGTCCAATTTGCTCTTTGTGGGTCTTGTACTTTTCTCCGTCACTCCAGTCTCCTCATCTCTCACAGTCTTCACAACAGACAGATGTACGAGGATTCAGTCACCATGTAAAAAGGACTATCAGCGCAGATGACAGATAGCAAACAGCCATATTATTTTCAGATTTATGTAAGCAGCGAGTGAAAAACAATCATTAACATTTATGAACAATTAGCATACTTAATGTTCCATAGGAATCGCTCATATTTCAGGCAACCAGTTTATTTATGAGGAGAGCAAGAGGTTAGCGCCGCAAAGATTTATTTCTGCTGTGCCCAACAGAAACACACACACACACACACACACACACACACACACACACACACACACACACACACACACACACACACACACACACACACACACACACACACACACACACACACACACACACACACACACACACACACACACACACACACACACCTTACTTGATCATCGAGAAAAGGTTTATGAGCCTTACGGAAAACAAACATGACATTATCCGTAACGGCCACAACATAAATCAATATTAACAATATTCAAAGAGGTATTATGCAAAACAGCAACGACGGCATACACTTCAAAAGCAATTAAGTGAAAGCGTCAAGTTATTGGCCAAGCACACGCACACACAAATGCACAAAGGGGGATGAAAAGAAAGAGCATCAATAAAGTGCTCGGAGAGACGGAACACAAGACCTTGACACAGGCCTGCATCTATTTTGAGCTGTGGTGTGAACAGGACCTTTCAAAGCAGAACCACAATGGGCTCAGAGAGGCATTGTGCTTTGGTTTTCTCCTCTGCTAATTTCAAGGGCCTACTTGAATAGCAGGCAGAAGCTATTCACCCACTGCGTAAGATGGGGAGAAAGTAACCAGATTGGAGACTGTGGTGTTGTGGTGGCATATGTATATTTAATGTGAATGTCGCCCTCTGGTGGTTAGCAGGACAACTGTTGCTACCGTAGCAGCTCTATGGTACTGAATCTGGAATCAGCACTGACAGCGCTTTTTTGAGGTCATCACAAATGTTTACATGCATATACAAATCAAGTAGGCTAAATTTTTTGTCCCTAGTGCAGCTGCACATACTATGCCTTTGATTGGTTAAGAAATGGTTAATTTAGACGGACAGAGTTGAAGTGAATTGAAAGCCCATTGGGATACTGCAACTCCCATCGTCATTGTGACACAGCACACAAGTGAACACTGCACACAACAGAATTACATTTATGCCTCACCCGTGCAAGGGGAAAGTCCTCAATGGCGCCCCTAGGGAGCAGTGTGGCGGGACGGTACCATGCTCAGGGTACCTCATTTATGGAGGAGGATGGGGGAGAGCTGGTTGCTTACTCCCCCCACCAACCTGGCGGGTCGGGAGTCGAACCGGTAACCTTTGGGCCACAAGTCTGACACCCTAACCGCTGACCCATGGGTTAAGGTTAAGAGGTAAGGGAGAATGTGGTTTATTTGTTCATGCTGAATGTGCTGCTTTGTGTATTATGTTCAATTGATTCATGCAGTAAAATATTGAAGAAATGCCGGGAGTTAAGGTCTTTTAATTTTTTTTATTTCAGTTGTGGATGGACCATTAATTAGTATTTGAAACATATTTCTTTATGTAAAAAACTATACAACATTAAAATAAATCTTTTTTTTTTCTCTTAAACCAGTGTCATATTGCAGTTATTACAGGATCAATGTTGTCAATAGTTGTGCTTATAAAACATACTGAAATACTTTAATTACATTTAAAACATTTCATTTTTTTTTAAACATTAGGAAGACAACATATACATCAATCAACGAAATCTACAGTATACTATACACCGGACGTTGTGTGGATCTTGCTAGTGGTACCATGTAGTACCATCAACCAATTAAAATGCTCCGTTTACCTCATACAGGTTTGTTCTTGACCGACCAACAGGGACAAAAAAAAAAAACAAACAGGAAGGGGGATGGGGCAGGATCCATTTTCACACCCTCGTAGCCTTGCATCCTCCAAAGTAAGTGCACTTGTAAGGTGCCATACAGGTAGAGCATGAAGGACCTGGGGTGCATTTCTCAAGACCATAGTTACTAACCATGTTAGCTACTGTCTTGTCTGCGATGCAATTTCCCACTGGAGAAACTATCCAAGTTGCTGACTGGGTAGCCATTTACGCTTTCGAGAAACACACCCTTGGCCGTCAAGGGTGTGTGTTGCGTTTGTAAGTCTGAGAAATGAAAGCAAAACAACACAAAGAAATGCTATCATTGAACTATGGCCGTCCTCCCTTTTGCATGGTATGAAGTATGCTCATCTAAGTGGTGTATTGTAGCTCACGGGCGAAAGCAAGGGGGACAAACTCTGCATAGGTACATGTATCTCTGTGTGCAACAGGACGTGCCAGTGGCCTTTTCCCAACCACCCCAATCCCACCCCCCAGCCACCCATTTTAAAATGTACAATCACAATCCCCATGTGCATTATTATCACCGTCAGAAGCCAATTATGTCACATGGCAAGGCACCCCACACCCCTCAAAACAAACACTTTGTTCAACTCAAAGTTCACAGGCCCCACAAAGCCTCTTGCATCTGACGAATCTGTACCCAAAAAGCTTGTGTGTAACTGTATGAGGGGGTCTGGGTAGATGAGGCCTGCCATACGGGTCTATATTTTGCTCCGTATCCTTCCTCCTGAGCTGTGTTTGCAGGTCCCACACCACCAGACCAGATGAACTGTTTCAGCATCACATCATCACATTCCACTACTACAGTGTCTGTACAGTACAGCGGGTCTAGACTACAAAAAAAACATGGAAATCTTAATAAGCTTATTTTTATAGTTTCAAGTAAAAACATTTAGTCAATCTTAATTCAAGTAAAAATCGCCTAATAACCAGTATTGCTTATAATCAGTAAAAAATATCACCAAGTGAAACAAACTTGTCTTAAAACAAGTCGGAATAGTCTGAGTTCTAGTTCTACATTCTAGTTCAAAAGGTCTCGTTATTAGTTGAGTTTTACTTAAATTAAGATTGACGAGATGTTTTTACTTGAAACTAGAAAATAAGCTTAAGATTTTCACATTTTGCAATCTAGACTCCAGAACCCCAACACATTCTAGAACTAGGATGCGTGCCTGGAGCTTTGCCAGAGCTTTGCACCCAACTCCAGTACGTATGTGTCTCAGATGTATGGGTGAGTTGAACTGTGTATGGTTTGTGTGTGGGTGCTGTATATTCTGGCTGGTGGTGGGTGTGTATACGTTAGGTGGTGTGGTGATGTACTATTGATATGTTTGCTGCTGGGCCAGATGCCCAGTACAGTTATGCCTGTCTGATAGTAGTAACAAGAACCTAACACACCATGTCAGACACCATTTATAAGGCAGAAAAATACAGTAAATGCACAAGACATTCACACATATTCACAAACTCATACTCGCATGCATTGCTGTCTCTTTCTCTCACAGACACTCTCTAACTCACTCAGTATTTCTCTCCCTCTCACTCAACTCGCTCTCTCCCGCACACATGCGCACGCACGCACGCACGCGCACACACACACACACATACAGACACACACGCACACACACACACATACAGACACACACGCGCACACACACACACACACACACACACACACACACACACACACACACACACACACACACACACACACACACACACACACACACACACACACACACACACACACACACACACACACACACACACACACACACACACGCATACACACATGCACGCATACAGACACGCACACACACCACCAGTCACTTGCATATAATACAATCACAAAAACACTCTCGTCACATTCCCCCTATACTAGTCCTGGGTTAGACCAGCAAGTGTCGACGCTGTGAAGCAGCTTCACAGCTATTCCAGATTCCACAGTAATAATAAAAATACAACAAGACAAGACAGTGAATGATTAAAGGTCATCTAAAACAGATCAAGGCCACTTATAAGGATGCAGTCTTGCATAAAGAAAACAGGGGGCGCTTAAACTGCCTCAGCATACATCATCACAGCAATTGGGTAATAGTAGCAGTACCCAATTGGGACTCCTCCACAGTTTGCCCATGATTATTGCGTTGTGCACGTTGGGGAAACTTTTTCCCACTCGATGTGCTTTCTGATTGGCCATATTGACAATCAGAACCGGTCATGGCAGCATTGATCCTCCAACCCGCACGGAGCGGGATGGCGATCGGCTTGCTCGCGAGCGTCCCATGTGTATTGCTCCGTTTGCCTCACGACACACATTGGCCTCCACCCTCCCATCTCTTCTGTCTCTGTCTCATCCTTTCTTTCTTTCTTTCTTTCTTTCTTTCTTTCTTTCTTTCTTTCTTTCTTTCTTTCTTTCTTTCTTTCTTTCTTTCTTTCTTTCTTTCTTTCTTTCTTTCTTTCTTTCTTTCTTTCTTTCTTTCTTTCTGTTCAGCAAGCATGGGACATGGAGTTGGAGGACCCATCGTATCCCAGGGGGCTTTGAGGCAGCGAGTCCAGGGTGGGCGGCCAGGGTGTAAGGGGGTCATCATGGTCCAGGGGCGGGGGGGTCAGCAGGGGTTGAAGAGGCGGGGGATTCCCTTGACCCTCCAGTGATGTACCGTTCGTTCGTTTGTTTGTTTGTTACGCTCTACGGCCGGTGGAACCTGGCGATGAGAAGGGAGAGGACTGGTGTTATTGACTTGCTGTGTGTTGTGCAGCATGAATGTGTGTGTGTGTGTGTGTGTGTGTGTGTGTGTGTGTGTGTGTGTGTGTGTGTGTGTGTGTGTGTGTGTGTGTGTTTGTTGCCTGTTTTGTGTGTGCATTGAATGAGTGTGCGCTTGTGTGCTGTGTGTTTATTTATGTCTGTGTATGCGTCATGCAGCAGAAGTGTGCGTTTTTTGCCTATGTTTTGTGTGTGTGTTGAAAGAGTGTGTGATTTGTGGGGTGTGTGTGCGCGCACGGGTGTTTATTCATCTGTGTCTGTGTATGTTTATCCATGCTCGTCTCTGTCCATGCCTGCGTATTTATGTGGACTGTGCAGAAGATGTATGTAGGCCTTGCTACTTTTCCTTTCTGTGGAGACTTTGTGAGACATCATGAGCTGTATAATACCAACGGTCGTCTTTCTTGACATGTTTGCACGTTTGTGTTCATTTAAAAGCGTCTGGATATCAGTGCCTGTTTGTATCTAAGAAGAAAGCGCTTGTGTGTGTGTGTGTGTGTGCTTGTAGTATGTTTTATGTCCCACAGATACCGTGCTATCCTGTGTTATGAGTCTTTTTGTCTTTGCAAATTTGCATGTTGGCATGTCTTTGTAACAGTGAATATCTGTCTTTGTAGAACGTGTGTATGTGATGTTCCAAAGACCTTCTGTCTTTCATGTGCACGCCTGTTGGTCTCTATATGTGTGTGAGTGTAGGCATACACATTACATGTATATCATTATAGTATCTCTGTAGTGTGTGATGTTCCAAAGACTTCCACGAGCACGACAGTCAGTTTTTACATGAATATCTCTGTAGGAGAGAGAGCTTGCGTGTGTGTGTTTGTATGTTAATGTCCAATAGATAATGTGGTATCCTGTGTTCTGGATATGACTCCGTCTTTGCAAATGTGGTATGTATTTGTAACCGTGCCAATCTGTCTTTGTAGAGTGTGTGTATGTGATGTTCCAAAGACCTTCTGTCCTTTATGTGCACCTCTCTACATGTATGTGAGTGTATGTGCTAATTTACATGCATAGCGGTACAGTATCTCTGCAGTGTGTGTGTGTGTCTGTGTGTGTGTGTGTGTGTGTGTGTGTGTGTGTCTGTGTGTGTGTGTGTGTGTGTGTGTGTGTGTGTGTGTGTGTGTGTGTGTGTGTGTGTGTGTGTGTGTGTGTGTGTGTGTGTGTGTGTGTGTGTGTGTGTGTGTGTGCGTATGATGTTCCACAGACCTTGTGTAGATCTTGCTCTCCTCGTGGACTTCCATCTCCGTGCTCTTGAAGTCGTTGAGCTCTTTGCGGATGGCAGCCTGCGGGCAGAAGAACATCAGACGGCATCAGAGAACTGCCCCCCACACTTGATCCAGCCTGAAGAACACCATGTGGGCCAAAACGCGAAGGCATTGTAGCCACATAAAAAAACTATAAAAATTACAATCTGGAT
>NC_085876.1:32761878-32764378 GCF_034702125.1 Engraulis encrasicolus
CTAACATAGACAAGAGACAGAGACACAGAAACACTCTGTGTGGTGTGTTTAATGTTGGGGTGCCGTACCGCGTGAGTGTGCTTCCAATCTTGTTGCGTACGGCCTCCCACTGTGTGTGTGTGTGTGTGTGTGTGTGTGTGTGTGTGTGTGTGTGTGTGTGTGTGTGTGTGTGTGTGTGTGTGTCTGTCTGTCTGTCTGTCTGTGTGTGTGTGTGTCTGTCTGTGTGTGTGTGTGTCTGTCTGTGTGTGTGTGTGTGTGTCTGTCTGTGTGTCTGTCTCTGTGTGTATGTGTGTGTGTGTGTGTGTGTGTGTGTGTGTGTGTGTGTGTGTGTGTGTGTGTGTGTGTGTGTGTGTGTGTGTGTGTGTGTGTGTGTGTGCCGTACCGCGTGAGTGTGCTCCCGATCTTGTTGCGTACGGCCTCCCACTGCTCGCGGTTCTTCCAGATGCCATTGTCGTGACCCTGGCTCTCCTCGTGCTGCTGCAGCAGCTGCTGCTGACGCTCCAGCTTCAGAGCCAGCGTGTCCTTACGCTTCACACGGCTCGCAATGCCACCTGCTGATACACACACACATCAACAGGTAAAGATACATGTGAATTACGCATTGAGATGAAGCATCTCTTTTCCAAGGTGTGCATCTGTGTGTGTGTGTGTTTCGATGAGCATGCGTGTGTGTGTGTGTGTGTGTTTCGATGAGCATGCGTGTGTGTGTGTGTGTGTGTGTGTGTGTGTGTGTGTGTGTGTGTGTGTGTGTCTCCCTGATGGGTACATCTTCCTCCTCATTAAGTATGTGTATGGGTGTATGGGTGTATGTGTGTGTGTGTGTGTGTGTGTATGTGCGCTCCCGTGTGTATGTGTGTGTAGTAGTGTACAGTACTCACTGATGGGCACATCTTCCTCCTCCTCCTCATCGTCGTCCCGGTACAGGATAGGCCCGTCCGAGTCGCTGTCGTCCTCCTTGTGTCCCCTGTGCTCGTCCTCCTCTTCGTCCTCGTCCTCCTCTTCCTCGTCCTCCTCTCTGTCGTCCCCGTGCCCGCCCGTGCCCCCCTCGGGGATGACGCAGACGCGCGGGTCCTCCACGATGCCCCGCCGGCTGCGCGGCTCCAGGCCGGGCGGCTGGGGCTGAGGGGCGGGCCGACGCGGCGCAGAGCGAACCTTCTCAAGCTCCTCCTCCATGTCAAAGTCATCATCATCAGGCCTGGGGGAGAGAGAGAGAGAGAGAGAGAGAGAGAGAGAGAGTGAAGGAGAGAGAAAGAGGGAGGGATGGAGGAAGGGAGAGAGAGGGGGTAGGGGAGAGGGAGAGAGAAGGAGGAAGGGTGGAGAAGGAGAGGGAGGGATAGAGAGAGAGAGAGAGAGAGAGAGAGAGAGAGAGAGAGAGAGAGAGATATTTAACACTTCTTTATTAAGTCATTATCAAATCAATTCACAATACCACATCAATACAGCTTACATAACCCTCTGAGCGAGAGACCAAGAGAGCGAGAGAGAGCGAGAAAGAGAGAGAGAGACAGATGTAACACTTCTTCATTAAGTCATTATCAAATCAATTCACAATATCACATCAATACAACTATACAGCTTACATAACCCTCTGAGCGAGAGAGAGAGAGAGAGAGAGAGAGAGAGAGAGAGAGAGAGAGAGAGAGAGAGAGGGGGACAGAGAGAGAGAGACAGAGAGAGAGACAGATAGAGAGACAAAGAAAGAGAATGAGAGCGAGAGTGAGAGAGAGAGAGATAGAGAGAGAGAGAGAGAGAGAGAGAGAGAGAGAGAGAGAGAGAGCAAGAGAACGAGAGCGAGAGAGAGATAGAGAGAGCCCGAGACCGAAGGGAGGGAGCAAGGGTGCAAGACAGAGTACTGGCAGAGAAACAATGAAAACCAAACACAATAAGAGTCATGGTAAGACTAAATGAGGACCAATTCTGCCATAAAGACACCACTATCAAAGGACCAGAGAGCACATTAAAGGCTATTCCCCCCAGCATGCCAGACTTGTTATGGTGACAACACAGAGGCGTGTTGCTATGCTAAACTCTACAGCACCACATTAATCATCTGCAAGCACTGCGGCGCAATAAAAATACAGTCTCAACAAATTAAAAAGAGGGAGCCAATCAGCATGCAAGATGAAAGTGCACTGGCTCTATCTCTTAGAAACCAGAATATTGACTCTTGTTTTTGATATTTTCACTTGACTTCCTGCTTTTATCTCGTACTTTTTTATTCTATTTCCACCCGCATTGCCTTGTGCCTTTATTTTTATTTTATTTCATGTATTTTATTTCATTTAACATTAGCCTTGCCTGCCTTGCCTTTAGCGTTATCATCAGGAACTGTTCCAAAATCACAACTGCGCCATTAATTTGAATTACTGTGTGTGTGTGTGTGTGTGTGTGTGTGTGTGTGTGTGTGTGTGTGTGTGTGTGTGTGTGTGTGTGTGTGTGTGTGTGTGTGTGTGTGTGTGTGTGTCTGTGCGTGCACGTAGACTTAGTGGTGCAATAGACA
>NC_085876.1:32766878-32769378 GCF_034702125.1 Engraulis encrasicolus
GAGAGAGAGAGAGAGAGAGAGAGAGCACGCCATGCCATGCCATGCTGTTACCGCATGACATTGACCATGCAACAAAGAGGGAGGGAGATTCCTCACACACACTCTGCATTCGATGGGTGGATGATGGGACAGGCAGTCATATGGTGAGAGAGGTTACGGGTGCTGCTTCATGACCATCAGTCACACTGCAGATGACGACCAAGTGTATGTGTGAGGACGCAAGTCACAGCACACAGATTAGAAGCACATAACTCTCATTCTCATACTGACACTTGCATACTTTCCATTGATGTTCACACATCACCATGCACCAAGTTTTAAATTAAAATGCTTCAGTTTTAAATTAAAATGGAAATTACAGCTCAAGATTAACTCGAGCGTTTTGTTTTGTTAGTTTCATGTCATGGAGATTAAATGGCCTCGCGGTGGCATTGGTCAGTGGTGGTTGCAAAGCCCCCCCCCGCCCCCGTCCCGTGTGTAAATTATAGCACATCCGACCGGACCGCCCCGTCGCAGTGGGGGGGATACCTGGGGAGTTTGTGGGCGTGGCGCGTCGGCACAGGTAGGCGGGCAGGGAGAGGTAGACCCCGCCCTCACCCTGGCGGCGCCAGCTGGTCCAGCAGAACGGAGGCCGCACGTTGGGCCGGCGGTTCAGGGTGGCGGCTGGGAGGGGGGAGGTGGGAGGGTAAGACCAAGGGGGTTTGTTTGTTTGTTTGTTTGTTGCAAGTTAAGTAGCTGTGGCTATTTCATGGCCAATACAAAATACATTTCAATTCAAAAGTAGAAAATCCGCACACTTCAGATCTTGCGCAAAATAGCTTTACTGGGATGCATTTCTCAAAAGAGAAGTTGTTAGCCTGTTAGCAACTTCAGCAGTTGCCAATGGGAAAATGCACTGAAAACAACAAAGTAGCTAATGTAGTAAGAAACTTTGGTTTCGAGAAATCCACCCCTGAACTGCAAGCTTTCGGTCTGACCAGCAAAGCCATTTTGTGCAAGAGCTTCTCAACAGATGAGCGGTGACCCTTTACTATTTCAATATACTTCACTTGACATTTGCAAAACCAACAATCAAATAAATCAATACATTAAATATGTTTGTTCACATCAATACACACTTCAACAACAAACATTTTCAATATGGTAAACAAGACCAATCATAACAGGCGTCACCAAGGCAGCAAAGTGAGATGAGGTCTAGTTTCCTAAATGGGCGTGACTTTCTTTGGTAACACTTTACTTCACGCCGGTGTCATAAGCATGTGATTACAGTGTCATAATAGTGTCATTTAAGATTCATAGTGTCACTTAAGGCCAACAGTCATGCAATGTTTAAGACAGGGACATTATGTTTATGACTTATCTGTGACAGTGTCATGACACTATTTTAACACTGAAATGAGATGCTTATGACACCGGCGTCAAGTAAAGTGTTACCCTTTGTTTTCATTCTGAACCGCCGCTGGTTTCCTAAAGGGGCATGGCACCCATATGATGGCAGCTTAGAACCTTATGTCATACTCAGGGGTATAAGTGAACTTCTTTCATCACTAGCAAATTTGGCTAGTAGATATTAAATGTTACTAGCCAAACATCACTCACTGCAAGTCAAAGTAGCTAGAAAGTTTTCTTTTCCATCAGCCAAACCAAGTTAATTTAGAGCCATGACCATATTGAATTAGGAAGAAACTCCTTATGTACAGTCTTCTTGCTCATCCAACATCTCCCGTGCCAAGTCCAGAGTTAGGGAGAGCTGGTGCATTATTCACCCGCTCATGAGGCTTCCCATCTGGCTATGATTAGTAGTAAACCTTTGGGGTGAGAGCGGTAAGTCAGCATTTGGCAGGATAAATTTAGTCCGATGGCAGAGGTCCACTCCAGGGATAGGGCAACCGCATCACTCCATGGGGTATAAATGCCATTGGGATTTCCTTAAGAGCAATGTCTTCGTGTATGTGTGCCAAGGCATTTGGCCATCCTTAGATGGATATTTGGGTGTGCCGAGTCGGTTTTCAGAATACTGAGCAGAATGATTGTGTGTGTGCGTGTGTGTGTGTGAGAGAGAGAGCCAAGTAACTCCGGGCTATCTTTATCTGAATAAATTTGGTGAGGGCAGAGATAGCCAAGTCTTCCTCTCTGGTGAGGGTAAGAATACCTAAAACAAAATTCTACCCTCAAGTTCCTTTGGCTATCTACAATCATGAATGCTAACTTTGCAGTGGACGTGGACTGACTACATCACTTCGGCTAGTCTTAGTACGATATTTTCTGTGGTTGTGCTTAGTCATGTTGCTAAATAAATACTTGGGTTGACACACATGGGGCTCTCAGGTAGGTTTTCATTTTAAACACTTCTTGGCATTCCATGTTCAGGTTGTTCCGATGCCTTCTGAACATGGACTCCCCCCCCGAACAGCAAAACTTAGAACACACATTACAACCAAAGTGCCCTCATAAAAAAGCAACTTCAATATCCAAAGGGGCCAAACAGGCGTCTAAC
>NC_085876.1:32771878-32786878 GCF_034702125.1 Engraulis encrasicolus
ACACGCACACACGCCCCCACCCCAGTGCTGTTCACTCCTGTTTCCCGTTAGCCTTCCTCCCCGCACCACGTATGGAATGTTTATCTAGCTGGGCTAGCCAGTAGGGCCCGGAGTGCCCAGTCAGTCCACAGATGCATTGTGGGAGCTTGGAGACTGAGCTGCACAAACTCCCCGAGGAGGGGAAGGAGTGCCTTCACCCCGGCAGCTGATAAGGAAAGCATTTCAGAGGTAAACACACACCACATACACACACACACACACACACACACACTCACACACGCCTGGACCAGCACACGCGCACACACGTAAGGAATGACTCCTCTAGCTGGTGGAAGAGAGAAGAGAGGTGTGTGTGTGTGTGTGTGTGTGTGTGTGTGTGTGTGTGTGTGTGTGTGTGTGTGTGTGTGTGTGTGTGTGTGTGTGGAAAGAGAGCTGGGCCAGGGCCAGGCGTGCTGACAGCAGCTGCTGGGGTGGAGAGGCTTACTGATGAGTGTGTGTGTGTAGTGTACGGCTTACTCTGTGTGAGTGAGTGTGTGCGTGTGGTGTGTGTGTGTGTCAAGAGACGTCGTTTCTTCTTCTGCAACCAGTCTACAGTACAGAAACCAACGAACCTCCAGTTACTCCTGGTTAGAGCCTATCTGGCTCTGTACTCCCATACACTCCCAACTGATACATACACATGCAGATTATAAAACAAAACTGCGGGGCCTGCGTCAACATGCCTGATAAATTAGAACAGTGACTACTGACTCATCCAGCGTAACAGGCAAATTAAGACGGCTTCATTTTCAATTCAACCCGCCGTGAACAACACCGAAACTCCACATTTGTTTACACACAAACGTGTTTGTACTAGAAAGGCAGACACACACACATTTCCATACATTCTTAATAATTCAATGAGTCATACCAAAAATGAAACAGTTTGAGTAGATTGTCACCATTTCACACAAAATACAGCCTGACTAAGTGGAAATCCAAAAAACGAAAGCATGAAATCACCTCCAAGATATATATCTACTGTACTTGGAATCTTGTCATGTTGGAGTGTGATCCATGGGCCGATTTGGGCTGACATATACTGTACAAAACGCACCCAGGATTTGTATTCTTTCAGTGCAGTTTCCTCGTTGGGAATAGTGACGGAGCGAGCTGAGGCAGGAGTCAATCATGCAACCATGCCTGTCTATCTTAACCCATCAGCTCCTGCCCACATCATAGACGTCACATCATAGATACCATGTGGGGAGAGAGAGAGAGAGAGAGAGAGAGAGAGAGAGAGAGAGAGAGAGAGAGAGAGAGAGAGAGAGAGAGAGAGAGAGAGAGAGAGAGAGATAGAGAGAGGGCGAGAGAGAGATTGAGGTAGAGAGATGGAGAGAGAGAGAGGGAGAGAGAGAGATTGAGGTAGAGAGATGGAGAGAGAGAGAGAGAGACAGAAAGAAACAGAAAGAGAGACAAACTGAAAGACGGAGACACTGAAAGACAGAGAAACTGACAGAGGGGTGGTGGGAGGGATGGAAAAGGTGGGGGATAGAGAGAAGAAGACATGAGGTGAAGACAAGAGAAGGAGGGGATGGAGGTGAGGTGGAGAGAAGAGTAGGTTTCGTAACTGTGCTCCTCCCTCCTCAATAACAACACAGCACAGGGCGAGCCTGAACCTGCCCCTTGCCACCACTGCAGCTGCCTGGAGCCTCAATACTCCCTTCCCTTGGGAAAACACACACACACGCACACACACACACACACACACACCCACACCCACACACACACACACACACACACACACACACACACACACACACACACACACACACGCGCACGCACAGGCACGCGCACACACAAAAACCCATGTGCGCACGCACACTCACGCACACTCACGCACACACACAAACATGCACGCACACACACTCACACACACGCACACACACGCACACTTTACCATGGCAGCAAACTGTCACAACTATGCAGTTGTGATCATTGCACGGTTGCACAGAATTTCATTGGTTAGCTTGGCTTCATTACAGGTATGGGGGCGCCAGTCCAGCAAGTCTCATCAGGTCTTGAAACAGAAATGTGTGAATCTCAACACACACCTGCACCTCAAGTGCAAAGTCAGCAGCATACCTCACTGTACAGTACATGCATATAACCAGTTTTGACATTATTTTTTTCTGATGGCCCTAATTAACGTCCACAACTTACCACAACATCCCACATTATGACGACAAAGGCAATCTTAGAGCAATTGAGCGAGATTGAAAAAGAAAGCATCTTTACTACAGACTAAGAAGGGGTTTTGTTTGTGTGAGTCACCCGAAACTATGTTGTACCTTAGATGCAGTGGCTACATAAAGATTCACAAGGCATCAGTGACTTGTGATTGGATGGCCAGAAAAATATATCACTTCAGCCAATCAGTGACTGCAGCGATGCACTTAACAACCCCAAGCATCCAATCAGGGAGGGAGGTGTCCTACACTATGGAGACAATGGCAGTATAAGAGCAATTGGCCACCAGGTGAAACAAGGCATCTTCTAGGTAGTGGTTTTATATGAACACCACCCTTTAACTGAGGTGACTCTTGGAAGCAGCAACTGTACCCATAACATAAGATACTATCACTGACATGTGATTGGCTAACAAAACAGGATGATATCACCACAGCCAATCAGTGACTGCAGCGATGCATTTAGCAACACCAAGCATCCAGTCAGGGAAGGAGGCGTCATACACTATGGAGACAATGGTACCCATAACATTCATGAAATATTATTACCAACATGTAATTGGCTAACAAAACAGAATGATACCACCACAGCCAATCAGTGACTGCAGCGATGCATTTAGCAACCACCATGCACCCAGTGAGGAGGGAAGGGCGGGCAGGCGGCAGGGAGGGTATAACTCACCTAGCAGGGCAGGGTTGCTGTTACGGTTTGAGGGTTTGGGAGGGGGCACAGGGGGCTGCTTGGCATGGGGCGCGGGCACGGGCACAGCTGCGGGAACGGGCGCCGTGGAGGGAAGGGGGGCAGCATCCTGATCAGTGGCGTGCGGGGGAGGGGTTGGAGGGGTGGGGGAGACGAGCACCGGGAGAGAGGGCGTATCGCTGGGGATGAGCAGCGACACGGTGCGAGGTGGGGGCTTGGCGATGGGGGGCGCGGCGGACGACGATGATGATGAGGATGAGGAGGAGGAGGAGGAGGAAGAGCCAGGGGGGGTGCCCGCTTGCTCTAAGGAGGAGGAGCCCATCAGCCATTTGGGGGGCAGGATAGCCTGCTTGGGGGGCTGCGGTTGGTCATCCTTCTGATGGCCGTCCCGGTCGGCTCCCGGCACAGGCTCGGCAGCGAAGCGCACGCCAGCAAGGGGCTCTGACGGCAGGACAGGAGTCACACACACACACACAGAGCACAGCACAGCACAAGACACACAAGGAGCACACAGCACACAGCATGCAGTGCACAGACACACACATACACGCACACACACACATACACAAACACACACACAAATCACAAGTGAATACACAAGACACACGAGACACGGGACAGACAGCATGCAGTCCAACACAGACAGCGTTACACACGTGTGCACGCATGCACACACGCACGCATGTTCACCACAAGTAAATACACAACACACCAACACAGAGCAAAGAACAGCCAGCATGCATTGCACACCGTTCCATACGCATCAGACATAAAAAGACACCGACGTCAGAAAACACCACACACCAACACAAACAGCAGCAGCGCAAACAAAAACAGACGTGAAAACCACACGCGACACAGTTCATAGGAAATTTGTGCGCACACCATTAAAAATGTTGACCGTGAGACGCAAAACAAAGCACCACCGCAGACGAATATGTACATTAACGTACAGTGCACAGAGTCAAAAGCAGAGGTAGGACAGGCATAGGGGTTAGAACAGGAAACAGAGTAGGGCACACACACACACACACAGAAATATTTATAAGTATTAGATCATTGAGTGCACACACACACATGCGCACACAAATTAAGACCCACAGGAAAGAGACATTGAGAAGAACAAAGGACAAACACACACACACACAGATGTACACAAGGATGAAGGAACACACACATGCGCGCACGCACACGCACACGCACACACACACACACACAGTGAAGACAAGGGAACAAAAACAGTATTCATGTGAGCAAACTGAAGGTGACAACACAACAGCACACAACAAGCACAACGGTGCACTGCACTGTGGGAAAATAAACACGACATACAAACTCAAGCACCTTAATAGCACACATGCACACCAAGAGCACACAATACATATATAAAACACACAATTGTAACACACTCACAATTCTAACACACACACATACACTTTTAACACAAACACACACACACTTGTAACACACACGCGTGTAACACACACAGCAAACAAACATTAAAGGTGCACTGTGTAGGATGTGGCCAGAGTAGTGCAACTACTCTGCTCATTGAAACTCTGCTCCTTATTGCAAAATATGATCTTTAAATGAATATGTACTAAGTAATAAACCAATATTTACTAGTATGACCGAAGTACAGCAATTTTTGCAGCTAAAAATGGCTAAATGGCTAAAAATCTTACACAGTGCACCTTTAAGTGCAAAAAAGTCTAAAAAACTAAATCACAAGCACACATATACCTAAACACACTAACAGCCAATACATACACAACAAGATAAAACACATACACACACATACACAGACTAAGTGTGAACTCATTTCAACAAGTGTGTGTGTATGTGTGTGGGCATGTGCCTTGCGGCGTGTGAGGAAGGAGTGGGGGCTGAGCAGTGTAGCGGTAGCAGCTCCGGGCGCTTGGAGCGTTAAGCAGCTTTCAGAGAGCTGAGCTTAGCGCGGCGTGGCGTATTGCACTGTTGAAGACCTGGGGGGAACCTGCCACGCCAATATTACGCTGCTGGAACATTCTTCACACTTTTTAGCGGGAAAATTGACTCCATGTTACCCAACCCCCTGCAAACTCTGTGTGTGCGTGTGCGTGTGAGTGTGCGTGTGTGTGTGTGTGTGTGTGTGTGTGTGTGTGTGTGTGTGTGTGTGTGTGTGTGTGTGTGTGTGCGTGTGCGTGTGAGTGTGCGTGTGCGTTGCCTTGGAGTGAGAGAGTGTCTTGCTTGTATGTCAAGTCTGTGTTAGTGAGTCTTCATTTTTTGGTGCCTTGTTTGTCACATTTTTCTCTCACTTTTAGGAGGAAAATCAACCTAAGACACACTCAACCGCAACCTAAGAACAGTCATGCATCCAAAATTACTTAACATATGTAGATTTAACTTCCAGGAAACAAAAGCGGATATACTCGTCCTTTCTTTTCAAACCCAAATGTCTTTGGTGGACAACAAAAACAAGAGAATTTGTGTTGCTGTTCCAAGAATTTTGGAGGGGAGTCCGGGACTGTACATACAAACACTTTCTTAAAATGTATTGACATGAAAGATGAAAGAAAGCTAGAGTTTCCTCACCTGTGGGTGGCCGGCTCTCCTCTGTGATGGGCGACTGTCTGGGCAGCGTTGCGCGGCGGTCGGCCTCCGAGACGGGCCTGGTCCTCTGGCCCTCCTCCGAGGCGCTCTTCTGCAGCCCCGGCCTCACGTCGCCCATCTCCGAGTACGGCCTCCGCGCGTCTCTCCTCTCGTCCCTCCTGTCGCGCTCTCGCTCGTCCCTGCGATCCCTCTCTCGCTCATCTCTCCGGTCGCGATCCTCCCGCCAGTCCCTTCTGTCGCGATCGTCTCTCCGTTCGTTCTCGTCTCTCCTCTCCACGTCGTCTCTTCTGTCTCGCTCTCGCTCGTCTCGCCTGTCTCGGTCGTCCCGTCGCTCTTCTCGTTCGCCTCTGACTCTGTCCCTCTCGTCTCGTCTGTCGTCTCTCTCAGGCCGGTCGTCCCTGCGGTCCCGTTTGTCTCTGGGGTCAGCGCGCTCGTCTCTCCTGTCCCCTCGTCTGTCCCGATCATCGCGATCGTCTCTCCTCGGCCTGTCGTCCCTGCGATCGTCCCTCGATTCTCGCCCTCTGTCGTCTCTCCTCTCATCTCCCCTCCTGTCCTCTCTTCTGTCGTCTCTTCTTTCATCTCTCCTGTCATCCTTTCTGTCATCTTTTCGGTCATCCCTCCAGTCTCTCCTCTCCTCCTTTTTATCATCTCTCCTATCGTCCCGCCTCTCCTCTCTCCTGTCATCCCTCCTATCGTCTCGCCTCTCCTCTCTCCTGTCCTCCTTCCTCTCGTCTCTCCTCGTGCGTCCGTCGTCCGTGGCCGCTCCTCGGGGCAGCGATGCCGTCCTCCTGTCGTCAGGCGCTGCCAGGCGGCCGCTGAGGTTGAGGTCGGAGTTGATGCGCGTGCGGGCGTCCACGTCGAGGGGCGGGGCGCGCCTCTTGCGCTCGGAGGCGGCGTCGGACGGGGCGCGGCTGCGGCGGTCGGGCTCCGGCACCAGGCTGCTCTTGCGCTCGCCCTCGGAGCCCTGGGGCAGCCAGGTGGGGTTCACCCGGGGCGGCTCGGAACCCCCGAACACGGACGAGCGGTCGTCGCGGTCGCGATCCCGCTCCCGATCTCGGTCTCTGTCGCGGTCGCCTCCCACCGCATGGCCGTTCTTGGCTGGACCCTTGGAGTTGGCATTGTTGGTTTCTAGGAAAACGTTGCAAACAGACCTTAATAAATAATCCTAGGTCCGCTAATGCGTAAATGCTCTCATTGTCTAAGAAAAAGGATTCTTTATATTGCACATTCCACTACACACACACATATCCACATAAACACATATTACTAGGGCAATTGGATTTGAAAAGATGATAAAGATTTGATACAGCTGTAAGTGCAGCGATACTTTGTAGCTTCGGCTGCCTTTGGTGTGTTCCTAGGGTAACATGAAATTAGACAAGCAAGCACTAGTGATGAGAGCCGCACCATTTTCAGGAATCTCTTTGAGGACGCCGCGTTGAATCAGCTCCTCTCTGGGCCTCCTCATAGAGATCTTACGCTCAAGCACTGAGAGAGAGATAGCATAAAAAAAAAAAAACAGACCGATTACATTAACATTTATAAAATAAAAAAGGTCTGCTTCAAAGAAAATGTCTTTGTACACTTTGTTTGTATTTATTGTCTTATAAGTCATCAAGTCGGTACCTTCTGAGGTCTCCTTGAACTTCTCGCTGCTCTTCTTCTTCCTCCACTTCCAGGGCTTGAAGATCTTGCCCAGGCTGTGGAACTTGCCCTTGCTCTTTGTGTGGCCCACGCTCTCGCCCGCGCTACCCCCATCGCTGCCCGCTCTGCTGTGCCGATGGTCACCATCATCATCTGAGACAAAACACACACACAGAGAAGGAGAGAACTGCCGTTAAACAAAATCAAAAAAGGCACCGCACACTGCTTAGTGTTCTTTTTCTTACTTTATTTTTCAGAGCGAAAAACGTGCTTCGCCCAGTGCGCCACCAGGTTCGCTCTTTCCTGCACCTGCATTGCTGAGGGCTTGTCCACAAGGACTTCTGCACTTCTGCATCTATGGCAGATATATACTTTGATAGAGAACTGACATTACTTGTATGTATAATATAAGTAATGTGTTAATTGAGAGGAAGACGGTGAGAACGAGACCCATATCTGTCTGAAAAAGATGTATACTAAAGATGTATACTAAAGAGAGAGAGCGAGAGCAAGAGAGAGAGAAAGGGGTGAAGAGAAATAGGGAGAAGATGCCGAAAGACATGTAGTACATGTAGTAAATAAAAGAACTACCGTAAAAGGTGGCTGAAACGGAGATAATCATTTACCCGGCCAGGCAAGACCCACGTCGTCAGCAAACAAATGTCATTACAATGTGGGTCTAGCACGGCTAGGCAAGATAAATGTGTCTACACAGCAAATAATTGCTGGACTGGCAGAGGCCAACACTCCATATGCGCTATGCATGAGTGAATGTGGCTCTAAAGGGCTCCTGAAGGTCACTCCCACAGGGTATATACACCAATCTTGAAGTCAAATTTACTACCATTTAATACCCTTTTTCACTACCTTTAGATTTTTTTTACAACCATCACAACACTCCGATGCAAGTACTAACAAGACATCTTTTGTCATTTCTACCTCCTTAACATTACATTACACTTCCGTTTTTTTGCAAAAAGATGCCCGAAAGGGAGCAGTAGCCTACGGCAGGACTGTACCATACTCAGGGTACCCCAGTCAGGATGGGGGAGAGCACTGGTTAATTACTCCCCCCACTAACCTGGCAGGTTGGCTACCTGACGCCCTAACCACATAACCATGACTGCCCCTCGTACTGCCCTCAGATACAGAATCAATCCATTTTTTTGTCAAAATGTCAAAACAACAAAAAATAATACCTAATTTTTCTAAAAACAATACCTTTTGAGCAAATTTACAACTTTTAAGGCCATTAAATTTTGGCTTTTTAATTTATCACCTTTTAATACTTTTTAAAGCCCTGCATACACCCTGCTCCCAACAACAAGAGCAGCCAGTCACACTAGGCAAGGCAAGGCAAGGCAATGCCAGGCCATTTTTTTTTATTTTTTATAGCGCATTTCAATACAAGAGTGCAACTCAATGTGCTTTACAAAAAAAGAGCACCCCCAAGAGCACTAAGGGCACCCGTTTAAAGGAGCACTCCTGCCAATTTCAGTGTGCTGTTGTATTGCTCACGCTAACCTTGACTTGTTAGTACCCGGTGATGCTGCATTTTTTCGGCTCAGCCGTTTCCGAGATCTGAGCTTTTCTAATGGGGGCAGATTTTGTTTACATTTGAAATTTTCTTAACACAGGCCTACTCCAAATGTTTTCCGAAAGGGAATCGCTGTTTGCTAATTGTCTGCTGATGTTGCATAACCTTTTGAATGCTTCTGGGAATAAATAAAGATGTTTTTTTTTATGTAAACAAACACCTGCCCCCATTACAATGACCAGGATCTCGGAGGGAAAAAAAATCTCAGGTACTGACAAGTCCAGGGTAGTGTGAGCATTACAACTGCATGCTGAAATTGGCTTGAGTTATCCTTTAATTGAGCAGTCAACCCAGCATTCACAGTAATCATCCGCTGCTCTCCCATGACAAACTCAACATCTCATAAAAAATGTGTAACAGCTGACCTTTAAGCCTCCTCCCCAAACCCTCCAACACACACACACACACACAAGCGTACGTACACACGCACATACGCACCATGCACAGATGGCCCTTCTGTGTATGTGTCCATGATTTATCACTGTTTAATATTAGTATGGCTATATATCCGCATACCCGCAGCAATGTGCTAGCTCACAGAGCAGAATATATCTGCCACAGATGCAGAAGTGCAAAGCCAGAAATGGATGTTTCATTTAGCAAGTGGGAGAGGAAAGATGGTAGGCGGTGGACTTCGTAAGATGGAGATAGCAGACAGTAATGAAGTGCGAGTTTCAAACAGCCTCTGACCCGCAAGAAAGCAAGCCGGAGCTGAGTGTCTTTACTATATCGTTATATAGTGAGAAATAAACCAATGAGGGAGAAGAATGGCTGTGCCTGAAGCCAATTTAAATAAAGATGTCTCTTAAAGATAGGGCTCATCAAAAACAGGGTGTCAGAGGCAGTTAGACCTGTTGTTGCACATAAAAGTTAAAACCAAGAACAGCAGCCTCCAAGCCATCGAAGCATAATTTGTTAGAAGAGCATGCGGATAAAGAAGTGTCCTTTTTCTGATACACGGTAGACCTTAAAGTCAATTGCTTTGGAGAAAATGTTCTTTTCAGTCAAGTGGTCAATAGGTACAGTAAAGAATGACTCTGAAGGGGGCCATTTTATGGGCAATAACTACAATGCTGAACAATATCCCAGAAGTTTAAATGCTCTCTTCTGCCACAATGTGTTCAGGTGCTTCATCAGCATTTTCATAGTCATGTGCAATAAATAGCCAAGGCCTTCAAACATTTTACTCAAAGTTCACCGTGAGCTATTTAATACACTAACTTTAGAGGCAGCTTGAAGGATTTGAGACTCTGGTTTCATCACACATAATCAGCATGTCAGCACCACACGCTAAAATCAGCTGACCACCAGCAAGCAGTCAGTCACATCACCTCCATGACAACAACAAGCCCACAATGGATGATCATGACATGTCAGCATGACTAGCTAGCCCGTGTAGCTAAAAATAAAACAGCCAACTACGAGGCATATGGAGGCCACATGCAATTGCAACACAGAAGCCGCATGCGATACCGTGAATCACACAGCTGTGTGAGTGTGGGAGTGAGCTGAGTGACACTGGGAGGGAAAAGGAAGGGTGCACTACGAGTCACCAATACCTGTGAGATGAGTCGTGAAGAGAGACACCCACAAACACACACACAAGAGTGCGAACACATACACACGCAGACACAAGCACACACACAAGCACACACACCTCATTCGAGACAAAAAAATGTGCTATTTATGTCTTTGTTATTAGAAGGAGTCTCGATATGGCGCAATGGGATCAGATGTCTAATGGCTGTTATTATCATTACACAACTGCTCAAGGACAGACAGGGCGAACTCAGAGTGTTTAATTGCTGATATGGATTTCACTGAAAGAACATAATTACAATAAAAGGTCAACTGTTCTGTTTGCTTTTGCAGTTAATGATCTATTCATTTATTAAACAGATTAGACATTCCAGCAATCGAAACACGTCACACCTGACCCTACTACTCACTGTATAATTCCACTGAGTCTAAAATAGAGCGTCATTGGTCAAGAATGGAAAGAAGTGTAAATGAACCTTGATGAAAGTTTAAACTTACTTAAACTGAAATTTGTCATGCCTTATTGAAAGCAATCTTTGTTCCTTGGCATTAAAGGTAAAAACTGTATCAGGACCATATTATAAAGCAACTTCAAACGGTACCGGAGGAAAATCCAAAGAGGGAATTGCAAAATGACATTGTGCAAGAGTACAGTTGATGCTGTGATCAGCCACTCTGGAATGCTGAGCAACTTTGCATAGGCCTAATGTTTGCATACACAAGAGCTGCACTAACCTGGGGGGCAAAGACAGGGGAACCACGGGATACACACGGCCAACTGACACATTCAAAGTGAGCGGAAACAAAACTGATATAAACTCAACCCCCCATGTTATTGCTGTTTTTGTGTTTGACAAGAGGTTCTTCTTATAAAAAAAGAAGATGGCGCAGTAGACTGCCTACCCTGGTGCAGCTCTGAGAGGACAATGCCTCAGTGAGGCCAAGGTAATTAAGGCGTGTGTTGAGTGCTGGATAGGGGCACTGACTGTGCGTGTTCTGGATCCCTGGTGGCGTCGTGTTCTAAATAAGAAGTCATGCCAAGGCCACGCGTGCCACACAGACCCCCCCAGACAGGTGCTGAGGTCACAGCCTGTGCCACTGCCCAGGAACAACCTCACCCTCAGACAGTAACAAACACACGCACACAGGCACGCACGTACACCTGGGTCAAAGACGAAACAGGGTTTCCAGGACTCCAAAAAATAAAACTGTTCCCTGACACCGTTCTTCAACTTTTTTGGGTACATTGGAGTGTAGAGTGATTAAGTTTATTATTTTCTGTTCAGAAAATAGTAAGGAATATGCATTTTTACCTCATTTTTACCCTTAAAATATCATTCAGTGTAATACGGTGTTAAACAGTTGATAATGCAAAAACATATAGATGACATTAAAAAACTGAAATAAGCTACATAACATAGTAAAGGGCTATATTTAAGGTCTTCATCAAACCAAAAAAAATTCTAGTAAAAGGCATTTTCAAATAGTTTTTGCAGTGTTTGTAGTCATTCACCGAGTGCATTTCACCCATTTGGCTTTAAGAAGTTTTTCCACGGAAGAGAAAATCAGTTTAAAATACACAATTATTCATTTGTTGTATGCCCCCGCATGTGTTGTGCTAAACAAATAAGTTTCATAAGAATTTGACTTTATTTTCACATAAAAATGTGCATTTCAATGAATGACCACAACTATTACACTGAATGATGCCTTGGCAAAAAGCCTAAACAAACAGCTACTTTTCATTGCTATCATATTGTTACCATCATACTACAGTACTCAACGTCCTGAATGAGTGACAACAATAACAGATGTTGTCAAATAATTGGTATTTTACTTAATATTGGGGCATTAAAAAGTGTTTTGAAGAACTTCCAAGATCACAAGCTTAGAGGTGGGCTACTTCTTAGGCCTAAAACAATAAAAAAGAAAATGTTGTCTGTCAACCTGCATATTTCGGGGATCTCGATTAGGGTGTTCTGATAATTCATGTACAACTTCCAAAATCCCAGAATCTACCCAGTAATATGGTTTCTACATGGTAATAACAATGTTGTAATGGAAATAACAATAAAAGTCATAATTTCAAGTAGTGTCATCATATTATTGTATCTTATAGTAATATTGCAACTTATATTGCCGTTTTGATTCTTAATATACAACTATGAACTGATTACACTGAATGAAATGGCCCTTACACTGCATGTCACTGAATGACATCTCTTACACTGAAGGACGACCAAATACTTTTCACCTTATTTTTACCTTTTTACAAGCACACAGTTAGTCACCTACATGAAACAATGACTTTGACCCACAGTGTTTACTATGCCTATTTAGAAAATATGCTTGTTTGGATGAATATCTGAGTATAAAAGTATTTTTTGACATTTCACTGAATGACATCTGTTTTTGTGGACGTTGTTACCACAAGATAGAAATACAGAATTTTAGACTATTGAAGAACAAGACTCTCCCTTTGCATCATCACTTAAGGGGTCCCTAGGGGTCCTTTTGATGATGTCACATATTGTTGTGTGACTTTCACTTTTTATTTTGATTTAAAAGCACCATGTTGATCTTATTACACTGAATGATATCTAAGGAATTGAAAATCCGGACAAAAGTCCCCAGATGATTTGAATATCAAAACAAAATGGTAACGAAACATGCTTTTAATACAATAACAAGAACACTTCTAGAATTATGCCCAGAGAGTGAAAAAAGAATTTTGTTCGTCATTTTGCATAATTATTCAAGGATGTATTGATGATTTTTAAGTTCGGACCATTACACTGAATGACATTTTTGCACTTTATGAGATTATTTCACACATACATTGACAATTATTTTTCTTTAAATGTTACTGGAATGAGAAACCAGACTATGCTGTTTATCAGCATAACATTCAAAATTCATTAATTTACTTTTTTGATAGTTAAATGAGTGCGGAACAAAAAAAATGCACGTCTCGTCTTTGACCCACCTGCACGCTAACACGCACACAAATACTAGATATCCTGCCAGATTGTGTACACAGTACAAGTAGTACATCCAGTAGTAGGGGTCAACACAGACACCGATCCAGACATACTCCATATGCAGCATGCATGCCAATGAGAACATAGCGTACAGTAACTAACTTCCATGCACTTGCACTAGCGGCGCAGCTGAAGACAGACGGAGAATGGGAGGGGTAGCACAGGGTGATGGAAAGTGGGAGTTGGACAGAGGACATAGAGTAGAGTAGGGGGAGAAAAGGAGGTGAGGAAGGGGGATATGCCATGAGGAGGGGAGGAGGGGAGGAGGGGAGGAGGGGAGGAGGCGAGGAGGGGAAGAGGGGTCCAGGCCATGAGGAGATAAGGGGGCTGGAAGGGAGACAGACAGACACCAGCTTCAGATAATGAACAGACGTCTAAGTACACTCTGTGCCCAGTACCATGTCCTCCATTACTGTAAATAATGCAACAAGCACAAATAAAAAAGAGGGAGAAATAGAGATGATGTGAAAGTGAGAGGTGGATGGAGAGAGAGAGAGAGAGAGAGAGAGAGAGAGAGAGAGAGAGAGAGAGAGAGAGAGAGAGAGAGAGAGAGAGAGAGAGAGAGAGAGAGAGAGAGAGAGAGAGAGAGAGAAGACAGATAATGAAAGGTCAGGTGAAGGATGAGAGACAATGGACAGAATAATGAAATGGAATAGAATAAAATGTCTCTATTGTCATCATAGAACGTGACACTGGACAGACCAAGTAGTATTACATCAAGACAATGGCAACACTTGCCAGTGCATGTGCTCCAACTATCTGGTGTGTGCACAGCACGTCTGCACACATACTGTACATGTGAGAGGGTGTCGGAGTGAACCATTCATTAGATTGTCTGAGGTATGCTCTAGGGATGCAAATTATCGATTAATTCATTAATCATTAGTTGATAGTCTTATCGATCGACTTACGATTAATTGATAAGCAGCGTTTTCCCCCCGAAATCTCAATGTTTCTCGGAAAAAAACTACTAAATTTATTAAAAATTGAGATGAAATACCACATTTAAATTAATTCTATTTCAATTCTTTAATCCAAAGATGATTTGAATTTTCCCACTATTCACACTCCTCTTCACACACACTCTTCAAATGCCCATTTCACCTTGGTCTCTTGTCAGTTGAATTTTCGATTAATTGCGATTAATGTTTTTTAATCGATTAATGCATTGATCAATTAAAGATGATTAATCTATTTATCGTTTGCATACCTAGTATGCTCTTTACATATCTATAAAAGGAGATGACAGAACAGAGGATGACAGAACAGAGAGGAAGGGGCGGTTGGGCCGGTGGCTGATTAAACTACTCCCTCAGCCACTTAAATCAACCATTAGAAGGTTTTGTGCTCCAGAGGTTGGAAACAGAATTGTTTAACTGCAGAGGGATACATCCCATCTCTAAACTTTATCAGTTTGTAGAGTATGTCATTTTATATTGATCATTTTCAAAATGTACGCAGTCCATTTACAACTTGGATCTTTTCATGAATATTTCAAGCAATACAGTGATATTTACCAGTCTGACCAAAGGACGGTAAGCTTTGTGGGCAAAGACATTTATGACAAAATGGCGAACACGGAGAAGATCACCTATTCATCATATAAAAAGTGTACATTTCCAAGCCATAATTAACACATAGAAATTGATGTTGGTGGAT
>NC_085876.1:32791878-32794378 GCF_034702125.1 Engraulis encrasicolus
CCACCTCATTCCATTGGCACCAGGGGTGCGTTTTCTCGACAGCGTCGTTTGCTAGCGAAGTTAGCAACGTACTTGATTGCAGTGCAATTTCTTGTTGGCAGTTGAGATTAGCAACTGATTAGCAACAATGCTTTCATGACACATGGGCACTCGTCTGTGCCTTGCCTGATTAGCATGGCTCAATCTGGAGCTGCCTTCGTGTCTCTGTCTTTCTTGTGTACAACCGACATGTGTGCCACACCTACCAACTAAAACCACCACTACTACCACCATGTTTGCCAAGACATTCACAGCCCAGGGAAGCACTCAACTGAACTTGACAACCCAAACAGAGTTTTTGCCCAAACAAAACACCTGCCCATTCTGAGGTACACCTCTCTTTTGGGCCCCCTCTCTTTCACACACTGCCCAAAACAAACCAACTACTACTACTGTTGTCCAAAGTTTACACATGAGAACTTTCATTAAGGCCCACCCCTCCCTCTCTCTCTCTCTGTCTTTCTCTCTCTCTCTTCCACAGACCACTATCGTTCTTCTGGACAGACTGACAGGGCACACCTTCCTGGACTGGGCCAAGAACATCATTCAGAGCCGCTTTCTTAGAATTACTACTGAGGCAGGTCCCCGCCTCTCTTTTCCCCGACAAACAAACATGTCTCTCTGCATGATGGCTCATCGCTGGTTCAGTCAAACTGTAAGCCACTCTGCTACAGCTCTCCTCCGAGTCAGCTATTTCGGTTATAACTAAAGTCTATGAAGTTTTGCGTCGAGTGCAGTCAACACTGAGGAAGGCAGAAGGGCAAAACATATCTGTGCGAAATACATGTTGCACATGCATACTGTGTACAGCTACTTCCTTTTCCTGTTGTTCACTTCTAGTGGCGACCATGACGACTGTGGGCCTGTGCCCATCTCCACACTCACCATGCTTGTGGACCGATGATCGCTGTGCCAATGTCTCTGCGCTGGCACCCTGGCCCATAATCCTTTGCCCCGATGGGTGGGTGAGGGGTTAGGGTTGGGGTTGGGGGGGGTTACCCTGTGCCCCTGTGCCCCGCCGGCAGCCCTGGCGTGGGGCCGGGGCAGCGGGCAGGGAGGGGAGCAAACACGAGGACACCAAGCGACTCAACCAGCACCTCACAGACAAGTCAGGAGACGGGTAAAGCAACAACAGAGAGGGACTTCAAAAGGTTTCCTGACTTGACTTCCTCTCTCTCTGTTCGCTTTCTTTATCTCTCCTCTCTTCTGCTCTGCTCTCCTTTCCTTGGACGGACTGTAAGCGTGTTACTCCAGTAAAGTGCTCCTGTAATCCAAGACCCAGGTGGTGCCTGCCGCTGCCCGTGACGTGACCGCGCTCTTCCCGCTCACTTCTCCTTCGCCGGACTCACGAGTTACTCAACCAGTCCCTTCTGAGACGGCAACATGCTCTTTAACTCTCCTCTCACTCACTCTTTCACTTCTGCCTCCTCTACTCCCTCTCTCTCTCTGACTCGCACACTCGGTCTTGTGCTCCGGTTGTTTCCCTCCCCTGAGATCGGACACGTCCCTCCCTTCCTCTCCTGACAGTCTGTTTTGGTTTCTCTCCCACTTGTTCTCTCGCTCCCTCTTACACGCACACCCTCCCCCTCTCTCTTTCTGCGTCTCGCACTACCTCTCTCTGTCTCGCTCTTTCTCTCTATCTCACACATAGTCTGTCTCTCTCTCTCTCTCTGTGTTTTAAGTCCCTCCCTCCCAGGGCACCCTGACTTCATAAATAAGGTACGCGGCGAAGGCATGCCAGCAGGCTCAGATGCCTATCATTCTCCTGTGGCAGATTTTTCAGGGTCAAAGTTCAAAAGAGGGTGTGTGTGGGTATGTGTGTGTGTGGGTGTGTGTGTGTGTGTGGGGGGGGGGTAGCAATGGCAGGAGTCAGGAGACATTAGTGAGGGAGGCATGGAGGGAGTCCCTAGAGAGAGAGAGAGAGAGAGAGAGAGAGAGAGAGAGAGAGAGAGAGAGAGAGAGAGAGAGAGGTGGAGAGAGAGGTGGAGGAAGGAAGGGAGGGAGGAAGGAGAGGCAGAACAGAAACCGAGAGACAGGCAAAGGACCCCCTGACCAGGGCCCCTTAAATACCTCTACATCAGGTTCTGTCACAACAATGCCATGGCATGGAAGACAGACACACCGAGAAAAAGAATAAAAGTGACAGGAAGAAGAGAAGACAAAACAAAGTGGTCTAGTATGACAAAAGATAGAAAGAAAGAAAGAAAGAAAGAAAGAAAGAAAGAAAGATAGAAAGAAAGAAAGAAAGAAAGAAAGAAAGAAAGAAAGAAAGAAAGAAAGAAAGAAAGAAAGAAAGAAAGAAAGAAAGAAAGAAAGAAAGAAAGAAAGAAAGAAAGAAAGAAAGAAAGAAAGAAAGAAAGAAAGAAAAGAAAGAAAGAGACAGGTAGACAGAGAAGGAGGGAAGGAAGGGGGTAGAGAAACGAGTAACCCGAGTAGCCCTGGCTCCTAGCCCGGCTGTGAA
>NC_085876.1:32796878-32844378 GCF_034702125.1 Engraulis encrasicolus
AAAGGGAGTTGTGTGTATGTGGTAGAGAGCCGATGCATTTGTGTTTTTTTTAGGGCCAGTGCACTATGTCCAGAACAAAGCACACAAATGCACAGACAGTACCCACCCACCCACTAACACCCCCCCCCCCCACACACACACACTCACTCCTTTTAGAGGCTGAAGGGAGACAGCACTGACTCTACCCTACGTGTCAGAAGAGGCTCTCCAGACTGGAGATGAGATGTCTACGTCGCGTTACGTCTGCTCTACTACAGATAATAGACTTCTGCCATTTAACGGCCCATAAAAATAAAAATGATTCACAACATTGTGTACAATTCCCACAAATGCGCTATGATCCGCCTGGCAAAGATTCACAAAGCTTTATGTTTTCTATTGTTTTGGTTGTAGCCTCTGTTGATAAGGCAAGACAGTCGCATGATGGCTGGATAGGACCTTGGCCCCAAAGACAATCACTTACAGTACGGCACATGATATGACAATAACTGTGCACAATGTGAAGGGCTGAAACTATGTGTAAGTAGGGTCGTAAGTCAGAGCCATTGTGGCGATTCGATTCGATAACAATTTCTTAAGCCAGCGATTCGATTATTTTCGATACTTAAAGTGATACTATCCCATTTTTGGAAATAAGCTCAATTTACATATGAAGAGTTCAGATGCAAAACCCCCTAAGTGACTTTTCAGAAAATAATCTTAATTCATTTTTATTTAATACAAAGCTATCAAAAGTGCATTTTTTATTTTTTATTTATGTAATATAACTATTTATATGTATTATCAAGTACATGAATGTAAACCAAACCAAGAACAGGGTTCTCTAAAAATATAGAAGAGCAGGTCTTCAGAAATGAAGTTAGGGGTTTTGCATCTGAACTCTTCATATCAATATAAATAAAATAAGCTCAATTTACTGCCATACCCAGAGAACGGTTGAAAGTACAGGAGAACGGTAAAACCCTAGTATTTAACTCAAGGGAAGGTGTAAAATAAGCTTATTTCCAAAAATGGGACAGTATCTCTTCAAGAATGCTCCTTGATTCAAATCAAAAGTTCATTTTTTTTAACTTTACAAGCTTGGCTTATGTGTAAAACATTAAATAAATGAACAAAAGCTGAAACGTTTACATGCATTTTATTTGAGGAACATCATTATTACACTCTTCAGTATTATTATCACTGCATGAGGAAAATAAAATGTCTCACAAAATGTGAAATTCATAAACTTAGATACCTTAGACATCAGATGCGAGACATAAAGTACATTGAAATACTGATGCAAAAAACTTCAGACCATTGGTCTGGTCATTCAGGTCGCACATGTTCTGTAAACTAAGAGTGTACTAAGACTTGACAAGACAAGCTGGTCTAAGCACATCTTTTAAGCTTGAGCTTTTCCAAACAGAACAATGTTTGTCCATCAAAAAGAAGCACCTCAAAGCATCCATTTGAAATGGACACAAGTGTTCTACACAAAGGTTCTTTGATCGTGGCGACATTTAAAGGGTCTTCCACTGACAACCATGAGAAATCCCTTTTTTATTCTCTCTGTGGTTACCCCATAAAAGAGAGTCCCATCTTAGCCCTGTGGGTGTGCCAGCTCTGATCGTTGAGCAGGAAAAGGTACACACACACACAGACACACATTCTCTCCCTCGCACGCACGCACGCATGTATGCATGCACGCACGCACGCACGCACACACACACTCTCTCTCTCTTTCTCGCGCACACACACAACACACACACGCACACACACGCGCACACACGCACACACAGAGGGGCCCAAATACTGGGGCTGATTTTCCTCGGGGATATGCACTGTTCAGCTTCATTCGTTTCCCCTCCTTGATGTCAATGGGGAAGCTAAGCATTTCGGAAAAGCGGGCGCCAGTCTGTGTAGACGCTGATGGGGGTGATAGTGATACTACTGAAGGCTACATGGTGGCATGGCCCTCATGCAACGATGACATAGGGCCTTTCTCAAAACCTAGGACAGTGTCCTTCCAAGTGCATCAGCCTAATTAGTCACGCCCAGTGATTGGATACTCTTTGGTGAACTCTACAGAATATCCAATCACTGGGTGTGACTAATAAAGAGTATCCAATCACTGGGTGTGACTAATTAGGCTGATGCACTTGGAAGGACACTGTCCTAGGTTTTGAGAAGGGCCCATAGTCCGGCAATATCATTCATTGTCATTCTGAAGTGTGAAAATGTCAATCGTACACTCTCTCCTGACACTACAAGTCTGTCTGTGCAACTTCACGCAAAAACAAATTGCCATTGCTTAGGTCTACTTACTGTATTGATATCTTTCTAATGCAATTGCAATATGGGTGCCATCATGTAATGTGTTATTGTCACAACATTTGTGCCACTTTTAGCTCTTCAGAGACCAAACATGTAAGGTTCACACACCTAAATGATCTCAGTCCAACTTGGTATTCCTTTTGCAATTGCAAATGGCAGATTTGTCTTCAAATGTAGGTGTGAACAAAACATTAACAATGGCCATTCACAAATGTAACCTATTTCACGAATACTTCTAATTCATTTATTTTGACTGGGACAATTGCACTTTTCATACATTAAAAGGTGGATCTTCTACATTGTCCAGTGTCCATTATATTGAATTTCCAGAAATAGACATTTTTATCTCATACCAGGCCTTCCCATAGAACGTTGATGCTGGTATCCAGATTACATGCATTTGAAGAGAAATCTATAATAGCCAAGAATGTAGACCCGGACCATTATTCATATTGACGCCTTATCCCAAATTTCATCAGGATCGGAATAAGCCTCGTATTCAGAATACTGAACTGCATATAAACTCACTCACAGTCAAACAAAACTTTGACTCTTACCTGTTACACACCTGCTGAAGCCTCAACTATGCAAGCCTGTTTCACAGACGGTTTACAAATGCTTCATTCAGGAAGGCCAAGGCACATGGAATTTCTAGTATGTCAAACTCCACATTCTGGCAACAAAAAGAGACTGAGAGACCGGCCTGGAATTGTATGTGACACATTTTAAATGTGTGTCAGGAGGGGGTAGGGAGGTGGGGGGTGGGGCCAATATAGTTCTGGAAATGCTAACTATTGAATCAGGTTATGATAATTATCCCCACTGTTCTCTGCTGCTCTCAGTTGATGATTACAGGTACCTTTAATCACTTCTTTTTTTTTTCTTTTTAATCATGTTGAGCAATTCTACTTGTTTTATCTATTATTTTTTCTTTATCTTAAATTGATCTAGCCCTGACATTAAGACTGCCCGTTCTGTAGCCAACAGTATGGAACACGCCACTTTTTGAGGTCACAGTTTCCCAAACGGCCTCACATTTTGCCATACACACCAAGTTTTAACTTTTTCAGTTCATGGTACAGTCTCATCCCAAAAATAATACTTAAGAGGAGTTATACCAGAACAAAAACTCAAGCATTCAGACTGGGCCTTCTTTTGTGCAATCACTTACAACACCAATTTACAGCATATAGACTTGAAATGACTGGAAGCAGACTCACAGACTGACTGGAAATACAAATAACGAAACTTATTCCACCAATTCCAGCACACCATCATTCCAATGAAATCTATTTCAAATCTTAGCATGTGTGCGTGGGAGTTTGGGTTCTGCATACACACACAAGTGCACACACACACACGGCACACACTAGCTTTACTAATTAGTTCCTCTGAAGTGACTCCCATAAACAGTCTGATCAGAGATGCATACTCTCGCCAAACGTTTCTCACACACAGAGAGACACACACACACACACACACACACACACACACACACACACACACACACACACACACACACAGGCACAGACACATACACAGACACACACACACACACACACACACACACACACACACACACACACACACACACACACGCACACGCACACGCACACGCACACGCACACGCACACGCACACGCACACGCACACACACACACACACGTCCACTGTCTTATCAAGAGGAAGCGGAGCCATGCCAAGCAATGCAGGCGTGTGAAGGAACGAAAACAAAGCACGGGAGGGAAAACGAAACAAAAAAAACACAAAAAAGACGACTTCAAACCAGATGGCTTCGATTACAGCGAGCGCACAGTAGTGATCAGGTGGCTACAGTACAGGACTGGGCTGGAGGCAGAATATAAACTAAGATATAGTGCCACACAGCTGCTCCCTCAATCAAATACAGTCAGAGGCACAGCACAGGACACTAAATTAGTTTAGTTTAGTTTATTTGATAGGGACAGACACATAACATGTAGGTTGCATAACAACCAAACAGCAGGCATCATAGCATTTAAAGCTAGTTTCCAATGCTCGTCCCTATCCACTAGCGGAGGGAAGGGCTAGGCAACACATCATTGACAGGAACGTTTTTTTTTATTCTTTTAAACTTGGAGTCTATGGTTCATTTTCAGTTTGAAGACTGTTTGAGGATGTACACACATGCATGCCGTCTATATTTAGTAACCTAGTAGAAGCAGGTGGGCTATGGAGCCCAAAGTTGACAGGTTGCAGTGGTTTTATCAGGAGATGATCGCAGTCTAACTGAATGACTGGTCAATTCACTGGACAGCACCCACTGCCACCGTATGACTAATACCACAGCACAGTCTCACATTACTGTAGTGGTGAAGCACAGCGCAAGACAACATCCTATCATCTCAACGGGAAAACTTATTTAAATTATTGTTCAGTTTGGCCATTTCCTGTGTGTGTGTGTGTGTGTGTGTGTGTGTGTGTGTGTGTGTGTGTGTGTGTGTGTGTGTGTGTGTGTGTGTGTGTGTGTGTGTGTGTGTGTGTGTGTGTGTGTGTGTGTGTGTGTGTGTGTGGTATACATTTAGTGTGAATGTTTTTTTGACAGAGATGAGCCCTCTTGTTCTCCATTCATTTACGTTGCTCAGGTCTACTGCCAAATAATGGCTGCCGGGATTGCTGTGAAAAAGGGGGCGGGGTCACCTCTAGTTTAATGTTCTACCTCTATGAGTCAGCCGCTGCCACACATAACCCAATGTGTCACTAACCCAATGTGTCACTCATACGCAGACAGAAATTCCTCTGGTCGTTAAACACAGGATCAATCCATCAACATCTAGGCTGCCCTTTGATCAAAATTTGCTCAATTCATTTTTTTACAAGCACTCAACGGCCTCCACATTCCTCTCACAACACCTCAGCACAGGCAAACCGCTGAAAGTTACTGGTGCGTGCACGTGTGAATCCTGCTGTCTGTAGTGCCCTCTATTGGCCCAATACCGTAACGCAAGAAGTGGAGTACGTCACAAGTACAATCAGTGAGTCAGTTAGGAAAAGAGTGGAATTCCAAGCATGTGGGGGCTTGTCTTCTGTCCTCTTTGATGCACGGGAACCAGGGATGGAAATAGGAACAGTTAGTCAGTCAACCAGACTAATGCGGGTAAAATACAAGTGGATGGAAGACGAGGAGAATTCGGGGGCCCAGGTCAATGGCGTTGTTTTGGGCTCAGACGTCAGGTGGTACAACCCAACCACACAGCTAATGTCCATTAATTAATTAGTAATTGGTAATTAATGAACTGCAATTAATATGCTTCTTAGATAATCCACTAAAAACAAACAAGAAATTAACATTTATTCCATACAATAGTGGCATTAGCTGTGGTTGCACCACCCTTGCGTGTGTTACTAATAAAACGTCATTGACGTCATTGGCCACACATGATATGCCATATACAGAGCTCTTACATGGTTGGGGGATTAAGAGCCAGACCTTTACCGGCGCCCATAGAAGTCAATATGGTTGGTTGAGAGACTATGGCCACCCTTTTCCCCCCCAAGAGCAATTCACAACTTCTCGTAGTGCTGAATTTCTTTTCTTTGCTTTTTGTCAAGATATTTTATGGGCTTTTTGTTCTTTATTGCTGGTAGGACAGTAATTTACAGATTATGACAGGAAATAAGTGGGACAGAGAGATGCAGGGGTGATAGTGAAAAAAAATCCTGAGCCTGAACTTTCCCCCCTGCTCTAACGACGACAACAAGATACTACATAGTGACGTAATGTAGGCCTATTTGAAACATTATTCAAACATTTAATAGCCTGTGTACAGGTATGACCATTATTCAAGCCTGATAGTAGAAGAAAACCCTGAACCTGTAACACTTTCTGAGATAAGAATAACCTAATGGCTAATTATTATCAATGTTTTTATTTTTGCAAACTCTGTCAAGCCTGAAATCAGGCATGGAGCCTGAATACTATGGGGGAAGGGTTGGGACAGGACCAAGGCCGGACTTGAACCTGGGTCCCCAAGGGCATGCAAGCCCAAATGTGAGAGGCTTAGCCCGCTGCACCACAGTGCCCCCAGCGCTGAATTTCTATGATGATTTTTTTAAAAGAATATTTTCGGTCTTCAGGACGCGAATTGGGAGAGAAACAGGGAGGGGTCGGCAAAGGAGCCATATGGCAGGCGCGTGCCCTACCGGTTGGGCACGGCAGGGCCTATGATGAATTTTCTAACCGAGATCCTTCTTCTAGACTCAACCATGCGAGACATATCGACACCCCACAGCAAGCCAGTGTGTGTGTGTGTTCCTCTCCCACGCACTACACCACCTGCTGTGGCCCTCGTGTCAATGCCATAAACACCTTGGCACTTAAAACCGCAGGACACAAAACCGCTATAATACACTAGTAGCCGTTTTCTGCGTGTCAGCAGATGTGTTGGCACACAATGTGCTTATTAACCTGCCCACATCAGCATAAATGCAGGGGCAAACTTAATGCATTTTCCTTGCCCGGTCTTTTTTCTGAGTGAGGTATTCAAGGGTTTTTTTTATGAGCTCAGCATCAGAAAACATAAACAGAAGCTTAAGCTGGTACCTGCAGCTACTACTGCCCACAGCCGCAGGGCTCTCACGCTCTTACACAAGTACTGGGGGTATGGGATGGGGAAAAACGTCGGCTTTTTTTGCACACCTCAGTTGGCTGGTGCGTCGGAGACGCCACCATGGGTCACTCAGCAATAGTTTAAAGAAACTCCCGCACACTGACCATTTCCTGATGAAGGTCTAGTACCGAAACGTCGATTATTAAAGAAAGAACAGCGAAATGGTCAGTGTGCGGGAGTTTCTTTAAACTAAAGGTATGGGATGGGGAAACAGAGGAGAAGTAGGAATGGAGAAACACTGATGTCAAATATAAACTGTCCAGGAGCGCTTTAGAGCAAGTGGTGGTAGGACAACAAAGCCTTTTCTGAATATGTTGCATCAATGCAAAGTTTCTCGCAAAATGTTCATTAGTTAAGGTGGTAGGGGGATAACTGCTATCAGAGACACATGACAATGATCACTGGAAAGGATATTCTGTGCATTGTCAGAAGAACTATGATATGAAACCCCTTACAGCATTTTTGTGAATCAACTTACCTTCAGAAATTTACTTTAATTTTACATCCACAACACAAAATCTTTATTTTTTTCAGGGCACGTAGACAAGGTGGCAGGTGTTTGTTGTCAAGGTGGGCACCATAGCAATAAAGTGCTGGGGTCATTCTGTGCAATGTTGCCATCAAACTAAACAAACAGACCGAGACACAAATCCTGTAAACACTCTCGAGGGGGGGCAGGTGACAAAGATCCTGATATCGTCTCATTGTGTCAGTATGGGGTGGAGAACGTCTCTGGAGTAGGAGGTATGAAAATACCCAGAATTCTCAAAGTTTCCAAAACAATGATGTACCTAATGCACTGTACACCAATGTCGCTATGTCACGCACCATGCCTGAGCTTGTTCAGCACAACAAACATACAACAGTATGAAAGGCCTGCGTGTGCGTACGTATAGAGTGGGCAGGGCTGAGAGTGCCTGGTGGTTTCGATGGTGTAGGCAGGTAGGTGTAAGCCAAGGTGCTGCTACGCAGCTGGTGAGTACGTAGACAGGTTGGGCTATTTTTAGCAAGGCCACGGCTAGCCAGGGATCACGGCTCACCTCTTAATCCACCCCACCACCACCACCCACCTTTACTTCCTCACAAGTCATAGATAACAACAGCAGACACTCGGAGTGTGTGTGTGTGTGTGTGTGTGTGTGTGTGTGTGTAAACATGCCAGTGTGTGTCAGTCTCATCATTTCGTTATAGGCGAAGTGCTTGGAGAATGTGTGTGTGTGTGTGTGTGTGTGTGTGTGTGTGTGTGTGTGTGTGTGAGTGTGTGTGTAATCGTGTCCAAAGAGAATGCACTTGTCCTCATCTTTGACCCGATTTAAGGCAGAAAGACAGAACAGCCTGAAGCTGAACCTATTTACTCAAGCTTACGACCATCCACACACACCCTGCGGACTATGACCAGGCAATCACCAGAAGCTCACCAAACACATAGCCCAAGTAGGTTTCTATTAGCCCATCTCTCACACACACACACACACACACACACACACACACACACACACACACACACACACACACACACACACACACACACACACACACACACACACACACACACACACACACACACATCAGCGGCATGTCTCTGATAATGGGTTTCACTCCTCCACTTCAAATGTCAAATACGAAAGTCAAACTCTCCAGGATAATTTGGCACCGCCGCCACTTCCCTGGCATTTAGATAAACTCCTCACTTCCACCTCACTTTACTGCATCAATACCACATCACGGATATTGAATTAATAACTGGACACAACAATCACATGAACTAGCGACAACAAGTTCCGCAAACACATGAAAGTGTTTCACAAATCACTCCACACACTATAAGCTTCTGTTATCATACAGTAACTTAATGATCAGAAAATGAAGAGTCATGGTTGTACATAGACTCTTAATAACTAGACACAACAATCACATGAACTAGCGACAACAAGTTCCGCAAACACATGAAAGTGTTTCACAAATCACTCCACACACTATAAGCTTCTGTTATCATACAGTACAGTTATGATCAGAAAATGAAGAGTCATGGTTGTACATTGACTCTTAAGGCTAGGTTTCATACTGTACATGCGACAACACCTGGGAGTGGTTTCCGGCTACACGGACGTTGCTGAAGTGACAAAAACCATTATCATTCAATAGCCACGCTTAATATGGCTACACTGGGAAACTAGGCAAGGCAAACACATAGAGAAAAAAAAACATTTGTATTCTCATATTTTACCAGGGCTTAACTACTGTACGGATTTTCTGATATGAGGTGGACTGTTCCTTTAAGGACAGGTTTCAAACTACATACTGTACACTAGACAACACCAGGCAGGCTACACAGAAGTTGCTGAAGCGACAAAAAACACCTGGGGCCATTCCAACGGACACTATTCCCCCGGCGACACCCAGAGGCAAATAGACATGTGGATACCTGAGAAACTCTCCTCGTCCTCTTCAAAAGCCGGATCCTCCATGCGGACACAAACACTGTCCTCTCGTCACGTTTGTCCCCTTTGAGGGACTTCTAAGTGACTCCCGGAAGCGTTAACGTTTTCTGCTCTGTCTTTTTCCCCCAACAACAGCTCTCTTTCGCTCTCTCTCTCTCTACCACTCTCTCTCTCCGTTCCTTCAAGAGATCCGTGGAGGTGTGAATAGCTTTTCGCTCTCTTTCTCTTATTTTTTCTTTTTTCGTTTTCTCCCTCAGTCTCCACGCTAAAGGGCAAAGCCCAATCAGATAACTCGCTGTGTCAACACGTCGCTACCACGCCAACGGGGCCAGCCGTTAGACGTTTCTCCGAATCCGCCAATAGGGAAGAGCACTCGGCCACTCACTCGCACGGGGGCTGATTCACACACAATGACGGTGACGCGCCCTCTCCGCTTTTGACTGCGGTTGCCAAGGTGAACTGGGGCACTCAAAAGATTTGTCATATCCATCACTGACACATCAACTAGGATACGCAGCCCTCTTTTTTTTCAAATGAAATGGTCCTCAGAGCTCAGTTTCAGTGCTTTGTGTGTATGCGAGGGAAAGGCAGAGATTTCACCCTGCACTTAATAATAACCACCTTGACAAAAAAAACACCTACCACCTTGACGTGGTCCCCTGACAAGATCAAGATTTTGACTGTGAATGAACTTGCTTCACCAAAATGTACACTTGAGGGGTTTTCATAACTTATGATACTGCACAACACAACCTTTCCAATGGTGATAGTGAAATGTTTGTCATACTGGCTAACCCCCCACCCCCTTGAGTAACGGAAATTCGGCGGGAAACACTGAAAGGGTGTATCATGTAGATCAGTGCATTTTGGCATGAATGCAAAGTGGATTTGTAGGCAGGTTTGTTTGTTTCTTTGTGTAGCCCATGTGTTCTCCCTCTATTAATGTTGAGCAGGTGCATGTTGGGTTGTGTGTGTGTACAACATGTGTGTATTGTTTGTTTGTGTGTACGCACGTGTATGCAATTACGTAACAGAGGTGATTAGTGCCCTAAGGTTGTTTCTGAGTGCAATACGTTTGTTTCTGTATATGTTCGTAGTGTGTACGTGCATTAACAAGTGCTAATGGAGGCATCTTAAAGAGGCTTAAAGAGAATGGGTGGACTGAGAGCTGGTACTACTTACCTCGGTTTTCCATCCCAGATTCCAAACCGTGGTGGCCAGAGGTACCTGTGGGGAGCAGAGAAGACTGTTAAAAGCACTGAACACTTTTTCGTGATGAACATTCAGTGCAGAAAGCATCGCCTGCCGGTCATCTGAACCTCGTAGAACCACAGTTACATACGAAACCCTTAATTTATGGGCTTAATAGCACCTCTGAACACTTGGTGAGTTGCATATTCTTGAAAACAAATGTTTGGAGTGGTTTTAAGAACAGACTTGGACATGCCCGTAGAGGGCCATTCTTGATCGAGGCTGAGACAAAATCCAAAATTAGGCAAACAACAGAGATAGCAGCAAACATGACTCTAAAGTAGGGATGGCGAAAATTAAAAAAAAAACTCTTAACCGGCTACTGAGACTCTTTAACCAGTGATTAACCGGTTAACCGGTAATCTTAAATTATACAACTTTCGCGTGCCTGATATGCACAGCACTGATTTAAAAAATATATATTTTTCACATAAGCCTTTTTTTTGCTGCGTAGACAGGACCTGCCATGTCCAGTCACTGTTGCCAGACGGAAAATGCTGAATTATCGTACTATAACCTCAAAATTATCGTTTTTTGGGGCTTTTTGGGAGGAAATTATTATCATAATTATTATAACCGGTTAACCGGTGGCAAAACATTTTAATCGGTTAAAGTTGATCCGGTCCACTATCGGTTAAACGGTTACCGGTTAACATCCTTACTCTAAAGCGTTGCAGACAACTCAGAACAGGGGCTTAATGTTCAAAATAGTGCACTTCTCCTTTAACTGTAATAGATGGAAACTTGGTTTAGGGGAAATAAATATTGGAAGAAAAAAAAAAAAGTACTGTGCAGTGCACACATACACTGCTTTGCTAAATTGTACAGAGAGCCACGATCCAGGATTGGAACTTTTGTTTTGTTTAAAAAGCGATTGGCTCTTGTGTTGGCCTTGTGACAGAGCAGATATTTGCAGACGTTCGCCGTCTCTGCGTTGCAAAGTGTCTGCAATCCTTCTTGTGTGGATGTGTGGCACAGTGCTCACACTTCCTCTTATACAATACAGCCCTACCTCTCATTACAGAATACAGACGGTTATCCATTCACCACAGGCACAATCCGTGTCCATTTCCTACGCCAGGGCCAATCAATGGGACACTTCCCAGGCCAGTGTTTGCCACTGTTTACCCAACTTGTGGCTACAGGGGTGGGCATGGGAGTAGGGGGTTGATGAGGGCTGGAGCCGAAGAAGGGAGCATGGTTAAAACAGAGCAATGATTAGCCCGGAAACAAGGCCGGGACCAAAATCAGTGACACATACAGTGAGAGAGGCAGAGAGAGGTAGAGAGAGAGGTAGAGAGAGAGGTCGAGAGAGAGGTCGAGAGAGAGAGAGGTAGAGAGAGAGAGAGAGAGAGAGAGAGAGAGAGAGAGAGAGAGAGAGAGAGAGAGAGAGAGAGAGAGAGAGAGAGAGAGAGAGAGAGAGAGAGAGTTCTTGTGCCACCTGAGACTGAATGCCACAGTAACAACCATGACAGACTACATAGTAACTTACTGAGAGAGAGGTAGTGTTAGAGAGAGAGAGAGAGAGAGAGAGAGAGAGAGAGAGAGAGAGGCAGAGAGAGAGAGAGAGAGAGAGAGAGATAGAGATAGAGATAGAGAGAGAGATAGATAGAGAGAGAGAGAGAGAGAGAGAGAGAGAGAGAGAGAGAGAGAGAGAGAGAGAGAGAGAGAGAGAGAGAGAGAGAGAGAGAGAGAGAGAGAGACAGACAGACAGACAGACAGGCTACACAGACACACACTAGACAGCCTAAGGGTGCGGGAGAAGAGAGCAGTTCCTTCCAAGTCTGCAAGAGCATACTGTACATGTAAAGTGTGCCATCAGGCTGCTGCAGTCAGAGCAGCAGAGTGCTCAACATAAACATCTGCCAGCATTTCACAGCAGCTATGAACTAATGACTCTCCATCTGGTGCAGAGTCTTGGGCTGTTTCCTGCGTGTGGCTTGGAAAAGAGCATACCAGGGCTGGACGTGACAGAGCGAATGAGTAAATATTAGCCTAACAAAGTCTCCTAACTAGAGGCAACGCAATCGAATGTGCAATGTGCAATCGAATCGAAGCAATCAAAAAAAGAAGTTTCATGCTTCAGGCAGCAACTGTATCCTGACTCAAAACTGACTCCCAGTTACTCTGGAAAGAGCATCAATGGCATGTAGGTTTTTATGCAAGACAAGGCTGCACCGTACACAATCATGACTGTGCAAAATGCCGTTTCGGTGAATCAAAGACCCGACTCTGCCTGGTCTTGCATGACCATCTGCAGACGTGACCCAACGCGTGGGGAGTTTCAGATCCTGTGCACGACACGGATGTAAAACCGAAACGAAAGCAACTTGGAGGAAGTGAGAGGATGCAAATGGCGCAATGCAAATAACGACGAGAGGACAACAGACGCTGAAACCTCATGAAATACAAAACAAACAATAACAGGTGACCTGGGTATAATCTCAGAGAAATAAAAAGGTATAATCTCAGAGACTCATTCTTAAACAGAGATCATACCGTATAATTTTAAGGTGTACACACTTCAGCATCAACATCTGGTGTTAAAGCCATGCAGCCTAAGTCTGGAGTTAATGAGAGGCTTTTATACCATAGACCTCATTAGTACATGATAAGAGCTATGTGTACAATATGCATGTCAGTACATTCTACAGAAAATACTCTTCTCATTTCTTTGTTACCTTTCGTTGTGAGTTTACACCCTTTGCCTTTTCATTAAGTTAAACACGTTGTTCGGCTAAGCTGTGTATGGCATGCGTTATGCAAACAAACTTGCCTTGTGTAGTCTAAGCCGCAATGAAGCAAGCCAGCGTTGACCGTTACTTCACCCACAAGGGAACACAGGGGACCTTGCATGCACTATGAGCTTCGACTTCAACCTTATTTGAACATTATTTGAATATCCGTCATGTTTATTATTTTTTCTAAATTCATTTTTCCTGTAAACCTTGTTGTCAATTCGGATTCTGAGTGTCCCCATGCCTGGTAAAATTGTTAAATTGCGAGTTCATAGTGTTGAGGAGGAGAGTCGACATTTATGTCTGTGTCCCATCTTCAGATGAGTGCGAAAGCCTTGTCCCATTCAAATGAATGGCTAGTAGCAGCTAGTTAATAAATACATCACCACATTACTTTCTGTGGTTGTCGGAAGAGTTTTTGGAAATATGTGCTTTGTGTCTTTATTGCTGATAGGATAGCCGAGAGAATGACGGGGACAGTGTGAGAGAGAGAGAGAGAGAGAGAGAGAGAGAGAGAGAGAGAGAGAGAGAGAGAGAGAGAGAGAGAGAGAGAGAGGGAGAGAGAGATGGGGTAGTGTTGGGACATGACTCGAACCCGGGTCCCCATGGGCATGCGAGTGTGTGTGTGAGTGTGTGTGTGTGTGTGTGTGTGTGTGTGTGTGTGTGAGTGTGTGTGTGTGTGTGTGTGTGTGTAGCTATTTGTAGTTTTTTCATATTGCCCTTTTCTCATTTCTTAATTTTGATGAGTACCTTGACCTTCTTCTGTGTCTATCTAAAATGCACTATCCCAATAAACGACTCCTCACTACTAGTGTCGGTTACCTGCTCAGCTAAGCTTTCAGGTAAATCACTGAGACAAGCCAGCCAGCTTTGGCACCGACACCCAAACAGGTGTGTGTGTGTGTGCATGAGAGAGAGTGTCTGTGTGTGCGTGTGTGTGTGTGGTGTTCGCGCCATCATTCGCGGCCGCACCCTAAGAAGGGATCAAGGCTCGGCCGGTATAATCTGGCCCAAGGAGCCCATTGGTGAGGCAATCCTGTCGCTATAACAACGCTGGCGAGGCCGGCTTATGATTGGCTCAGCATGAATGGGCGTGTCTTTCCACGCAACGTGAAACAAACAGGGAGAGACCTAGAGGTGGGGTCAGGTGTGTGTGTGTGTCGGTGTGACGGTGTGCGTGTGTGTGTGTGTGTATCAGCCTGTACTTTGGAATGTTTCTGTTCAAAGTCTAGAGCTGCGTGCACCAAAACAAGCACCAGTCAGTTGCCTGTTTCAAGGCCACAGCCGTTACTTTGCAGAGTGTGTGTGGGCACTGAAGGTTAGACGACCAAGAGGAAATATATGAGGCCCTGACAAGACACTCTAATTTACTGTCAACCCCACTGTCATGGCAACCTGCCAGAGGACACAGAATGAGACAAGCAGAAATATTTCTGGCATTTGGTGGTCTATCAAGAGCAAGTGGAACTGTGGTATTTCAATAAGGTCTATAACTACATTAGAATCACTGGAGGAGCTCAGCATGTTGAAACATATTCATCATAGAGTCTACAGGATTCTGCCTTTCTTGGGCAGTGGTGGGTAAGTGGTTGGGGGTCCTGTCTTGTCAAAGGTTGACAGTTCGATTCCTGATCCGGCAAGTTGGTGGGGGAGTAACTAACCAGTGTTCTTCTCCATACCCAATCAATGGATGTATGGATGAGCACATGAAGCTTTCATAAGAAAGCTTCTCAGTATGCATGGTCAGGTTTGTGTCTATTGCACACAGTGCACATTCAGAGTGATGCCAGTTTGTGTTTCTGTGACAAACTTAAACATCCAGAGGAAGTTTCAACTCTCTGAAGAGCCTTACCTCTAATTCGGCTTAATTCTGTTTAACCGTAATTCAGTTCAACCAGGGCCTTCACAATACAACACACTCACACATGCACCTTTTGCAACCCTACGTTAAGTGACACACGTGTTAAAGTGGTTAACTTACGTAAGTGGCAAACCTTTAAAAACAAAGGAGCTATTGACTATGCTTGATTCACAAGGAGATGGAAGCCTGGAGTGGTGGTTTAGGATACAGGTGAAAAGTGTTTCTTGCCTAAATAAATACAGTATTAGGTAAAAAAAAACTACACTGTGCTGGGGCATTACACAAATGCTGCGTACATCCCAAGCCTGAACCTGACATTGTCAAAATGCTCTGATTGAATAGTAACTGACAATTGGCATATCAACACATATTGTTTTGTTGATTCTGTAATATTTTTGGAACCAAAAGAACCAAACCCCAATAATTGGCCTCATTGGGGTGTTTTAACATGCACACTTTATTGAAAGCTTACACCTTGTCTGTTTAACTTCATCATACCCAGACTCGTCATTAAACCAGCAATGGGCAACTGGGATTACAAAGCTACAATCCAGTTCCACATATTCCAAGAGACCAGTCCAAATTGAAGTATTAACTAGGGCTGGGTAAAACAATCGATTTAATCGATAATCGATCGATTATATTTAAAATTCACATAATTGATTCACAGGGCACAAAATTGATTTTTTTGGTTCTTTTTATTTTTGTTCTTTTTGTTTAATTTAGGTCTATGGAAAATACCGATGGGGGTATTAGTCAATTAGGCCTAGCAATCTGTTAACACTGTCAAGCTACAGTCCTTTGACATTTTTATATAAAAATAGGCAACAGCATCTTTTGGGGGAAATCCTGGGACCAAGAAGGGAATGGATTGAATCGATTCGTAATAAATCGAATCGAATCGAATTGAATCGTGATTAATCGATTCAAAGCCCTAAGAATCGAAATCGAATCGATACAGGAACATCGCTGCGATATCCAGCCCTAGTATTAACCACTTCTGAATCCAGTTTGCTCAACACTGTGTAAACCCCATGTACCCCATTTGACTTGTTATACGAGGAACACAATAAAGACCACACTACACACACACTTACATTAACTGGTCAACTCAGACGCGGGTCATGTCCTCTGTCCCCAGTCACTGCATGGGCTCTGAAGTTGGGAAGAAGGGTTCGGTCCTCTCAGGTCTTCAATGGCTCTTTCCTTTCACGGACCTTCAATGGGAAACGATAAAAGAGAGAGAGACAGAACAAGCGACTTTAGAAATGTCCATGGACATAAAGTTCCTCACCGTATGCATTTCCTGATTTGATAACAAGGTTATATAGTTGGTTTGTGGCACTGCACAAGACTTACCCCCTTAAGACACGGCCCCTGTTATAAATGAGCTGTGACCAGAATGTAAATAACCAAGTTGGTATGACTAAAGGAAATGTGCACTGTCACAGTGATGTAGTGCTACGGTCGTCAAGTTCTGTCAGTGACTATTACAGCATTCCAGTGCTGGAAGGGGCTACAATTGATTTTCACGGACAGACAAGAATCTCAAATCATAGGCTAGCCTAGTTGCCATTGAGAAGCCACTGCTAAAGTACCGTAGTAGGAGGAGCAGCCAGCAGCATTCTGATGACGGGTATTGACCCCAAATAACACGGACAGGAGAAATGTTCACAGCTGTTTCTGGCACAGCAAACAAGCAAAACAATAGAATGCCTTTATTATTTTCTAGTCTTCACGGCACTTTTTAGTTGGGCCTAATGGTTAGGAAGGCGGTCTTAAGATCAGAGGGTTGCAGGTTCCAATCCCACCCTTACCTCCCCTCCATTCCCCTCTCCATCCATAGCTGAAGTGCCCTTGAGCAAGGCACCCAAACTCCATATTGCACCAAGGACTGCTAACTAATCTACCCTGCAAAATAACTGTAAGTCGCTTTGGATAAAAGGGTCAGCCAAGTGTAATTTTAAACATTTCGATTTAAAATGTAAGCTGTCTGTTTAAATGTAGCCTAGTGCCTCCCAAGTTATTCCAAATGGCAAACATGTTGTCCCTTAATATTACTCAATCTTAGTTTAAAATTCTCGAGAAAAGTAAATACATTTATTAATAGCCATTCGAGAGAATACTGTTATCACTACACAATTCATGTAACTTAATGATTATGAAAGCATTCAAGGCTTTATGCGAACAATCCCTTCACTCCTCAACGCCACTGCAATAAGGTCATTCCATGTCAATTCACATGATTCCATAGAATCTCCCCAGGTGACCCTCTCCGATTTATCCAATATCTCACATACAGGTACCTTTTGATGTCAAGCGAAAGAATACCAAGTATTAGCACCCTACGTCCAACGGTTGCGGAGATGAAGCCCTCCAAAGTTGGGGTGCCATACCCACTTTTCAAGCCTGTGAATTGCATACAAAATTTACAAGCAGATTTCGACACCCCTGGTTTTAGTTTGAAGGAAGATACAGGCCTAAAAATCACCATAGCCCCTCAATATGACCCTGTCTACCAGATGATGTACTTACATATGGCATGCCTTGATTACTTTTGGCTATATTAAGCCTTAAAAACTGAATTAGTGAAACGCGTGTTGAAGAGTCTTGCCACTTTGGGGTTCCAGATCTTGGAAACTATGCATGCTTTGGGAGTTATAATTGATTTTCCATCATATTTGGGAACTGTACAGTGTATTCCAAAAAAAGTAGGGCGCTCAGACTTTAAAAGATAAAATAGGAGGGACTCAAAAACAGCTTTGGGACAAAATGACCTGACGGTTCCCTCTATTTCAGGCCTCAAATTAACCATGTGGGCACTTGATGACTGGAACGCCCTTTTAACCCCATGTACAGTAGCACTGTATCAAACATTCAAGCTTGGAAAAACGTTGTTTTTCTAAGTTCTTCATATTAATCTTGGCCTTCAAAGTATATGTGTTTTTCTCTATATCGTATCACAGTGTCTGTTTTGTCTGCTGCCATCTGCTGGTCTAAAAAAGTAACAACAGCGTAATGTAAGAAAACAAAAGGGGCTGGAAAATCTTGCCCATAATTAACCAATAAAGCACTGTAATTATTATACAGTATATTGCTATATAGTTATGATTTTAACAAGCATGATGAATATTTCTAGTTTAAATAATTTCCTAAGTGTGACTGATTAATGCTCAATCATGATGCCAGTCCCAAGATGGCCTCACCCTGCACTACATTTCTACCAGACATGGGGGTGGGGGTGTCCTGGTAGAAATGTAATCATGATTGAGCATTCTGCATAATGCTCGTTAAAATCATAATTAATATATAGCAATATACTGTAGAATTAAAGTGCTTTATTGGTAGCCTAGCGAGCTTAACCCCTAGGGGCGTCTAGATTTCTCGGCTACTTTATTGGTAAATTATGGGCAAGACTTTCCAACCCCTTTTGTTTTCTTACATTACACTGTTGTTGCGTTTTTTTGACCAGCAGATGGCAGCAGACAAACCAGACACTGTGATAAGACATAGACAAAAACATATACTTTGAAGGCCAAGATTAACATGAAGAACTTTGAAAAACAACGTTTTTCCAAGCTTGAATGTTTGATACAGTGCTACTGTACATGGGGTTAAAAGGGCGTTCCAGTCATCAAGTGCCCACATGGTTAATTTGAGGCCTGAAGTAGAGGGTACCGTAAGGTCATTTTGTCCAAAAGCTGTTTTTGATTCCCTCCTATTCCATCATTAAAAGGCTGAGTGCCCTACTTTTTTTGGGATACACTGTACAGTTCCCCAAATATGATGAAAAATCAATTATAACTCCCAAAGCATACATAGTTTCCAAGATCTGGAACCCCAAAGTGGCAAGACTCTTCAACATGCGTTTCACTAATTCAGTTTTTAAGGCTTAATATAGCCAAAAATAATCAAGGCATGTCATGTGTAAGTACATCATCTGGTAGACAGGGTCATATTGAGGGACCATGGTGAATTTTAGGCCTGTATCTTCCTTCAAACTAAAACCAGAGGTGTCAAAATCTGCTTGTAAATTGTGTATGCAATTCACAGACTTGAAAAGTGGGCATGGCACCCCAACTTTGGAGGGCTTCATCTCCGCAACCGTTGGACGTAGGGTGCTAATACTTGGTATTATTTCAATTGACATCAAAAGGTACCTGTATGTGAGATATAGGCTAAATCGGAGAGGGTCATGTGGGGAAGGCGTGTGAATTGACATGGAATGACCCAATAGCTCCACAACCACCATGATTTGCGAGCCATTGATTCCGATCCATTTAACAAAGCAGAATTAAGCTTAAATGATGTACCTTAGGTAACAACATTTCTAATAGTGTGTGAACTAGCTAGCATACTAGCCGGCTGAACCATAAGCCTATGGGTGCATTCCAATATGCACACTCCTCTCCACTTCCGTCCACCACGGCCTCCGTGGACAAAACAACTGTTTCCCAGCTTTTGGGGGACTGCTTTTCATTCACCATCCCAATTGCAAATGAGAAAATGACATTAGAATTGTGCTTTTGCAAGATATTGAATAAGTTTTCTTTCGTCAGTGACATCATGAGGTCACAAGCAGGCAAGTGAGCTAGGGAGGACGGAAGTCCGCATATTGGAATTCACAATATGTCATTTGCTAGTCACCTTCCTCATCGCAAACTAGTAAAGTTACCCAGCCCAAATTGAGTAGGAAGCAAATTGACCCACTTAAACGGTAAGGACGTATGGAATGAAAGACTTAAATGTCAGGTCATTAGAATTAGTATGACCTGCCTCAACCAGTTTGGTTACTTCTGTGATTGTGCGTTTGTTTTTGTAATGCGTGTGTGGCATGTGTGTAGTGTAGTGTGTGTGTCTTGTGTATGACACGTGTGTGTGTGTGTGTGTGTGTGTGTGTGTGTGTGTGTGTGTGTGTGTGTGTGTGTGTGTGTGTGTGTGTGTGTGTGTGTGTGTGTGTGTGTGTGTGTGTGTGTGTGTGTGTGTGTGTGTGTGTGCGCGTGTGCGCAAAGGCAAACAGCACACTAAAGGTGTGACGTAATCATGCAACCTCAGACACCTGACCTGGTTATTCACACACACACAGGTGGACAAACATCCAACGACTTCAGAGAGAAAAAGAAGAGAAAAAGAACAACGGAAAGGACAGAAGAAGAAGGGGAGATGAACAAAAAAGATGCCAAGGAGTGACGTGAATCATAAACAATGAATCAGAAAGGCCGCTGAGCCCATCACCGGAAAAAAAGGTTTGTTTCATGGAAGAGAGAATTTCAAAGGAAAAGATGGGGACAGAAGAGGGGGAAAAACATCAAAAATACTTAGAGGACTCCTTGGAAGTGACATGAATCACAAACCATGCATTAGACAGTAGGAAACCCACCATAACCTGAAGCTGCTTCACAGGTCAACAAACAAAACAAAACATCAACCCCAGGGTGAATTGACAGAAAACTTGGCAAACAAACAAAACTCTCCCAACAGGAAAGTAGAAATAGTGCAGAGGCCCTACCGTGGCGCAAATGGTAGGGCACTCGTTTGGTATGCGGCCGACCCGGGTTCGACTTCCTGGCCCGGGTCCTTTCCCAACCTTTCCCATCTCTCCCTGCTGCCCACTCAGTTCCTGTCACTACCTTCACTATCCAGTCAAATAAAGGCAATAAACAGGCCCCAAAAATATTTTTTAAAAAGAAAAAAAAAAGAAATAGTGCTGAGTCGACCCTGGCAAAGAAATTTCATCATATACCACATGCATACAGTGCACAGTATTGTATTTTTGCTTTGTTGTGCTGTATCATTTTGTTAATAATGACTGCCATGGTAAACAATGCGCTACAGTTTCAAAATTGCATGCCCCATGCGCATCATATCATGAACAGTGGGGCCCAGTAGGGGAAAGTCAGGGACTACAAGAATGCAACAAACTTCCCAATGCTGCTCTTCTAGGTAGGCTTTGTTCTTTCGTAAAATTAAGCTTACAAACAATTATTTTCTAGCTGTACTTAGGCTAAGTCTATTACGACTGGATTATTTAGAGTATAGAAGTCATTAAGCAATTGAATTTTGCTGACCACTGGGGCAAAATGAGGTAAAGGGGACGGACAGCCATTTAATCAGTGTTAATTAGTCCAGCAATGAGTCCACTGGACCAGCAAAAAACAGAAAACTGCCATGCCCATTTGGGACAACAGAGATAGACGTACTTCCACGAAGACAACAGAATCTACATGTATTGCATGCCAATTCGTATGCATCGCGTAAACCTTAATCTGTATAAGGGTGGGAGACGTGACGCCTTGTTTTTTCGTAACATTGGTTAAAAACCTACAAAACTGTTATTTTCCTTTACAAAAAAAATGTCAAAGAAAGAAGATGTGGTACATTATGTTTCATATTAGTCTTAGATGAGAAGAAACATTTTTGTTAAGATTTATGTAAAGGTTTATATGTCAAATTTCCTGCGGTGTGACTGTAACATTAATGAAACAATATATAATAATATATATGAAGAGCTCTTTTCCAAAATGAGATATATCCATTTTATAGAATGTTGGGAAATTGACATTTTTGTATGGGCATTCCATTGAAATGCATTGCAAAATGCATTTTTAAAGAGGTTTAAAATTTTGTTTTCAAAACATTTGAATAGCAAGAATTCACACATAGATGATAGGACTTCTTAACACTCAATTCCAATATTAAAATGCAAAAAGTCAAAAGTGGTGGATATAGCGTTTTGGAAAAGAGCTCTTCATATATATAAATTAACCGACAACATTTTGAATAATGTATGAAGCATTTGGCATGATTGCATAAATCTTAACTTTAGATTAAGATATGTGAATGTGGAAAAAACTCAAGACAGTAATATTAACTACAAGTTCAATTTCGTAACACAAATTGCGTCCTGTGGGGTGACATGTATGTCAATGATTGTGAATGGGCAGCTGCAAGGCCAACTACAAGGGTCTTAAAGACTGGCTCCTAACCAGTCAGTACCTCAGTTATTGGAGAGTGCTGTGGAAGTTTAAGGTGATTCTTAACCTCTTAATATGTCTTCATATTGCAATCTTTCTGTCACGCAATGCTTAGGTTCATTTTATGGTGTCCTGTGGTGTGACTGCTCTTATAGGAGGAAAAAAAAGTTTTTTTATTAATGAAAACACATATTAAGATTAAACACAATATCATTATCAAGTTAGCATGAGCTCAGATGTCAGTCATGTATACAAAAGGATTAAAATGGCCATAATGCAGTGAATTCCCTGTGGTGTTACTCCATTTTCCTGCGGTGTGACATGCCTATGCTATGTGTTGATGCAGGACACATTTTCCCAAAAATGGCAAAAATAAGGTGAAATTCCACAGACCACTAAGTGCTTTATTTTTTTCTATTTTTTTCCAATTTTTATCCATCATTTTTTTCAGGAATTTGAAAAACTTTTTTTTTTTACGTTACGCCCTTAAACGTCAACCACCCATAATCAGTATGGCCTAGAGAAGTGTACCCAACCAGGGGTACATGTACCACTAGGGCTATGTGAGCACACTGCAGGAGTTACTTGGAAAAATGTAGAAATAACAAATGTATGGAGCATAGTCACATTCGGATGGAGGAAGAGACATGGGGCATGGATGAGGCGGTACTAATGGTACAACAAAAAAGCTAAGGGGGTGTGCTGGACAAAAAAGGTTTGGAAACACTGGCCTAGAGGACCAAGTAGTCCAACTTAACAGAACTTATCCTTCCAGGAAAATCCCTGGAAATCACCTGGACATTGGTCACTCACTGACAAAGGCACTAGGCTGTTGCCTATTGTATGTGGCAATTATATCCTTGAGCAATGGCACGCTCCAAGCTTGCCTATGGGGTTCGTGCACACACACATGCGCGCATGTGTCTTCAGCACAAGTGCAAGCAGTTTGTGCCTTTTCCCGCAGACAGGCCAATGCCTTGTAAGGGAGAGTCGCTCAGACAGGGCTACTAGGCTACAAATTATTGAGAAGAGCAGGTGAGGTGAAGTGAGGAGAGGAGAGAATTGAGGAGAGGAGAGGATTGAGGAGAGGAGAGGAGAGGAGAGGAGAGGAGAAATAAGATGAGTTGAGAAAGAGGAGGAGAGGAGAGGAGAGGAGAGGAGAGGAGAGGAGAGGAGAGGAGAGGAGAGGGTTGCTCCCTCGTGTGCCTGAACCGAACCAGGAGACCAGTCTGAACACAGAAACAGACAGACACAAACAGACATACAGAAAAACCAACACACAAATGCACATGTACGCAGACGCACCCACACATTGTCCATCATCAACAGGGCCTAAAAGCCAAACTCGGCTAGCTGCACTTTTAAGGGCCTTCACCAACGCCGTGATCTATTTTCAGAACAAAAAGCTTTACGATCCCCTCTTCTCCTTCAGACGAGCCAAGCCAAATTTGGATCAGCAAGATCCCCAGTTCACTCTGGGCCAGTTCCAACTAACAGGCCTGTGTTGCTTTAGCCCAGGATCCTTTCCAGGGACACTTCACTTCACGGCATTGCACTGAGGGGAGCGGACTATGACTTCAGACCCCGGCAATCTCTAAGAAGCCCACGTGCAATATTGGGGCTAACACATTTGCGAATGCCTTCTGCGTTTACATTAAACACGTTTCTACACTTTTTGTGCACTCAAGGCGTGTTCTGTTGTATTCCTCACATTGAACAAAAACAATTCCTCATACACTCATGGAGATGTCTTTTGTCTTGAAGTGTATCCAGACTCCCACAGAACACATCCAGAATTGTACATGTTCACCTATAAGAAAGATATTTGGACGACAACTGTGACTGACAACCATCCAAGAGCCACATTTTGACCTCGTCATTAGACATTTGTCCCAGTGGTATCCTATGTATTAGTTCTATAGTCTATTGTACTCTTACAGTGCAGTGGATTGGAACAGGATGACCCTGGGGCCGTAAGAGTAGAGTAGCCAATCACTCATGCATGCACAGACAGGCAGGCAGTGACGGAGGCAGGAGCTGCTGACAAACAGTAGATAGCCTGTGTCACGGTGCCATTGTAAAAGCTGATGCCATCAAGAAAAAAAGACCATAACAAAACAATAATGGCTCCATACACACTAGATATTGTTCCTCTAATGTACTGTTTATGGCACTGCTCAAATTAAGTAGGTCTAGACTCTAGCCTATGAAAGACGAGTAAAATCAAATCAAGCCATGTAGCAGAAGTAGGATGCAGACAACATGAAAATGGTAACTGACCATTATTTCAAGTGCAACAAGCATTGACGACATAATAGGAATATTGCTCTTTTACAAATATGCCCATCTTGAAAACATTTCAATAATAATAATATTAAGTTATATTTTACAATGTAATAAGGGCCTAGTTCTAGTCCCCCACCCGACCCCTGTCAGCCGGCCTGTACTGTGTCCCTCTATCAGTAGCGGCATCCACACTGACCCACTTAAAAGCACTCACCATGGGGCAGCCAGTCAGGTGACTCCTAACAAGCCAGTGACAGGCCGTGAGTGACATTTGAGCGTGCCGATAAAGACAGTGCTGTGCTGCTGGTTAGAGCAGAGTATGTGACTGTGTGTGTATGACGACTACTACCACACAGATAGACAAAAAAAACTTGGTCATGTCGAACATGCTAACAGTAAGTCCTTACACAACACATAATGAACACAATATAGAACACACACACCAAACTACACACCTTTTAAAAGAAAAGCATCAGAAGAATAACCTGAATGACAGGTTTGGGACAAACAATCCGCCAACGGCGAGCCTGGTGTGGTGAAAGTACACAACCCAGACCATAAAGCTCTGTAATTAGTGCCCTCACAATAAACGCCCGATAAATTCCACAAGCTAGCTACCAGACCACACTACACCACACACGCCGCAAATAGCACACACACAGTGCAGTATTGCTGTCAACTCAGGCCAAATGATTAAGCCTTTACCTGATGTGGATCTCTTATCCACTTCTCTTTTCTTTTCTTTTCTTTCCGTGTCCTCTGGATCTTTCAAAGGGCTCTGAGGCTCAGCAGCCTTACCTGTATGTTGTGCACAATAGCACTAACGCTCAAGCTCAATCTACGTACAGTCCAATGGTGTCCATTACTCTCTCTCTCTCTCTCTCTCTCTCTCTCTCTCTCTCTCTCTCGCATGCAAGTAGACAAGAGGGAGGGAAAAAGAAAACGAGCAGGCAAAAGAGAGGGAGAGGAAAAGAGAGGGGGGCAAATTTGGGAGAGCAAGAGCGATAAGGAGGGAGCGAGAGAATTATGTGATGTGACAGAGTAGGAGATGGAGTGAGAGATAGAAAGAGAGAGGGAGTGGGGAGTAAGGGAAAAACGAGAAGGAGGGATAGAAGGAGAGATAGAGGAGAAAAGAGAAGCGACAAAAAGGAAGGCAAAAAAGCGAGAACAATGAATGCCAAAAGAAAGAGCGTGATGTGGAGTGATGTGGAGAGAGAGTGCCAAAGAGTCAGAGAGTGTGTGAGAGAAAGGAGAGAGAGATAAAAGGGGGAGTGTGTGTGTGTGTGAGAGAGAGGTGTATGTGAGAGAGGGCTAGATAAGTGAAGTGTAGTGTGACCTTACCAGAGGAGAGAGCCGAGTGGCTGATTATTCTTTAACAGCGCTGCACTGCCCTGGCTTAGCCAAAGGCTTATATTCACCGGACCTTTTGCACTGACGCCCCCATGCATGTGAGCATCACTCATCACTAACACTAAGTGATGAGGGCTCTTCCTAGGGCTGTGCAATTACTCACAAAAATAACTGAGCCAACAATCAAAGTGGTTAACTCTTTGTTGACTATTTATTATAGAATATTTGAAGAGTTCCGATGCAAACCCCCCTAAGTGCCTTTTCAGAAAATAATCTTAATTCATTTTTATTTAATACGAAGCTATCAAAATTGCATATTTTTTATTTTATTTATGTAATATAACTATTTATATGTATTATCAAGTACATACATGTAAACCAAACCTACAACAGGGTTCTCTAAAAATATAGAAGTGCAGGTCTTCAGAAATGGAGTTAGGGGGTTTTGCATCTGAACTCTTCATTTATATATCATTTGCGTATTCATATTTTGATACAACAATAAGGTTGTCAAGCTGTAGCATAATCAATATTTGGGCTGCAGAGGTGCTGCTCCCGCATGCCCAGATTGCATATAAACAACAAATATTATTTTTGTTGTTTAAAGCATTGTATTTGGTGAGAAAAGCTCACTCACAAAGAGAGATGTATGTATATAAACTTTCTTTCTAAAATACAACAGGTGGGTGGGTAAACTTCTCCTCCACGACTTCAACACTGGTCACAGCCACTAAACCATCCCCCACAAACAACTAGATCATTAGGGATTATGCATGCTATGAATTCAATGCAAAGCTTTTCCCACATGGGGGTTGGGGGTTGGGGGGGGAGCATCAAAACAAACGTCCATTGTGTGTGTGTGTGTGTGTGTGTGTGTGTGTGTGTGTGTGTGTGTGTGTGTGTGTGTGTGTGTGTGTGTGTGTGTGTGTGTGTGTGTGTGTGTGTTTATAAAACGACACTAGTGTTGATACAGGCCCCAGGGTCACATTCATTGGTTCTCCTTATCAGTTCCTCTGGGTCAGGAGCAAAACTATCCCACAGCTGGATGCTGGATCCATCCGGTTAATGATCTTCCATCAACAGGCTCGCACCATGACAACAACCAGGGCAGAATTCCAAGAACATGCCTGTCATAAACCCGCATGAAGTGGTATTAAATCTGCTAATAGATACCTCATGGGTGTCATTTAATTCAGAAAATAAGGAATCCAAGATCTTTTATTATTGGATGATTTACCACTACCTCAAGGTGAACTAAACTTAGACTAGTATCACTTAATAGCAAGGGTCTTGGCATATTCAATCTCCAGCAATAGTCAAACAACAACAACAAAATGGTGAACACTGGCGATGCTCAACAGTATTTCATACCATCACTGAATACTACGTTAATTCATTGACATTTCCCCTGATTGCAAGAATCTAGAGATGTACGTGCTAGTGCAACATACATAAAGCCAGCTCATTCCATCAGATCTGCAAGTTACGAAATTGCATCCGTTGCATTCTGCTTCTCACTGAATACTGGAACAGTACTTGACTTTTAAAAAGCCACCATGCATCAACCATATGACTTGTAGGAAAGTAGCCCACTTGCCTGTCACATTTCAATATGGTCCTCCGTCTTAATTCAGCACAACAATCAGCAACAATCAGAAGGCTGCGTCTGCCAGTCTGGATGGTGTTTTCAAAGAGATGCAGAGAGAGAACCAAAGCCTGAGGAGGTTCATTCCATCAGATGTGTTTGCAGGTATGGTGAACGTGTTCAGACTTGCGCTTGGAGCGCCCCTGGAATGCTCCATGAATGCCATGGTAGAGGGGAAAGGCAAGACTTGAACAGCATCCGCAGCACAACTATGCATGATGTGTGAATTATGAATAACACTCCCTGAAATCTTTTTTTTTTTTACCTTTTTGCTGTTGTTTTGTTGTTCAGTTTTCGACTTACAAGTTGGCTGTGTCTAAAAGCTAAATGTATCATACATACACTGTATACCATTTGACTTCTTCTGAAAAGTGTTAAACAAAACTAAAATGGTTCGATTGCATCTTCGTCAGTTGTAACACATCTACCGATTCTCACGATGACCAGCAAGAATAATTCATTGAAGACAATGATGCATTTCAATGTGACGTGCCCTCCTGGAATGTCACTTGTGTAAAGATCAAAGCGGGCTTCACGGGAGGGGTACTGCTGGGCAGGCAGTGGTCGATATAATGTAGGGAGGAGAGGCTATGCAAAACGATGAGCTCATCCTAACATTAGGCTACACTATGTATATTTACATGCAATGCCAGTATGTACAATCATAACGCCAGATCATTGAGGTTCGTCTTTCGAATCATCACTTCCTGATGCTACCGGGGCATTGTCTTGTTCTGCTCCGCCTGTCATCACTTTGCTGTGCTTAGTTCACTTACAGTGAAACTCAAGAACTTGTATCAAAAGGTTTCTCAACTTTCTTGAAGAAGACCGGTTAATATCCTCTTTGGTTGGAGAAAGCAATAACATAACAGTACACCAAAGTCCAATGTCTCAGGAACTTGACAGACATTGTTGACAGGTGGCTACTAGCCATCCCTACTACAATGAATAAAATGTTAGCACAGCTAATGGCAAACTTACAGTATGCAACAGGTTGCTAGCTGATTAGCAGCTTGTTTATGTAATTGCAGGGACAAAAACAAACGTCACATTCAACAATGCCACAAAGACAAAGCGTAGTCTTAACTTTTCTACTCACCTTCTAACGAGTTAATTCCTTAATTAGACTGCGGGATGTCCTCAAACGGAAATACAGTACAGGTAGCACCTAGCTTGTAAGCTACTGATAATAAGGGCTCTCCGTGTAGCTTAGCATGTATGGCTAACGTCAGACTTTTAAACTTATCCGCTCGTCAGCTAATCCGTACGACATATGGGATTTTAGAGCTTTTGAGAAAACTGGAGGTAGGAGCTGAAATGTGCAAAAAGAACACTTAAACGAGCGCCTATTTCTCTAGCGGACGGCAGGGGCCAGGCGAATCACTTGTTGAAACCCGACACAGTCAACCAATCCCAACGAAACTAGCGCTTTACCTGAGAAAGCTTGAGTCACGTTAGTGCGCAGGCGTTCGCCACAAGCATAGCCCCACCCTCTCCTGTTGTGAGAAGAAAAGTTTGCACAAAATTCCATGTACCCTCAAGGGGGCAGGCGTGCACTTATAATGTTCTGAAACTTCAAAGGGGCACGTATATGGCCATAGGCGGCCTACTGGTATATCACCTTGCATATGATTTGAGTTTTAATAGGCTAAATCAGGGTGAGCTACCTCACAGCTTCTCTTAAGATAGTTTGGGGGTGTTTGCCTATTTAGGACAGTTTGAGAGTATGACAGGCAACGAGAGAGAAGGGAAGGACTGGACCTCAGACCTCGGACCAGAGTCACCAGTGTAGCCTAGTATGTCGTCTCATTTAGCCACCAAGCCACCTGATATTTTTTTTTTAATTGCAGGCCTTTCTTGCACCATCAGGACATAACAGAATATCAAACATTGCCAGCCTTCATGCAGTGTGTGTGTGTGTGTGTGTGTGTGTGTGTGTGTGTGTGTGTGTGTGTGTGTGTGTGTGTGTGTGTGTGTGTGTGTGTGTGTGTGTGTGTGTGTGTGTGTGTGTGTGTGTGTGGCATTTTTGTAGTAAGAATAGTTTTATCCTCCGACTACTCCTATTACTCTATTCTATTGGATTAGAGTAGAGTGATGGGGAGTTGTTAATACAGAAGGAAATTAAGGTGTATGTGCTAGGGTCCATCAAACGCCCTGAGTTTTGAAAATCACGCTCTGCTTTTGCAGTACTGTTTCTTTGTGCTATCACAACCTCTTTGTAAAATCTTAGCAAATTTGATTCATGTTAAAGGGCGGCACAATAGGCTTGGGCCTTTTTTAACGAAATCAGAGAAAAGTGTGTTTTTACACTATTTTGATCAAAACTAGTAAAGAGAATAATTTGGAAGAATGCTCCAGGACCAGTTCCACATCCACTTTCCCAGATTTGAAATTCCCTGTACTTTTCCTTTAGCAAGTTTAAGGTTAAGGTTAAGGTTAAATGTCAAACACTCTCTTTCCCTATAGTTCAAATGCTGAACATGTTGTGTTGCATAAGTGTGAGCTGTTTCATTGGCCTTGTCCCCACTCATAGTCCTGTGACACACCAAAATTTCATGTTCAAGTCTTGTTATATACATTAATGGTGTGCTGGTATGGACCAACTGTAATACAAATTTGAGTGTGACATCCCTGTTCTAACACTGTCATTCCTCCCAGTGAATTCCTTCGTCTGCACATTCACATCCTACTGTTTGCAGTGGCCGAAAACAGAGGCAATGCACAAATCTGCCAACTAGTCCCTATCATAGCCTACAGGGCCTACAGACCTGAGAGGCCATGAAGCAGGCAGTGTCAATAAAAGACCCCAATGATCCACACTCTGTCATTAACCTCCTTCCCTCTGGCAGGTAGCCTGGTATGCACACATTTGTATTGCTTTTACTGAGGGTCTTGAGCTTCCACATTGATCTCTTCTTTGTATTCACTTGGTTATCACCACAGAAGCTTGAAACTATCTAAAGCAATTTGTTTATCTTGGTGTCATCAGACCACACATGATCTAGCTAAGTTCTAGCAATACATATCCTTATTGTCTTTGTCTCTGATGAGGCAAAACAAACTTGCTTTAGATGGTGTAATCATGCAATATTTCTACAGGTAAACCAGCTGTGCTGTAACTGTAAGAGGAGACAGTGAATTACAACAGTGCCCTCTGCTGCTTCTTTGCCAGATTGCAACACGGTTTGGAAAGACAGCAACAAATGTGGCCCATGGGGTCTGTGCAATTGCTTTAATGTATTGCTCTATCATGTAGTAGGCTATGTGACGTTCTGCATAGCCTACTGTCAACTTATCAAGAAGTAAAATCCATTTAGAATTTAAGTTACCTTCATGGGTCTTTTGGAAAACGATGAAAAGCAAAATAATGATGGACTGATCATTCTTATTTATTTCAAAATTTCTTTATTTTGGATCACTTCTCTTCTTGACATTCAGAGAATATTTTTTCTGTTTTTTTCGTTTTATTCTTTTATTTACAGTTGACTACATGTAAAGTAGAAATACTGTTTGGTATGGTAGAACTTCAAAGGTTTCGCGATATTACTTACCGTACAGTGTAAAAAATATCATGAAACAAATAAAGCAAAAATATTATTGATTCTATGCTTACTCGTAATAGCATAAGTCATGCTTGCTTGCATTTTCATGTATTTCCAAATCCATGTCTTCATGGACAGCATTGACTTCTAGGCCTTCTGTATTTACTGTTTACACCAATTCCTACAGATGTCTTGACAGTGATGTGTGCAATTTCTAAAAATGAGACAGTCATTTTATGTACATTTTTGTTAGGCCTAGACCAGGGGTGTCAAGCTGAAATTGACTCAGGGCCAAAAAAATCCAAATCTGGTACAAAAGTCGCGGGTCCAGCGAAAAAATGGGCTAAAATTGTATGTGCATGCACTTGATACTCAGTTACGTAAATGTCACAGACTCTTTAATAGTTCAAACTTAATTGCACATATTGTGTGCCTACTAATAATTCTGTGACACACCAACTTTCATATTCAAGTCTTGTTACATTAATGGTCAGCCGGTATGTGAGCCAACTGTATTACACATTTGACTACACCAAGGCAAGGCAAGGCAAGTTTATTTGTATAGCGCATTTCATACACAGGTGCAACTCAATGTGCTTCACAGGATTAACAAATGCAAAAAAGAAAGGAAACATGGAAGAAAGAAGGAATTAAATTAGAGTCAAAGAACATTTAAAACATTAAGATAAAACATAAGGTAAAATGATAATAATAATAAAATAAAAAATAAAATAAACGTTACAAAAAAAAATAAGAATTTGAGCTAGGGGAAAGCATCTGAGAACAGCTTTGTCTTGAGTCTAGATTTAAAGCTACCAATAGTGGGTGCATTTTTTAGTTTTTAGCTATCAATAGTGGGTGCACCAGACTCCTATACTCGCCCTCCTGCCCATCCTTAATACAGATTACAATTGCACTATGGTCCGAGAACTTCTGCAAGTGGCATGTGTCTGTAACGGACGTCAGATGTGTACAAGGCCATGAGAGTACGTATATACAATCAATGGTACAAGGTGTGCATTAAGCGATGAGGTGAGGAACTAGGCATAGGCAGACTAGGCGGTCGACTAGGGCGCCAAATGTCTTGGAGGCACCACGGCCCACAGAATTACAATATTAAGCAAAATTAAGCATGAAATGTTACATTGACAATGATTTTTAATGGGCACTCATTACATATACGCACGTACATGGTGGTACTAGATCAGCTGTGCTCGATCAGATGTACGACACTATGTTTACAGATGCCAATGTAAAAAGGGAAAGAAAAGGGCACCAAATTGACTAGAACCGGCCCTGGTGAGGAAGGTGTCTGTTTGCACAATGCATGTATGAACACATTATCTATTGCTTGACATTTAATTGGGGAAGTTAATATGTGTACTAGCAGAGGCGTGTTCAGCAATGTTCTTATCGTTTCATAAATGTATGCTCTATTCATTAAAGTGCAATTGTCTGCGGTGCAGAAATTAATCATTACTCAGAGTTGAGATTAAAGACCAAGGTCAGTGTCGTCACAAGCCAAACACATTGGACAATAATGACACAGTGTGGCTTTTAACTCATGCATAATTTCAGTCTTGGAGTTTTAAAACAAGTAGACCTAATGGAGGCCTATGCAATCTGCATGGTTGCTTAGAGTTGCTTATGGTTTAGATGAAAGGAAATTGACATTTTTGTATCGGACATTCCATTGCATTGCGTTGCAAAATGCAATTTTTTAGGTTGAAAAAGTATGTTCTAAAAATATTGGAATGATAAGAATTTACACATAGGCTAGGTGATAGGACCTCTGAACAGTAATTTTCAATAATAAAATGCAAAAGTCAAAAATGGTGGATACACCGTTTTGCAAATGAACTCTTCATTTACTTTCTTGTGTGTGGCAACATGCCTACTCCATACCTTACCCATACCTCATATCAGCATGCAAAAGATTGTAGATGGCTACAAAGTTTCCTGTGAATTGTCCAGGCAGGTAACAGAAAATAAAAGACCTGTAGCCCTTAATGCACGCCGTACCTCCAGTGGCACGCTGTAATAGCCTTTGAATAGTACTACAATACTTTGACATAACACAGGGCCTTTAGTAATGCACTATGACTTGGTCATTACCATTCTAGTAACAGCAAATTCATAACACCGTATAACAGCACACAGAATCAGTGTGTGTGAAGGAGCAAGTGATTTAATGTGTTTATTTTGTCATGTAGCCTAATTCATTTCATTTCTAACTTGGACACACTGGACCTATATAAATAAAATCACTATAATCCATCTGGATAAAAGTGTGAGGGACAGTAAGTGTAATATATAACCAAGACTCGAAGAGCTCTTTTCCAAAACAGTATATCCACCATTTTTGACTTTTTGCATTTTAATATTGGAATTGACTGTTAAGAAGTCCTATAATCTATGTGTGAATTCTTGCCATTCAATTGTTTTCAGAACTTACTTTCTAAACCTCTATAAAATGCATTTTTCCAATGCAATTCAATGGAAAGCCCAATACAAAAATGTAAATTTCCCAACATTCTATAAAATGGATATATCTTATTTTGGAAAAGAGCTCTTCATAATTTACAGGTGTCAACAAGGCAAACGCTGGTGAAAATTCAGTTTGGCTGGTAGAAAAAAAGAAAACGTATAAGTTTATATCCATTATGTGTGTGTCTGGCTCGTACGATTAGCATCTACGAGCAATTTTGGCTGACAATGAAAAGAGTTTGCAGCAGAGGTGTGACCTTGACCTGCGGTAGACCTGTATTCAGTGTTGTGGCGGCTGCCATTAGGTCCTCCTCACCCTTCCCCTCCAAACAGGAACAGATTATGATCGCAACAGCCCATGGGCAAGACTACACGAAAGGCCCCCCTCCATGGGTGCTGCTAGAGTACAAAACGATTCAGGCCAGATGTGAGAGTCTAGTTATTGGGGGTACGGGAGGGGGGTTGTCTTCTGAATTTATTTTTAAATTGTAGTTATTGAAAGTGCAATTTTAATGCAGTTTGAAAATGGAAAGAGAGGCTTGGGCTTCACAGGGTAGGCCGCCTTGACTCTTGGGCCCCTGGGCCTGGGTCCGGGAGGCCCATGCAGGAATCTGCCCTCACCCAACCCTTCCCCTCCAGAGCCGCCTGCAGCCCCCAAAGACGCCAGGCCAGCCAGGTTCCTGCATTGTTCGGTTGTTTGTGGACCTGTAAAATGTTGTTGACCATTAAAAGCTCATGCTGCACAGTAGGCCATGTGCGTGAGAAAAGAAAAAAGGCTTGGTCCAAACTTGGCAATGGAAGACATTTCTGTGTTGACACAAACACAAGCACATGGCGGAGCTGCATCTTGAAAGAATTGATATGCAAGGCCTGTGAATGCAGGCTAATGCATTCACAGGCCTTGCATATCAATTCTTTCAAGATACAGCTCTGCCATAATTATAATAATAGTAAGTATTATTATTATTACTTTTATTATTATGTTGTTGTTGTTGCTGTTATTATTAATAATTATATTATTGTAGCCTACTATTTTGTACAGTTTTGTTGCATGACGGTTTTGCTGAAGTTTTTCAACATTTCATTTTGCAGGAGTGAATTCAGGTAGCCTGATAACGAAAAAAAAAAGCGTGGTCTAAACATGACAATAAAATACATTCTATTCACACAAGCAAATACACAAAGGCCTACATACAGTACACGTAAATGAAACACATAGTACATTTTAGCATATCTTGTAGAAGCCAGTTGAATGAAGTTGGGACGTCAAGTGTCCTGATAACTCATGCAGGGCACTAAAGTTCACGCGACAGCGGCACTATCTAAGGCCCCGTCACCGCCACCATGACAGGGCCATAAACAACTGGCGCCTCGTGGGGTGGGTGGGTGGCATTAGACTGCATGGCTCGAGTGAGCCCATTTGCCATTGAGAACGACACTGGATTTACAGTCTTTGTATGCCTCTGTTTATTGTGAATTGTTACAAGTGACTTGAATTTATCTTTATGGGCGGCCGTAAAACGAGTGGCCACAGCAGACTGACAATTTCGGTTCTCGAGTGTGCTTCTTGAAAGCGTCATTGCAAACTAAATTAGCAACTTACTTGGTTGCAATGTAATTTCCCATTGGCAACCAACTAAGTTGCTAACTGATTAGCAACAATGCTTTCGAGAAATGGGGTTCTGTTGTCCTCGTTCGGCTGTGTTGTGCTGTGCTGTACTGTGCTGGGCAGGGCTGTTGTCTCTTGTTCCTTCTGTTCTGTTGTGGCTGCAAGGTCAATATTGATCCAGCAAGGCCCTCGTCTATATTTGCAGACGTCCACAAGTGGGTATAAGATGTCGGCTTGGGCCCTGTGCAGTTTGGAGATCCATCAGACCTTTAGCGCCCTCGTCTGCCAATCATTTGTCGTAAAGAGTGCCAAATCAGGGCCGTCTAGGGCCACAACAGACAGATGGACACACCAGGGTCATATTAGGGCCACAGCATTACATGCACTACAAGAATTATAAGACATGTATCTGTCACATGTAGAATTACTATTAAAAAAGGATTGTGTAACATGGAGTGAAATTAAAGATGACATGTCACATTGAGGCAACATAAGGGCCACGTCAGTGCACTGGGACCCTGGGATGAGAAATGCTGGTACGCTAAGGCAAAGTGCAGAAACTAACTTACACCAACAATAAAACAGAGAAAAATGCCTTCAAAAATGTTGGGATGGGGTTGAATATTGTAGTTACTGCAAATTTGAGATAGTGATATCTCCATAACGGGTCACGTTTGGACGGAGGTGTTATGATGGAGATGTTATGAAGACCATTTTCAGTATTTTGACAAAAGATGTAGTCACTGCACTTTGTCTCTGCATGGTCTGAGGTAGTTAATTAGCCTCTTAACTATGTTAGTGAGTTCAAATCAGGGTTAGTGTCCTTGTCCCACATGGCTGGCCCTCTGAGGAGCTATGAAGAGGGTATTGTAATCAGAGCCTCAGGCACCAAAGCTGCCAATTATGATGAGCGATTGATATGATGAGGTGGAGCAATATTATTGTCTTCTTATTACAGAGATAGCAAACACACACACGCACGCACACACACACACACACACACACACACACACACACACGCACGCACGCACGCACGCACGCACGCACGCACGCACGCACGCACGCACGCACGCACGCACGCACGCACGCACGCACGCACGCACGCACGCACGCACGCACGCACGGGTGAGTATATCTTCGTTTCCTCTTTGGCTTTCACTCTTCTTAACCTTGTGCAGTCATTTCCTCCTTTGTCTTTATTGCACAGGTGAATTTAGGGCGCAGGCTAGCTATCAAATAGGGAGATAAAACTATTATGATACTGCATGGCCTCTTTGGAAATAGGTTGTGACTCTTGTGATTGTGGTGATTTGTGATGCAGATAAACGCATTATTTTGAGTTGATTCAAAATGAACAACAAACAAGTGGTTGTCAGGTGAGAATGATATATGTGCCGTTTTCTCTTCGGCTTTTCCCTCCTTCACCACCAACTGGTCATTTCCTTCTTTCCTTCATTGTCACTCATGGGACAGATCTGCAAGAGGGAAATAAACATGTTATGGTCACGCCAGGCCAAGGTAAACCAAAGTCAAGTTTATTTATAAATAACATTTATATTCTGCAAAATTCTCTATAAATGTGCCGAACATTATAACATAAATTACCACATATACAAAAATAGACAATTAACAAAATATTTACAGATTCACTTCTTCTTTTCCTTCTTCTCAAGAAATATTTTTACATTCATTCTAAAGGGAATGAGAAGTGTAAAGATGCTCAGACTGAGGAAATATGCTCATGTTTTCTGGTGTTTGTGAGCAGCCTAGCTGCAGTACTTTGGATCACATTTGAAGCTGTGCCATCATTGTCATTGTCACAGTGAGACGAAAAAATAATCTTGGTCAGGGGGTTATGAAAGCATTGTTGACTTTTTCTAGACTGTTGTGCTGTATGTCCAAATGATTTTAAAAGTTAGGAGATTTGCAAAGGGGCCAAGATCGTCTGGATTGTTTATTGTTGTCATACATTGTTATTGTTATTATTATTATTATTATTATTATTATTATTATTATTATTATTATTATTATTATTATTATTATTATTAGGCCTATTGTTATTATTACTATTATTTTGGTGTGATGGCAAGTTACCTTCAGTTATTTGACACTCAGGTTTTAATTTCATCTTACTATGCAACTAACGTGATAAGATCAACCATGGCACTGGGATGACAGATTAAATTTATTTATGCTATTTCCAAGGGGACATTGTAATGGTCAAAAGTTCTCCCCCCTGGAATGTATCCCTGAGGAACACCATAACACGTATGGACCTCTAAAGACATTGACCTACGCATTGACAAACGATTCAACCAGGATTGACACTGCCAAGCACAGCTCTAAGACCCAACAGAATCAGGATGGCATTCTAAAAGTAGGTAATGATTTGTGAAGGGGATTTGTGATACAGGTAAATACATTGTTTTGAACTTGTGACCAATAATTCAATTTCACTTTTATGTTGTTGCAAGAATGCTGTGTCTGTGTTTCCACTAGGGCCTTCCCCCCACTGTCACTCTCGCTGACCATTTACAGTAGACTACTTTATTACACAATGATAAGTTGCCAAGAGAGGATTAAAAACATTACAATCGCGCTGAGGATGTATAAAACTATGTTGGTGTAGTATGTCCTTTTTTAACCCTCGCCGTCCGTTTACCACTTTACTTTATTGCACAAAGTTATTCCGGATAACGGGCAATTAACACAGATGAGATGGTCAGATGGAATCAAAAACATTGTGATCATGCAAGGCCTGATTTGCTGTTTGGTACAGGGGCATGTGATGTGGGTTTGTTGTGAATGAAAACTTGGATTCTGTTAATTGGTAGAGATCACACAAGGTTGCAGCAATTATACGATATTTCTATTTGAATTGTCAAGTTTTATTAAGGATAGCACCTTGAACCTGAACTGAACCTACCTGGAAATATTTGTGAGTGACTGAGAATGAGACTGTGAAGTGGAAACTTTCTGTTGAAGAGACATTGGTTTGACAAAAGACTTTTTAGTTCCCCTTTAAGAGCCACGGGCCATTTATGTTGCACTTCAACAAAGGCCTTGTTTGAACTTTTCACCTTGAGACCCCCCTTTTAACTCACTGAGTAACACATTAAAACTTGAATTTCATTTGGAAACTTGTGTCCTTTCACTATTTTGAACTTTGTGTGTGGTTCCCACCAGGCAGCACTGTAGCACATAGGAAAGAGCTCCAGGGGGTCATAAAGGCAGCAGAAGAACATAATTGGCTGCCCTCTTCCATCTTTGGAGGGCCTTTACAGCACCGCAGCCTAAAAAAAGGCCAAGTGCATTCTGGGAGACAATTCACACCCACAATCTGTTTGAACTGCTACCATCTGGCAAGAGATACAGGTCCATGAAAACCAGGACAAACAGACTAAAAAACTGTTTCTACCCAGCAGCCATTACAGAACTTAATTCAAATGTAGAGAGTAACTTGTGCACAATCCCTGCTGCTGAACAAAAAGATTACGTATTTTTTGAAAAAAGGTTCGCACACTGCTTTGGATTTTTTCTTCTTTAAGTTATTTTTTCTTCTTTTTATTCATTCATTCATTGGCAATGACGTTTCGACCTCTCGGTCTTCCTCAGATGGATGAATGAATGAATAAAAAGAAGAAAAAAATAACTTAAAGAAGAAAAAATCCAAAGGAGTGTGCGAACCTTTTAAAAAAAAAAGAACTTGTGAAAGAAAAAAGCCCATTGGGAAACTCCAACTCCCATTGTCATTGTGACACAGCACTCCACAGCACACAAGTGAACACTGCACACTGCACACAACGAAATTGCATTTATGCCTCACCCGTGCAAGGGGGCAGCCCTCAGTGGCGCCCCATGGGGAGCAGTACGGTGGGACGGTACCATGCTCAGGGTACCTCGGTCATGGAGGAGGATGGGGGAGAGCACTGGTTGATTACTCCCCCCACCAACCTGGCGGGTCGGGAGTCGAAACGGCAACCTCTGGGATGCAAGTCTGCCGCCCTAACCGCTCTGGGTACACAGACAAGACATAACGACAGACTAACAAACAGACGCATGCACGCACATGCGCACGCACATGCGTGCGCGCGCACGCACGCACACACACACACACACACACACACACACACACACACACACACACACACACACACACACACACACACACACACACACACACACACACACACACACACACACACACACACACACTCTCATGGTCAATATCCAGTCCAAATTCCTCCAAAGGGAGGAACCAGGTCATAATTCAGCTGAAATGACAAGACCTAATATTCCAATTGGCAGTCCACACACAAACTATCTACTGCAGATCTTATATCTTGATTCTGTGGGTCATATATGGGTCTCAACATGTCATTCCAGCGCCAAAAACGTGCCCTGGCATTCTAGAATGTAGAATGCTCGCCAGCTGGGTCACAGAGGCACCAAATATGGACAGTAGTTATTTATACTGTGGGGGAGGTGGAAAGCACTGTATGTCATGTAATTGTTCTGAAACATTCCAGTAAGCACTTTGATGTGAGGGGTTGCTTTTGGGTGGGTGGACCTAATGGCTATTGAAATTTCACATTGCTATGTTCCACATCAGTTGGTGGTTTGACAAGCGTGGTGCCAGACAGTTGCCCTTTCTGCCATCTTACCGCGTTGACTGCCCTATGTAGCCAAATATAGATATCACTTTTATCGGATTTAGAAACGGGACAAATGTAGGAAATCTACGTCTAAGCAGTTGCAGAAAAGACATTTCTATAAATAGCTCCCGCCCTCTTTAGTCTTGAGGGCAAAAGCGCAGCGCATTTACAATGGAGGAAAAAAAAGTCTAAACTTAAAACGTCCCTCGACATTTGGCCCTAGAAATTGCTTTGTTTAACGCATCACAATGGCTACTTCTTGGCCTGAGTGGAAGAATACACGTTTCAGGAAAACATACTTGATTGATGGCGGAGAGAGGGAGGGTTGGGACTATCTAAGAACGCTGCCTTTAACCATACTGTATAACTCTCTCTCTCTCTCACACACACACACACACACACACACACACACAGTCGCACACACACACACACACACACACACACACACACACACACACACACACACACACACACACACACACACACACACACACACACACACACACACACACACACACACACACACACAGAGCCGCCCATCCACCCGTACAGCCTAACCTTTCTTCCGCATCACAGATATGATACAAAGGGGATTTTACCTTCTCACTCTGTCAATGCATGCATTTTATCTTTTCGAATCTCCGAGGGCACTGATAATATGCTTAGTAGGCCACAGTCTCGAATCTTTCTTTATTACTCAATCTTATCGTAGCCCTCTATTGACTCCTCTCCTCTCAATCGACTTTATCACCTGCAATGTCAACCTATGCGGGCATTATGAAACACACCTTATAATAATATAGTCATATTATAGCCCTGCGATGGAGACTCAGAGAGGAGGGTGTATTGTGGATCAATCTACGTATGTTGACCAATGAGGAGGCACCTTGTTCTGCCTTTTCAAATTGTTGCTGTAAAGATATGAAAGTCATATTGATCTCAAGCATTAAGTGTTTAGAGGTTTTACTACAGCTCACGCAATACCCGTGAACTGTAATGTAATACCAGGATATTATTATTATGATGTATTATATAATATAGATGTGGTTCTCAACCTTTTTTGAACAAATGCCCTCTTGGCCTCATCACAAGCCTGCCAACGCCCCTTTGACCTCATCATAAACCTGACAACGCCCCCCTTAGTATTTAAACATTAAACGGACTAATGGCCCCCAATGGCAACTAGGCACAACCCCCTTTCAGCTGTATCCTTCTCAACGCCCCCCTACCGCCCCCATTGAGAAACACTAATATTATGTTATTGTGTTTATTGCTTTCTTATGGTTGGCTGAAAAAGTGTATTCATGTCATTGAAAAGTAGGCCTACATGATTGAAGTCAAAGGTAGTCCCGGAACTGGCCTCACGGGTCATAGGTTACCCACCAACATAGTATGTGGAATACTGTGAAATGAAACCGATGAAATTTGGTAATTTCTTGAACTCGGTTTCAGAGAAATATCAACGCTAGCTGTAAATCTATTCTTATCAGCCAGGTATTTTATGGAAGGATATTGTTGCAATTACACAAAGTAGGAAGTTAATGTTCACATAAGTACATTGTTTTTTGAGATATGAGTTTATTGTTTAAATCATTGCAAATCATTATTCTCCTTCCACAGAGTAAGATAATTCGCTTCAGAGATAACCCTGGATCCCACTCTTAGCCTGGCTCTCTGGTATGTTTCGCCAAAGAAAGATAAGAACAATCACTCCCTGGTAAATGCCTTGGCCACAGTGTAGTAGGCTACGGACGCGGTGCACATGGGCAGCATGGTGCGACACCATGATGGATAAAAAAATGTGACTCCCATGGTCAATTCCAGATGTCCGGAATTTGAATTGCATTATGGGTGCGAGTGGCTGCTGCGGTTGTTTATGTTGAGTTTGTGACCAAACTAACCGCCTTTGTCGGTCAGCATTAATTGCGGGGGAATAATTAATGACATGTACAAAAATCAACGGTGACCTGGCGGCAGGGACATTGTACTTGACCTTGCTTCCGTCTTTTCTCTATCGAGGGATGCTAGCGAGTACAGGTTGAAATCTTCTAATCTGCTGTAAAACTACACACCTGAACGATTTGTCAATACAGTCTATTGTTAAACAACAGTCATAGTGCTTACCAGGAATGTTTTGTTGATGATATTTGTGACTGGAAATCGCAGTAGCAATGTATTTAGCATATGGGTTCCCCTTTCCATTCCATACATTTTCCCACATGAAGGACTTACCGATACCGACGCTCGCCAACTAGTGGACACTCCATAGGAACTGCAGTATGCATGCAAAGCTAACTGGCTACAATGGGAACCAATCAGTGTGAACATTCTCCTTGTTAGAGATTCTCTGGTTGCGTGAGGAAACCAGAACGCCCTCACATGCAGTTTGGTGAAATGCAGCCAGGTGGCGTAGGTTAGGTTATGACCCTCATGCCCAATGTCCTGAGCTCATCCTACAGCATTGCCATTGCACTAAGATATCCCTAGCATTTCTGTAATAGCTACCTCCCCCCACCCCCCCCACCCCCCATCACACAGAAAATACATAGTGCATATCCACAAAACTTTTGTTTCGTTGTTCAAAATGCAGATAACTAGTCTGAAAAAGCCTTGTGCAGCCATTTGGTCCTGGCAGTATACCATCCATTTGTAAAAGGAACCCACAGAGCAATCCATGTTCAAAACACCATACTCATACACTCAAAGTCGTTCTGGCCTCACCCCAGTGCTGTAATATCGTGTTTTGTTGCTTTTCCCTCCTCGTTGGCATTTGTGTAGTGCGGACAGTGTTGCCAGATGGAAAATGCTGAATTATCGTACCAAAACCTCAAAATTATCATTTTTGGGGGCTATTTGGGAGGAAATTATCATACAAGACCCAAATTGTTGTTTTACGGCATCTAAATTAACTGAATGACAACTCTGAAATTATCATACATTATGTTTTTTTGATCGTACAGAGCACAAAATGGACAAAATCATGGTGCAAATACGATAATTATCGTACATCTGGCAACACGGAGTGTGGATGCGTCTGGCTCTGATGCTGATGATGTCCTCTCTCTGCATGGGAACAGCAGCAGGGCCTGATGGGTAAACAACACATTCTTTTGGGTCGCCTTGAACAATTGAGATGTTAATCTACACTTCAAAACTCCCCCTGCGTGCCTACTGCCCTCGTTGCATTCATTGTTTTTGCCCCTGAAAACATCCCATGCGTTTCATGTACAGTAGTCTACTACAGGGCGAAATGGCATTCTCTGGCAGCAGTGCCAGACACTTGGCTAAATGACCATGCTATCAACCAGACCTGTTGACTGACACTCTCACAGCATCTGCATGGAGGTCGAAACACCTGTTTGCTTAACCCCTTAGCACAAAGCCTATGTTATAACCTTACAGTCACCAAATTTGTAATGGCTATGTCTTAATATGTTACTGTCTGTAATGTCATAGCTATGTTGTTATGATGTAGTTAAGTATTTTCAGGAAGTAGTGAATAGGCCCGCTGGCGACCCCATCTGCAGTAAGAGGCAACATGATCTCCAAAAATTCTGTGCTCCTGGAAAACGAAATCCGTATCCAGGAGCACGGATTTTGCCAAAATTCCGTGATCCTGGACACGGAATTGTTTTCCGTGCTCCTGGACACGGAATTGTTTTCCGTGATGGACACACAGAAGTGCTCTCTCTATACTCCGTGTGCCCATCACGGAAAACAATTCCGTGTCCCGAAGCACAGAATTTTGGCAAAATCCGTGCTCCTGGACACGGATTTCGTGTCCTTAACATCCGTGTCCAGGAGCATGGAATTTTTGGAGATCAGGCTGTAAGAGGCTATGGCAAAGGCTGGTCATACCATGTTGACCATTATTACATTATTGCGTACACTCAGCTGACGTTTTTTTTATCCAAAGCAACTTATAAGCTAATGTCATAGGCCACTATCATAGGCAGATATCATAGGCTACTGCAGGGTTGGTGCCTTGCTCAAGGTGTAGGGAGAGGTAAAGACAGGAATGACCAGATACATTTATTAAGATGCTGGCTCAGAACAAATTTTTATTATTTTTTGTTTTATATGAATACTTTCCTGAATCTGGGAGTTCTTACTGTGAGATTGATATTATAGGCCTACTGTAGTATTTGTTTCTTACAAACTTTGCACTTTGTATTTTAAGTAGGCCTATAAAATTCAAATTGTCTGACAATCAGATAGTGAACTTCCATGTGCTTTGACACAGTGAATTGCAATTAGGCCCATGTAAAAACTCAACACACGTTTGAGAGAGGGGATAATGTTAGGCTATGGTTATTAGAATAGCTATTCACCATGTAACACATTTAAAAGATGGGTTTCAGCTCCAGAGATATCACTTTCCCTTTGTTTCTGCCGCTTTCTGATTGTCTTGTGGCTGTGTGTTTTATATTTTGAAGCGTCATGCTGGCTGTTTGCCAGCCTTTTAAAAGGAAATTAGGGTCTGGTTGGCCTATTGTTATATGCAGGTCATGCTCTTGAACTACTTGCAGTATAGAGGGAAATGTCTGGTTTATGGCTCATTCTTTTGAAATTCAGTTGTCTGTACAGTAGAACCGAGTTATTTCTCCCGACATCCGTTGTATTGTAAACAGTCTATTACAACAAGTGGCGATAATACTGATGTCTGAGAACACCAATGTTTAATGAAATCGGACTACAACGAACTGGTCCGAGTTTGGGTCTCGGAACCCTGATTTGATTACCTGTTCTATTGCTCTTGCCCGAGATGGTAGTCAGGGTTTTGTTGAGTCCCAACCCCAAAAAAGAACACGCCATTAGTTAGACACATAGCAGCCCTGTTGCAGTAGCTTTATTGACTCACAGCCTAAAGAGATTAATTATACATATGACTATGAAGAGAAGGCAATCTATTTTGTTTTTGTAATTGGATTACAAATTTAATTACGTCATCAATGCACATGTTTCCCCGTATCATGGATATGAGAGTTGATGTAAGATACTTGGCTATCATTGGTTAGTTGGGTGACAGTATACAGTACATACCTACATTAATCATACAGGACATTGTGTACATTGGGGACTTATTATGGATTATAAATATAATATATATTTAGTAATATCTCTGTCATTACACCTAACAGCCTTTTTTGAAAGGGCAATGATGGCAGAGCCATTTTTCAGAATGTTCTCCAAATAACTAATGAGAGAGAGTGAGCAGAGATAGTGAGCAGCGTCCTTATAGGATGTGACAGAGAACCTTTTTAAGATAATCAAGATTCAAGGACTTGAAACCTGACAAGTATCTAGTTGGGAAAGGTATGATATTAGTAGTTTTGAATGACACCATCATCATCATCATCATCATCTTTGAATCACACACACACACACACACACACACACACACACACACACACACACACACACACACACACACACACACACACACACACACACACACACACACACACACACACACACACACACACACACACACACACACACACACACACACAGAGAGATGCCAGTGATGCCTGGATGTCATCCTCCTTGGTAACCCTGGAGGTGAGATCACTTTCAGCACTATGAATGCCCATATTATTGGCCTGGGATGCCGGTCTGACATGTAATCAGACACTGGGAGGAGGACAGATGTAATCGCCGCATCACAACAACAGATTCCTTCCTCCTCCCGACCCAGGTATTGTTTTATATGAGCCAGTACCAGCGCGATGAGAGCAAGGCGAGACAATGACATTTTTCTGTGATTTTTTTTATATTGCCACTGTTGTTGACAGCTTTTATTTTTTTATAGGCTACTTTCTTTACTGTGTGTTTTAACATTATTCAATTGATGTTTTACGTAAATGTGGTTCAATGAACAACTGCTTGATATACATGTACAGTATATCTAGTTAAGTTTAGACAATTCTTAAGCAAGATCATTTGACAGCAAAGTGACCGTAATAAAGTACTTAACAACCTTTCATGGTTAACTTATCATCTGCATGACTTGACGGCAATAAATGGTGTGCTTTGAACTTCTAGGATGTTGGGGTGAGTTTATAGTTTATAGCCTAGGTTTCCATGCAAATGTATTTTTCATTGGCTCGAATTGTAAAAGGTCGCACAGATCCAGTTGCTATACACACAAAGTAATAAAATACTCACACCTTTAAAAGAGTTCATGGAAAGAGTGAATAATAGCAGCAATGATGAATGGATGGTATTCAAAGGATATTACTCCCACTCAAATGGTGGACGATGAGTCATTCTGACCTTTTATTTTGAGGGACAGAGATAGGCTAATCAAACGTAGCACATTGTCAGAAGCCTGTAAGCTGAGCTTCCTGACGGATTCCCCAACACGTCACATTGGCTACATATCACTCTGGTATGTCTGAAACCTGATTGGACAGCCGCACAGGTGGAGATAAATGTTGCCGATGTTCAAGGAAACACGATGAAAGGCAAACAAATGGACTTATTCCAAGTCCACAGACCCAACTTGGAGCTAAATTTAGAAGCCAAAGGGGAAAGAGCTGGGTCGGAATAGTGCCCAGATCTGTTAGCGTGGGCGGCGGGAGAACGGGAGAGGCCGGAGAGAAACAATGGGGACTGTCACTACGGGAAACGTGGTGTGTGCGCCTGGCATGGATCTCAGAAACCAGAAAATAAAACTCACCCTGATAACCTGGCAACACGGATGGCAAGGAAGGACACCAGGCACTGACACTAACCCTCAGCCCTCGACGTCACGGCGTGTGTGTGTGTGTGTGTGTGTGTGTGTGTGTGTGTGTGTGTGTGTGTGTGTGTGTGTGTGTGTGTGTGTGTGTGTGTGTGTGTGTGTGTGTGTGTGTGTGTGTGTCTGTGTGTCTGTGAGAGTTGTGTGTGCATGCATGCGTGTGTGTGTGTGTGTATGTGTGTGTGTGTGTGTGTGCGGGAGAGAGAGAGAGGTTTAAAAAGTTCTTTATTGGACCAAAGAGTCAAATTTTTACAAAGCCGTCAGAACATCATCTTTTTTTTTAGCAAAGAAAAGAGAGAGTGCGTGCGTGCGTTTATGTTTGTGTGTGTGTGTGTGTGTGTGTGTGTGTGTGTGTGTGTGTGTGTGTGTGTGTGTGTGTGTGTGTGTGTGTGTGTGTGTGTGTGTGTGCGTGTGTGTGTGTGTGTGCAGTATGTGTGTCCCTGTGTGTGTGTGTGTGTGTGTGTGTGTGTGTGTGTGTGTGTGTGTGTGTGTGTGTGTGTGTGTGTGTGTGTGTGTGTGTGTGTGTGTGTGTGTGTGTGTGTGTGCATGCGTGCGTGCGTGCGGGCGGGCTGTGTGCCCCCACGTGTGTGCATGCATCTGTGACTGTGAGCACCAATGGGTGAGTGTTTGTGTGTGTGTGTGTGCGAGCATGCATCCGAGTGTGTACTGTATGTGTGTGTATTCCCCTCCATCTAGTGCGTGTGCATGACAGCAGCATCACGCCGGAGCACTCAGCAATCCACCTGACAAGGCCCCATGCCTCACCCTGATAGGCCGATGCTGATGATATGGGAAGACAATGGCAGCCCTGTCTCTTCACCGCCCACTGAGGGCATATCTTCTACATATGTCCCATTCAATTATGTCAATCTCTTGTCATGGAATGTCAACCGCAAATGTCACCAGAGATTCTTTAAGTATATAGAGATATGCCAACATAATAGGTTTCTATGGG
>NC_085876.1:32854378-32861878 GCF_034702125.1 Engraulis encrasicolus
AATCTATGAATGATAAGAGTTGCAAAACACATAATGTAGGCCTATATATTGTATAAATAGTGTGAAGAGAAGCAAAATGCAGACCTCATCTTTTAAAATACCTAAGTTCATGGTTCTTTTGGGGACACAGTTCATGTTTTCGTCGCCAGTGATACGTGCAGCAGGAGGAGGAGAACCAATGTTGTTCCTGGCAGACCCCATGTTTAAATGAAAAATACATCAGTTGACCGCAAGACAAAATACTAAATCTGCTTGTTCTTTGGGCACAGAGCCACGGCGTCGCACAGTTCACACTGCAACACATATACATACACACATACACACACACACACACGTACGCACACATTGCACGCATGCACAGACATGCGTATTACATAATATTGATTTGAACATTGCGACAACTGTTGACATGACTTTCTTTTAAGTTTAGTCAGGGCATATTTAGAGTAGAGTATCGTTTATTGATCCCAGGGGGAAATTAAGGTGTCAAGTAGCATACACAAATAAATAAAGCCTTTGCCCACAAGACATAACACACATATTTACACATAAAATAAATTTTAAAAAATTCAAATGTTGCCAAGGAGTCTTGCTCACAGTGTCTCTTGTACTGTATAGTATGAGGCCTTTACTCATAATTTGACGTTCTTGTTTGAATACAGGTAATCCATAGACCTTAAATGTTCATAACTTCCCTTGAAATCACAGCCAGCCTGTCTCGTATTGTCTCAGAGACAAGTTCACGCATTTCAACAGTGAGAAGACACTTATGTTTGTCCATACTCTGTTACACTGTCACTGATCTTCTGTTGTCCCATTGGGGGTTTTATGTAACTGCTAACAATGACATACTGGGATGACAACTCACCTAAAACGCTGAGAAAAAATACTTAGCGAAATCCAAACAACTCTATAAATAGACACATTAAATAATCAGATTAATGTCAATCATCCCTTTCCCGCCCCTCGCAGACTATAAAGAAGAGCGTTCAGACTTTCAGTCTCAGATGACTTGAGTGAGTCACGCACTAATACCTCCCCATTGTCTTTGTGCCCCAGAGCACATAGTGAGAGAGGAGCAAAGAGTAATAACAAAGTAGAGAGAGCACAATAAGATAAGGCAGGGTGAGACTGTATATTTGGTCTAGCCATTGTATTTGATGGTGGACAGGGGAGTTATAAATGGGTCATATTATGACAGAGGAAAAAAACAAACAAATTTCATCTGATAGTGAAACACTGAAATAGTCCATTGCCGGTTAAACCAAGACTAAATCTGAAATCGGGTAGCCTTTTGGAACAGATGGGATCACCAGCAATCCTATTCAATGATATGCTATTACACTAACTAATAGATTAAGGTACTGTTTCCACGTGGCAGGATATTTTTTTAACAGGGTATTTTTTTCTCCTGTTGAGGTGTAAATGCAACTTGTGGATAAAAATAAATCCTCCATTGTAACAAATGCGTTTCAGCCCCCTAAACAGGATATTTTTTTCTCCTGCTTTTTATACCTGGATTTTAAATATCTGCTATGTGGAAACGGAAGGCCAAAACCAATGAAAAACCAGTGCAACCAGGAGAAAAAAATATCCACATATAAAAATATCCAGCTAGGTGGAAACAGCACCTAAGACATTACCCAGAAAGACACGGCCCCTGTTATAAATTAGCTGTTAACAGAATGGCAATGACCATGACCGTAATGTAGTAAAACAACGACTGTCATGTTTTTCAGTGTGTATTACATTGTTACACTGGTGACTTATACCTCAATGGCTACGTATACATGAGACAATTAATTCAGAATTAACTCCATTTAATTCTGAATAAAGCTTAATTAGGCTTTGAAAACGTCATGTAAACACCTCTTCATTCGGAATTAAAGGAAAGATCAAAGAAACTCGACAGAACTATTCAATTCAGAATTATTCATTCGGAATTAAAAACACTGTGTAAACATAGTGAATGGTATAACTTTACAATGTGGAGGCATGTGATTTTTTTTTCTCCTCACCTCACCCAATGTTATGCTGTACTGAGTCTGTGTTAAGTTGACGGTGTGCAGAGTGCAGCAGCCCGGACTACATTGTACTCCAAACACACTTTTGTTGCCTGTTTTGACAATGACAATAAACTTGAAACTGCGAATTAACGGACTACTCATTATCATTTTGGTAACAGCAAGCTTGCAATAGGGGCTCTATGAAAGGGCAGAGGCAGACATCACTACCAGTTCTCAAACAAAGAGGTAACAAATGACAACCGAATTTAATGAACATTTCTGAAATATGTTAAAGATTTGAAATTCACAGATCAAGTTCAAGTTCAAGTTCAAGTCCAGTTTATTTTGTCCGCAAGGGGAAATTTGGTTTGTCGCGGGTATATAAAAACATTCAGGACAGACAAATGGGCTAATAAAAACAACATAAAGACAGGGACCACAGGTCAACACAGCACAAGGACATAAGACTGGGACCAATACACAGAGTTAAAAAAATCTAAAATCTAAACAAATATGGAATAAGATTGTGAACAACCGACCATCAACAACAGAAATGTCAATAAGGCCTGGAAGACAGATAGTCCTGTCAGTCAATAACGTGACCTGTCAGTGACCGCAACTCCATGTAAATACCTCCTCTATTGCATCCTTGTCATGAACTACTGTCTCATTGTTGGTCAGATTGACTTATCTGATGGGCAAAATTTCCATTCAAATGAGCACCGAGGCCGATGACGTAGCCTCTTTGTGCAGATGAGCCCGCTCACACTTTGTTGGAAAGACTAGACTATGTCATAGCAACATTGCATTATCAAGCAGGGCTCCAAAGTAACACACCTGCCAACCTGCACAATGCCGGGATGAATTTCTCAAAACCAAAGTTGCTTACTACATTAGCTACTTTGTTGTTTTCAATGCATTTTCCCATTGGCAACTACCGAAGTTGCTAACAGGCTAACAACTTCTCTTTTGAGAAACTCACCCCAGGTGAATATTAAAGGGGAAATCCGTTGCCTAATGGCTTAATAGCATCGGCTAACTAGCACTGGATTTCGGAATGCAGGGGAATTAAGCAGATGAGGTACGTGGAAAAAGTCAGTGTCGAGCATCATGCTTTAACACTATTTAAACCATTTCACACCGGATTTCCCCTTTAAATTTGGCTGGTACAGAAGTACATTTACTAGCCACTTTGACCCATTAGTGAGCGTGTGTTTGGTACTTAGATTAACATCTACCAGACATTTTAGCTGGTGATGAAGAAAGTTAATTTACAGTGTGTGTGTGTGTGTGTGTGCTTGCCTAATACACTTACCTGTACTTTACTGTGACATTGTAAGAATGTTCAACCCCTATCATACTCTGTACACTGCCTACTTCTACATACTATACTATATCATAGATGTATCCATCAACACTTGTTGTCTACCTTAACTGACAGAGTATGTTTTTCTGCATTGGTCTATCCCAACTCACAGAATGTCTTTTTGCACAATTACCTTTTCTACATTTATTATCTCTATTATTTTATTTTATTTTCCCCACCCTGATGACTATTCCTGTGTTTATTTTTGTCTTGAAATGTCCATGTGGGCTTTTGTGTATTTGTGTATTTATGTAAGCTACTGGATACCTGAATTTCCCCCTGGGGATCAATAAAGTTACTCTACTCTACTCTACTCTACTCTACTCTACTCTACTCTACTCTACTAGCCTTAAGTAACAGATTAGGACTTTTTCCTTACAATTGTGAGGACAACAGGCTCTGTCCTTGAAGGTTCAATTCTCATTCACAAAAAACACCACAATTGGGGGTGCTATGGCACACTTCTAACACGCTGCATCATAAATGAGCAATTTTGAATGAACGCCCTCTTGACCTCCTCATAAGCCCCCCATCGCCCGCTTCACCTCATCATAAACATGCCAATGCCCCCCTTAGTATTAAAGGGGTATGCCACTATTTTGGGGCTTAATACAGTTAAAATCGTTGGCTGGGGTTTATAAAGTTGGTAAAGTGTCTTATTTTTCATGTAAGCCGTTGCCTTGCTTTAAGACAAGTTAAAAGAGGGAGCATGCTACAATGCTACACGGATCCATTGACTTTCACTAGCTTAGCGACATATTCCCTCTTTTAACATGTCTTAAAGCAAGACAACGCTTAATATGAAACATAAGACACTTTACCACCTTAATAAACCCCAGCCAACGATTTTAACTGTATTAAGCCCCAAAATAGTGGCATACCCCTTTAAATGAGTACTCTAATGCCCCTCTCTCAGCTGTATCCTCCTCAATGTCTCCTAGGGCCCTCCAACGCCCCCTGAGAAACACTATTTCATATGATAGTCTAGATCATGGAATGATCATAATTCTCTGACATTTCGTTTAGGTAAAAAAAAAAGAAAACCCTCGAAGCTAAGCCATTTGATCCTTGTGTGTATTTAATCTTAACCTTTTCAGGGTAAATGGCAAGTTATTTTTAAAATGTTGGAATGAGGAATCCACGGTAAGAATGTGAAAAAAACATCCCCTGTTCTCGCAAACACTCAGCATGAGATGGCATGTTCACGTGAGTGTGTGTGTGTGTGTATGTGTGATCGCGCCGATATCATCTGCCAGCATTGACGTCATCTAACAGGTTGGCAGAGAGGTCACAGAGGACAGAGGCAGGAGGGCGATGAGTAATTTAGCCTGTGTGGCTACGCCAAACAAACAGCCACCATACCATGCAGACAGTCGCCAGTGTGCTTACCGGTACCCAGTTGGGTGACATCACACAGCAATACTGAGATCAAGCGGCCTGTTGGAATTTTAGAAGGTGGGGAGCGGATCTGCACACTGCTTGCGAAAGACTTCATTTATTGGGAGCAAAAAAAAACGATGCTTCATGTGCCAAATGCCATTTTTGATTTGGCACCTGCAGTTGCTTTCCTTTTGGATGTCCGCGCCTTCCACTACACTCTGTTGGAATTTTAGGCCTGCACCAAAATTCACTCTATACAGCAAAAGATACAATGTGGGCCCATTTGAATTTCATGTTCACACTGCAAAGTCACATATTTAATACTAACTCGGTGTGAAAGGTAAAGTAGAACATACCGGCCGAAACTAAGCAGAAAGACGTCATTCGTCTCCCTTCCGTTCCACGACGCCTTGCTGTGGATTTGGCCTAACACAACAAACACTAAGGAGAAACCATGATGACACACTCAGAAACTTTCTTTTCATTTTCTGTTATTAAATGTTTTAATGTACACACGCACACACACACGCACACACACACACTCCCTTATTCATCTCCCGGATCACAAAAGATGATGACACATAACAGTCCTCTGAAGACGCTGTTCAAACAGAAAGGATATTTACGTAAAGCATGACAACAGCTCACACAAAAATTCTTTCCTTTCCATTGAGATGTATCGCTGTATGGACTTCAAGTTTGTCAGAGGGTGCGCTCAACTTCTGGTAAAAAATGAATGACTTTGGGTGCGCGATAAAAGGTGTGCTGTGTGGGCTGCAAGCACGTGCCGTTTTGGGTGCTGGGGGCGGCACAGAACATAGCACAGAACAGCAGACAGTGGGTGCTAATCTCAATGCTATTTTTCCAGCATCTCCACCCATTGGCCTTTAGCTGTAGGCCTAGCTTTTCCATATTAGGCAGTCCAACCCCAACTGCCAGTAACTGACAAGAATGAGCCCTGGAAAAAAAATGTCATTGTGTCTCAAGTCTCCCTCTTGAACTCAAATACTGTAAATAATAGATGAAATTTCAGCAGGGGTGTGGTGGCAGAATGTTGTTAGGATACAGTTGCTTTGTTGTTGTTATTCATTATTAACAAATGTTACTAATAGAGAGGGCACTCACGTAATGTAGACTATACTGTACGTCATTATGGTGTTGTAATGTAGGTTAAAGGGGCACAAGGTAGGATGATGTTGTTTGCGCGGTGCCCGTGGCATGCCTGTCTCAAAATCTACACAGTAATGAAAAAATGCTGTTGAAATAAACTCGCTGTGAGACTGTTTTTCATCACGGAATGCCAGCAGTTGATACAAATCTGAATACGGTATGTAAAGCAATTTTTCAAATGAAAAGTGTTTCCCACAACACTCCTTCGGACCGCACTGGCAGAAGTTGCATGTGGGGTTTTCCGACAGCGGACCATGGAAGTGGCCGTGAGAGCCATCGTTCGCTTACTAATGACTCGCATAAGCATTGGCTGATTCGGGACCGTGAGTAATTAAACTTTTAATCCTACCTGGAACCTGTCTAAAGACTTTTATTTGTTTTTTTAATGGCACATGAATGTCCAGCAAGTTTCGTAGTTTTCTGTGAGCTCTTCTGTTGATTGAGGGATTGAAACTTCCTTTTCTCTGTAAACGTTAGTCCACATTCCTGTACACACAATGTAAGCAGGAGATAAACCGATGACTATTCTCAAGTAATGGGACCAGAGCCCTATATCTCATCCCACCAGCATCTACAAGGATCTCCAAGAATGGTGACCCAATGAGAAGAATGAAGAACGTGGGTGGAGAAATGCACAACGATGGGGATGTGGGCCTTCATGAATGACACAAACTCTATGGCGACGACATTCTAGTCTTGTTATCGCATACTCTGTGATGGTTCACTTGTAGCGAGGCACTTCAGGCATGGAAAACCCCTCTACAACCCCCAGCTTGTCGTCTTCCGATCAACGTCCGTGATTTACGGAATTCAAGGTGCTTTTCTTTTCTTTCTTTCCTTGTTTCTTTTTTTTTTGAATAACAAGCTTTCCTTGAATTGGAGAGACTGCCTGGAAAGAAAATCATTTCTGTTTTGTTTTATTTTTATGTTTCCTGCTAACGTCTTATCAGTGTTGTCAGTCATGTTGCTCTGGTATACCTGTAAGAGGAGTTGACAGGAACCAAATACTATATACGCACAGTAGACACAGAGTTCAATTCTGACCAGTCATGCTTATGACCTCCAAATTCTCATCAGCAGCCCCGATTGCAACTATGACCCAACAAAACCACTGAGGCATTGAATTTTGACACAGACAAACACACACACACACACACACACACACACACACACACACACACACACACACACACACACACACACACACACACACACACACACACACACACACACACACACACACACACACACTCATGCATGCATGCACACACACACACATGCGCGAGCACATGCGTGTACATACACACACACACACACACACACACACACACACACACACACACACACACACACACACACACACACACACACACACACACACACACACACACACACACCACACACTTGTTCATTCACTGAGCAAGCTGTTAATAAGTGACAGAGTAGGGTCTCCTGGTGGGTCTCTTGTCACGCAACATTGTCATTAGTTCATGAACAAGTAGTACGGCAAACACCACCTGTGTGTGTGTGTGTGTGTGTGTGTGTGTGTGTGTGTGTGTGTGTGTGTGTGTGTGTGTG
>NC_085876.1:32866878-32891878 GCF_034702125.1 Engraulis encrasicolus
GCTGCTTGCTGATTGGCAGGGGTTGCATAAATAAAGAGGACAGCCCTGGACAGCATCCTCAGGGTGATATGTGACGCATTACAGGATGGAGGACAGGAAGACAGCTCAATGACATCAGCAGTGTGTGTGTGTGTGTGTGTGTGTGTGTGTGTGTGTGTGTGTGTGTGTGTGTGTGTGTGTGTGTGTGTGTGTGTGTGTGTGTGTCTGTGTGTGTGTGTGTGTGTGTGTGTGTGCGTGCGTGTGCGCGAAAGACTGTAAGTCATCTCCATGCCAGCAGTGTGTGTGCGTGTGCGTGTGCGTGTGCGTGTGCGTGTGCGTGTGCGTGTGTGTGTACGTGTGCGTGTGTGTGTGTGTGTGTGTGTGTGTGTGTGTGTGTGTGTGTGTGTGTGTGTGTGTGCATGCGTGCGTGCGTGCGTGAATGCATGTGTGCATTGATATGTGCGTGCGTGCGTGAAGGTGTGCGTGGGTGTGTGTGTGTGTGGTCAAAAGACTGGAAGTCATCTCCATGCCAGCAGTGTGTGTGTGAGTGAGTGTGTGTGTGTGTGTGTGTGTGTGTGTGTGTGTGTGTGTGTGTGTGTGTGTGTGTGTGTGTGTGTGTGTGTGTGTGTGTGTGTGTGTGTGTGTGTGTGTCTATCTCTGACCCTGTGAGTGCCATTCATCAGGCCGCACGTGCGTGATATCAAAGAGTAAACACACAAATACTGGCCTTGCGTGACTCATTGTGTTTGGCTGGAATGCACACTTTAATCCAAAACAAGCTTCACTGACCGTCTATCTACTTTTGTTTTTATTTGTTTTAAGTGATATCGGGTGATATAGTGCGTGCGTGGCAAGCCCTGTTTTTAAATACAGAATAGTGCACAGAAATAACTGACAATACAAATGATTACAAAAACACTGTCACATATGACATATTTGTGAACAGCAAAATCTGTGATCAGTTCCAAAGAAAATTATTTTTTGTAACATTAAATATGAGCACAACCCCAATAAAAAGGAAGGGCATTTGGATGGCAAAGGCCTAAAACCATTGCATAAAACAGGAGCCATTTTGGCCATACTGGATTGCACATGTAAAGCTTAAAGTTGCACTATGCAGGATGGTGGCCAGAGTAGGTATTGCAACTATGGTGCTATTGGGCTGCTATTTCCATATTTGATCTTTTCATGTTTATTAAGTAATTAACTAATATACTAGCATGGTAACTTTTTCAGCTAAACTGTCTATATCTGGGAATTCAAAATGGAGAAGATCAACCTTTTCATGTATGATAAGTGCAATTTTCCCTGTCATAATGAATATTTATAATTTGATGATAGTGGTAAATACTTGTGAAAAAGGTGACATTTGTGAATGGGCAGCTTGAATTCTGGAAATAAACTATTAAAAATATGACATAGTGCACCTTTAAACAATATTATTTACCTCATATTCTGTAACTGGGATGCAAAAATATTTCACTGTAAATCGCATTACTCAATCAGTGTAAATTTCATTATTATGAACACCTCATATTTATGTAATATAGCATATCATATCTTGTATTCATATTCATAAACTCATATTCATAAACTTTTATCTCATACATCATGGCAAAGGAAAGCTTCAATGTCTAATAGGCTACATCAGTGTTTCTCAACTGGTGGGTCTCGACCCAAAAGTGGGTCGCGGAGGGGTCATGGGTGGGTCGCGGAGCCTGGGTGTAAAAAAAACATAATTCTAAAAAAAAAAAAAATCCAACTTTTCCTGCAACAATTTACAACTTTTATTTTTATAGGCTAGTGAACTCCGTGTCATCTGTCGTCATAGATACAATCTGAATGTTTATGCGAGATAGATAGCGTGCAACCAGTCATTCGACTCTTGGTTACATTTTGAGAATTGCATTGAATTGACTTGAACACTAAAAAAATTGGGTCGCTACTGAATGAGAGTGGAAAATGGTGGGTCCCAAGACTGTTCCAGTTGAGAACCACTGGGCTACAGTATACTGTACATTTTTTAATCATACATTTATCTGGTATAGTATCATGTTGTTGTTCTGTTGAACCTATGAGTTTTGCTGGGATGCAGGCCAGCATACACTAGCTAACATGTGTGTGGTCCATACCAGCATGTGGAGGAGAGAGCCAGCTAACCCTACATGCAGGGCCGGATTAAAGAACAGGCTAGATATGGCTGCATCCCAGTGGCCCCCCATCTGCCAGGGGGCCCCTGATTGGTCAAAAGTCAAAAATTGCAGAATTGTGACAAGATATTATATTGAAAAATGCACCTGTCATGTTGAGTTTTAAATCTTGTCAATACTCCTTTTCACAGTTGATAGGTATGTTATCCTTGATTAAGACACTATGTAATTTTGTCGTGAAAATTGCTTTCCGATAGGGGTCCCACAACAACCTGTAGCCTAGGGGCCCCAGGCCATCTTAATCAGGCCCTGCGTATAAACTATGCAGGAGGTAGTTCACATGAGGTGTTCCCAATGCACTATACATATCACTGACATCTACCGTACATGATGTCTGCATTCAGGGAAGCTGACAGGTCACGGACAAACGGGTGATTTGTCCCAGGCCCAGGTAGAGAGGGGGCCCAATTTTGGGTCCTGGGGTATGAGTGGGACGGCCCTTTCAGATAACTTTGTCCTGGGCCTGGCAGAAGTTGTCAGCTGCCCTGTCGACATTCAGCTACATTCTCTTCAGGCATTTTTGCACGTGGTGTATAGTGCACTACTGTACATGATGAATATCTGCAAAAAACATTGTATATGTCGCAGCGACATACTGCTGGGATCAGGAGATGGGCATCGAGCTGCATTTGAATGGGAAATCAAGATAGGTATCAGACGGTTTAATGAGGGATGGTGGCTGTTTACAGAGTGGTCGCAGGTTGTCTGAATGGCAGCTCTGGAGCTGTAATGTCTGAGAGTGTGGCTATCTGAAGTATCTCATCTTGCCTACGTGTGCCATGACACATATAACACAGACCACCATGAGATTTAGATTGTAAGGTTTTTTTTAAAGTGTAGACAGACCAAACCTTTTTTTTTTTGCTTTTTTGACAGACTACTTGTAGAGTGACTGAGCAGTTCTCTGCCTCCTGCCACTGTGGGTGAATCAGTGATGAAATTGAAATTTGTTTTTCATTGATAATAGTTTTTGCCACATTAGTAGTTGATTAGTGATAATAGTTTTTGCCACATTAAGCGTCTTTATCATGAAACATATGGCTCACCACGATTAAGTGTAATGCATTTCATTTTCCAAGAAATTAGCACGCAGGTATGAAAATCCCTCACCTTTTGGCGAAATTCGCCGTTTTGAAATCAAAATGGGTCATTTCTGTGAATCGTGTAGATCCGAGGAGAAATTTTTTTTTTTTTGGGGGGGGGGTCGAGCGCGGAGAAAAGTGTAGCGCCAACTTACTGTAGGCCTATCATTGTGTAGCACTCTACCGCAGAAAACTTCATAGGCCTAAAGTTTCAGGAGAGATTCCACAACTGACAATGACGTTTGACCAATCACCGCATTTGTTGCTGTCGGCACAGCCAATAACGTGAAAGACCTCAATCTAAGTCCCGCCCTTCATACTTATCTTTGAAAGCGCAATTTGAAACAGGTGCCACTTTGGTGGCTGGCGTGGTTGTAGCAAATACAGCTCCAGGCCTTTTTATTAGAATAGCATGAAAAAGTTGATTTATTTCCATAATTCCATCAATAATGTTAAACTGTCATGGACTGTAGATTCATGGCCCAGTTTTTTAACTATTCCAATCATTATTTTTTTTCTTTTTATATACGTTGGCCTTCCAGCTAAAAAAACCCATGAATTGGGGAATTCGCATTATTAGAATATTGTTATAAAATCACATTTTTCTTCATCAAAATTCGGGTCACATTAAATCAGTTGAAAGGTGGTACTTTCTACATAACATGCAATGGCAAATACTTGGTTAGGACATTCTCTGTCTTCATAATGGCCATGATGCGTTTAACATTGAAGTCAATGGCAAAAACAGTGCATGGGAGTTATGGAAGCCCAGATATCCTTAATGCTTTGCTGTCAGCTGTTCTTGTTTGTTGACCTGGTGCCCCACACTTCACTCTTCAATATACCCTGTAGATGTCCATGCCATGTTTTGGTGTTAACTCACCAGTTTAATTCTAAATCACCAGAAATTAAACCCCATTGAAAATGAAATTTCAACTGATTTAATGTGACCCGAATTTTGATGAAGAAAAATTTGATTTTATAACAATATTCTAATAATGCGAATTCCCCAATTCATGGGTTTTTTGAGCTGGAAGGCCAACGTATATAAAAAGAAAAAAAATAATGATTGGAATAGTAAAAAAAACTGGGCCATGAATCTACAATCCATGTCAGTTTAACATTATTGATGGAATTATGGAAATGAATCAACTTTTTCATGCTATTCTAATAAAAAGGCCTGGAGCTGTATCTTTTTTAGTTCTAGAACATCTCTGATTATAAGAAAATGAAGGGCTACCTGGCGCCCGCGGGCACAACGTTGGTGACACCTGGTCTACAAGTTTCCCAGAGAGGTAGCTATTTGAGATCATGATCCTTGTTATGAGAACATCAGGACACAAGCATTTCGATGAGAAGTGAGTGGATGTTGTTAGCCACAGTGGTTAAGCTGATTTTCCTAATAATTTGAAACCTTGTTTGCCCTGCCCACGTGAAAAAGTATTTATTCTCAAAAGAGCTCCGTTAATGAAAGCTTGGGTAGGCATACGGCACGTTTTCCTGACGGCTATTTTAAGGGGTCTTACACACCAAGTCGGTAAAGCGTCGCGGAACGGCCGCGTTTTTTACCGGCGTCGGTGAAAATACATTGAAACCTATCTGTCCTTACACACCAACCGGCGGTAGTCGGGCGTCAGCGGCGCGGGAGCCGGCTCCGCGCCGCGCTGCATTTGGAAAATAGAACTCCAGCGTATTTTTCACGCCGGCAACCGGCGGTGCCTCATTCAAATGAATGGCAAAGTAGCACGCTAGCTTTAGCTGTGGGGAGGGTTTTGAACAGGACTGGCCGCGCACGCCGACGCTGTCAGTGTGCAAGGCAGAGAAAAGCACGCCGGCCAAAACTAAGCAGAAAGACCGCGTCCGTCCTGCGACCGTTCCGTTCCGCCTTGGTATGTTTTGGCCCTAACGGGTCATCCAACAACATGCTTCGAATCATATGCTGCGGCTTCTTATAGCACGCACGAGAGAGAGGGAGAGGGAGGAAGAGCGAAGCCTTAACTTAAGCTGGGCTTACACTGTGCGACTTTTGACCTGATTTTGCCCCGATTTGACACTCGCACGACTTTTTGAGAGTCAGGCCGATTTCTTGCTCAATCGCAGGTCAATCGTGAGTGTACATGGGGTACATCGTGTACATCGTGCAGTGTACATGGGGTAACGACAAGCGATTTCGCCTCACGATCATGCAATCGCAGGGTCGCAAGAAAATCAAAACGGTTTGAAATTCTGGTCGTGGCTCATGCGTAAATCGCACAGTTAAATCAGTGCTACGACACGATTTGACACTTCACATGCACAAATTAATAGGGCCGTGCGATTCGCTGTCGAACGCGACTTCATCTCCACCTCAGGTGCGCATGTTCCCTCCTCTGCAGACCGGGGAAACATGCCTGTCGCGTCGTACGGTGGAAGCATTTCGCTCGCATCCGACTGTCGGCTCGTTTAGTGTGAGGACGTGAGTCGTGAGCTGAGAACTTTTCAACAGTGAAATTCCATCGTGCAGTGTGAGCAGAAGCTGAAGACCCACGAGTGAAAATATCGCACAGTGTATGCCCAGCTTTAGTCAATCGTTTGACACGGGACAAATTGTTATAGGAATCATGCCAAGTTTATTGTAATCCCTTGGTAGCCTACATCTAAATGACATATTACAAATCTACCGATTTATATTTAGTGGAACACGGTCAAACAGTTTTTTTCACTGTCAAAGTTGGAGCTTTCCCATTATTTTTTTCATAGGGAAACAGATCTACTAGGTGAATGGACTAGGCCTAAAATGTGAGTAGTTTGGATCAGGGCTTTGAACCGTTATTTTTTTCCAAACGTTCCGTTCCGAACAGAAACGGAATTATAAAGTTTCCGGTTCTGAGTTCCACCAATAAATGGACGTTCCCGAACCAGTTAGAACCAAAAAATATTGTTCCCGGAACGGTTAATTTCGTTCCTGTCAGCTGATTACTCCCCATAGGCCTAACTGACGTTAACCAAGAAAGACGGAAGTACAAATGAGTCAGCCTACATTCAAAACTGTTTATTCAAGCGGATGAAAAGAATATCCTCCAGAATTTTGTCATTCAGGGACGACCTAAGCGGAGAAACAGAGAATAAACCTCAATGATGAAAATGTGCCCTCCACGCTGACTTGGGTCACGGGAGGCACTATGATGGACATTGTGAGTTTGTGCATATTTGAAGCGGCCATGGATGCCCAATAACGTCGAACATTGTCGGTGCGCTTTACACGCGCTTCCCTGCAATGTCTTACAATAATGCAATGCAAACTCTGTCCTTTTGTATGACAGTGGTTTCTCTTAATTAAGATGTGGAGTGAAGACTTTGTAATCTACAACTCTCTCTCCATTCAGTCAGAGAATGTCTGATGTCACACAGGACGTGAACCTCAGCCGTCATGGTAACGTGCGCAGGAAAATAATGACTTTTTTTTTTTAGTTTGAGGAACGGTATTAACCGGTATTAACCGGTTACCATTATTTTTAAATAAGTGTTCCCGTTCCAGAACATACAAAATAATAACGTTTCCGGTTTCGTTTCTGTTCCCTGTAAAATACAAAAAGTTCCTGGTTTTCGTTTTCGTTCCTTGAACCGGTTCGAAGCCCTGGTTTGGATACAATTTCAGTAGTTTATCCAAACTGTGACAAAGATTTTTTGTATTACAAGTTGTCTGGAATATGATGATTAACTGTTCAAACGAGATCACAACCAGGCAAGCGTTGAGGGGACATTGGATAGTGAGGAGGGGTGCTTATGCCATTGGGGGGCATTCGTCTATTTTATTTATTTTTAAGGGGGGCATTGGCAGGGTTTTGATGAGGTCAATGGGGTGTTAGGAAGCGTATGATGAGGTCAAGGGGGAATTTATTTTTTTTAAAGGCTGAGAACCAAAACCCATTCTATCTATCTATCTATCTATCTATCTATCTATCTATCTATCTATCTATCTATCTGTCTGTCTGTCTGTCTGTCTGTCTGTCTGTCTGTCTGTCTGTCTGTCTGTCTGTCTGTCTGTCTGTCTGCCTGCCCCCCTCATCAGACATGACAGCTCGACAATCATGAAGTAACGAAGATGGTTGGCAGTTCTTCTTATGTTCACTGTCCCTGGGTCGCTACAGTATGCTCAAAATTCATCATTTAATGACGGTTTTAGCTACATTTTCTCCCATGGGAGACCATGCCCCCAGACCCCCCTAATATGACTCTTATACAACACTGTCCCCCAAAAACGCGACTGCACACCACACTTGCGTGTGCACCGCTGCAGCACACGCACCGCTCCGTGCCACCGCGCCACGCCGCACCTTTCTCACCTTTTTCACCCCTGACCCGTTTTCATGCCTGAGCACGGTATTGCTCATTACACCCAAATAACAACATGTTGAAAGCTGATTTCCAGCCAACAGTCAGTGCCAAATGCAGTAATTATGCCAAATAACCTGCATTAGCTGATGTAGATGTATAGACTCCAGGGAAAAGGATAAATAATCATTTACATTATGATTTAAAGGGACATACATGCGAGAGGCTTTCATTTTATGCACCAATACTGCCCTACCAAGGCTAAGTGCAGTAAGGCCAATATGGAAACTGAGTGAAATGCCTTCAAAGCCTTGGTGTTGGATATTGTAGTTACTGCAATTGTGACATAGCAATATCTCTAAAACAGCTAGGACGCATTTGGATCATAAGGCTTTGTCACAAGATAAAGGAGGTGTAATGAAAACCATCAGTCTTTCTGAACTCAGTTTTTATTTAAAAATGTTGGTCTTCTACGACTTTATTGACAGGACAGTTTGAGAGGTGGACAGGAAGTGAATGGGGATTGAGATGGGGAGGGGTCTGCAAATGACCCGGGCTGGGAATCGAACCTGGGTCGGCCGTATGGCAGACGAGTGCCCTACCGGTTGGCCATGGCAGGGCCCTGAACTCAGTTTTTATTAATAATGAGTGCCTAAATTTTATGTTATCACGCAATAGGCCAAAATCTCCTCAAATGCCATTTGCCAGCAAAGCCACATTTCAATTTCACGTTTTTGTTATTATTTGTTGACATGCGTCATGTCTGTGTTTCCAGAGCAGCTGAGTTATTAAACATTATTGCCCTTGGGCATTTACCAAGCACAGCAAACACAGATATCTGATTGCTTCTCTGTGTGCATCTGACACAAAGTTTTAGACCACAAGACCTGGAAGACAGATAGAGCACAAGCAGGGCCGTAACGAGACATTTTCAAATACTGGGGTCAAATACTGCATACTGTACTTCATACTGTACATTTAAAATGATAATATACTGTAGGCCTATAATAGTGTAGTTGGGATATTTAAAAAATATATATGGGCTGTGTTTGAGGCAAGTAAATGGGAATAGGGGTTGACGTATACAGCCTGAATTTACCATTGTTGATCATAAATAATAAGATAATAAATACATTTTACATTTCTGAAAAATACTGAGGACATGACCTCTTTGCCCTCAATGGTAGCTACGGCCATGAGCACAAGCAAAATGGCAGTCAAGCAGAGCAGACACAAGCAGACCACAAGATTTGTACTCATGCGTCACGTCTGTCTTCAAGTAGTGGTAGCAGTTATTAAACATCGTTGCCCTTGGGCCATTTACCAAACACAACGGATGCCAATATTTCATTGCCTCACTGCTTGTATCAGGCACACAGTCACACAGCAGTCTTGGTGTTGGAGCACAAGTAGACTACCGGTATACATTTATGCGGACTATAAGATTCTCTGTACTAAGCATCATGCATCAACCATCATCATGCATTTAAAAAGTGCATGCCTCATGCATCTAAAAACATAAAGAAAAGAAATGAAAGCAGTTTTATTTTCATCTGACTTTGGTTAAGGTTAGTTATCTGTAATACTTTCTATACTTTCTCCTTTCTGCAGAGGGTGACCAAAACAGCACAAAAAAAATCAAAGACTGTCCCCTACCTCACATAGACACGATTTACAACTCCTGCTGCCTAAGTAGAGCCAGGAGTATCATTAAACACCCCTCGCACCCTGGCCTCCATCTCCTCGCACTGTTGCCCTCTGGCAGACGCTACAAGGCATTACCAGCCAGAACCAATAGAATGAGTAACAGCCTAGGGATGCAAACGATTAATCGACTAATCGACTAATCGACTTTAATCGATCAATGCATTAAATCGATTATGCAATCGTGCAATCGATTAAAAAACATTAATCGCAATTAATCGACAATTCAACTGACAAGAGACCCAGGTGAAATGGGCATGTGAAGAGTATGTGTGAAGAGGGGTGTGAAGAGTGGGAATATTTAAATCACCTTTGGATTAAAGAATTGAAATAGAATTAATTTAAATGTGGTATTTGATTTAAATTTTTGGATTTCGTTTTTTTTTTTTGAGAAACATTGAGATTTCGGGCGGAAAACGCCGCTTCTCAATAAATCGTAAGTCGATCGATAAGGCTATCAACTAATGATTAATGAATTAATCGATAATTTGCACCCCTAGTAACAGCCTCTTCCCCAAAGCTGTTACTACACTGAACTTACACTTGCTGGACTGTGTTCATGGACTGTGCACCTTGTAGGGAAGCTCAAATCTCAGTATACTTTATATAATGACAAGAAAGCCATTCTATTATATTATATTCTCTAATATGTGTGTCTCTCTTGTCTTTCTAGAATATTTCTGGATGTTATGTAAGGTTTTTATATATATAAGTCAAAACATGAGTTTTAAATATTTTGCATTGGGGGGGGGGGGCACTGGGGCAAGGAGTAAGAAATGAGTGTGGGGCATGTAGCTAATCTTGTTATTTGGTAGTGTTGAAAAGTACTTTTGCTGCCTGTGACAGTGATATGTGATAAGATCTGAGGTGTAATTCTGCCTGTGTGTATTCTTCTCAGGATCACCGTGATCTCCACCACTCGCTCACTCTTGCTCCACTCAGCAAGTCATAACATGAGAATAACAGAAGAATACGTCTGTGTGGAATTGTTTGTTGAAGTGAAAAGGAGGGCAGTTAATATACAATATAGGCTACAATATAATGTACAGTATATGGTCAGGGTCGTTGACAGCTTTGGCTGGGCCCAGGACAAAGTCATCTGACAGGGCCCCCTATCCAGTAGAAACAATGTATTAAGGATCCAATTTTGGGCCCCCTGTCTCATTGGGGGGCAGGTGACCCCTTTGTCCCATTCAAAACCAGCATTTTCAACCACGTTATCATGATGTTGATGGCAGAATAACCACTGGTTCACCAGAAAACAGAGGGAACTCTGTCAATTTTCATTTCTAAAGTTTATCCTTTGAACTTAAGCTAGACCTAAATTGCAGCAGGAGAGCGAGAGAGCAGACAGTTTTTGGAACAAGATTAAACTCACAAAGAATGAAGAATAGGTCATGTATTGAGCTAGGCTAAACTCAAACTTAAGCAATAGGTAGATCACACTTGGTTTCTTCTTTTTCCATTTTCTTTTCTTTTCATTCATTCATCATCAGTGTAAAACTCTTGTAGCCAAAACGTCTGTCTGACCCTGATGAATGGATAAAAAGAAAAGAAAAAGGTAAAAGAATAAACTGAGCGTGATCTACTCCCTACGCACTTGATTACTTCAGAGACGCACCAACAAGAAGGAAGAGCATGGTGTGTGGAAGTAAACTTAAACCTAAATCGTCAGTGGGGAACAGTGGGTCAAGGCTCGTCCCAATTCAGCTCTGTTATGGTTTACATGCTGAAGGTAGTTATGTGGCGTGCTGTTTTATCACAACGACAAACTGCATGATGACAAACGCGTTCAAGCTGTTTTGCTGCAAGGGACCAGGGGTAGAGCTACAGGGAGGGCAATCGGGGCATTAACCCCTGGGCTCAGGGCCGGCCTGTATTGGTGTTGGGGGCCCTATTGTGACTATGGCAGGTTGCAGGGGCATAGAGTATACCCCCGTAGCCCCCGTGAGGCATGGGGCCCATACGAGGCAGGGGGCCCACAGGTGCCCTTGACTTAAAGAAACGGGCCTCCTCCACAAGATATAAGGCACTCTTTTTTCGTTCGGGGTCCCATTCTTGGTAGCTTGCAGGGGGGCCTGAAGTACTAGCGTTACACCAGTGGTAGGTCGTATGGGGGGCCCTATCAGTGTTTTGCCCTTGGGCCCTGTGTGCAATTGTTCCGTCACGGCAAGGAACAGAGATATGATAAAATCATCAAAGGTGTAATTCTATCCATTTGTATCAGCAAGGTCTACATAACACCATTCACTCCTGTGCTACTTAGTAAGTCACAACAGGAGAAGGAGGACAGTTGCTTTTTGCATCTAGACTAAATTCACAGCGGGAGAGGGGGAGAGCAATCTGTGTTTGACATAAGACTTACAAAAGAATAGGGGAGAGTAGTTGTGTTTTTAGAGATAGGGACAGTAGGTCATGGTTGGCCCTGTGTTCACACGGTTGACATGACATGGTTTACATTCAGAGATTAATTTTCATTTGGTGTGGTGCTGTGTGCCAGCAGACAGAAACAGATCATGACAGCAAGTGTCATGAAATGCGTAATTCTGCCAATTTGTATCAGCACAGCCGAAGGCACTCTCTTCTGCTGCACTAAGTCACAACAGAGCTGTCTACTGGACTTCTTTTTGGGGGTGACCAGATTTTTTAAATAGTCCAGATTTACAGTAGGGCTGAAACACAAGAAACGTTAGTTTGTCCCAGGTTTAAATGACTTGTTTTACACATGTACCAGAATGGAGCATTATTTTGACGTTCGCTCTTTTCAGCAATGTCAGTTTTCCATTAATGGTCTGTCCGCTGATATTGCTAGAAATCCACAGGTCAGCAAATAGCCTACATATTAGCTGTTAGCTGTTAACCTGTTAACCTCCCTTTTGTCCGCGATCCCCCTTCAGTACCTTCGTGACCCCCGTCCCGACCCCCAGTTTGGGAACTACTGCCTTAATCCATTTAAGCCTGATGCTGCATATACGCTGCATTGACCAGGGCCTGGGGTGACATAGATGCAGCATTCAGGCTCATGACATTTTTTTTTTATTAAGATGGTATGTTAGAGCTGAATTAATACATGTACATTCTAATGCAAAAGGAGGGTCATTTCATGTTTTTATTTGCTTCGGAGGCAGAGATATTTAGGTTTTATTGGCTGAGGGCACCTTTTCCCAAAAAGGGCTTTCGGCATGAGCAGGCATTTTTTTGCAGATGCCTTAGGCTAAAATGGGTTAATGGGTAACTGTAACCTCAGTATTGCATACATGTGTGTGTAGGCGTGCTGTATAATCACAATGAATTGTCAAATAGCTCCCAATGAGCAGCAACCTTTCTTTTCTTTGCTTTTGATTTATCATTTACTCATTTTTTTCTGTAAACACTGATTGGTGTGCAGAGATTAGTAGTGTGCGCAGTTTCATTGTAAAACTGTACCTCTATCAGGTTATTGTATCCTCAGCGTTTTCACACCTGGTCCCTTTCAGCCGCCTAAGCGAACTCAGAGTAGTGACTCAGCATTGTTGCCGCATATGTGAACGCTTCAAATCGTACCCAGACCCCTCGGAAGCGAACCGTACTGAGACCTTGGTTGAGGTTAGCCTGGTCCTGACCATCCCATAATACTACCATTTCCATTTCGTATTCATGGTCTGGACTTTGTTTGATCTGACGCGATTGCAGGAAGCAGGAAGGACATTTTCGGAAAAATCAGGATTTAACTTATAAGTTGTTGAACAAACATGTCTGACGTCTATCTATGGCGATGTAGGACCGTTTAACAGACACGTCTGACAGAACATCCTACCGTAGGATAAAATTACAATGTATGACCGTTGGTCAGAACACCGGCGAAAATCCTACCGGTCAACATCGCTCCACAGAGGACAGGTACCAGACGTAGTGCGGAGCCAAGTGTCTTGGCGGAAGTACGTAGGATGGCGCGTGAGGCTAGGTTGATGTGGTCTCAGTTCGGTTCGCTTATGAGTTCTGATAAGTTACACTTGTGACTAGCTGTAATCATTGAAGGAGGGATCTAGAGGACCGAGAGTGATAAAAAAGAAGAGTGACACACCATAAAAGCCTAACAGGACCAGAAAGATCAGCGAGTTCTTTATTTAATACACTCACAATATGAACAAAAACAGAACTGAGTCCTTTTGTTGTCAGTTCGCTTTTTGGTCCACTTAAAGAGGACTGAGTTTGGTTCACTTAAAGGGGACCAAGTGTGAAAACCCTACTTGCAAAGTCATATGTCCCAACTTGCACGATGCATTATACTTTGCAGAGCCTGTGAATGGTGAGAATGATTTCAAAGAAAGAACTGAAAATGAAAGAACTGAATATGTGGCAGCTGTATCTCCATAGCTATTGCCTGGGTGACCTTGTGTGAGGAACTTCACCCTTAACTGAGACTGGCATAGCAGATTTTTTTTCTCTGCGGAACTTCAACCTGCTACACATGCAATGATGTAGACTCAACATCAATAGGCATGCTTCACAAGGGGAAAGGGAAATCAGTTTCATAATTGTGAGTTGAGTCGCAGAGGGAGAGCAGTTGCTTTTTAGACTCAACTACAACAGGACAAGGTGACCTGACTCACGTAACTCACAGCAGGAGATGGAGAACTGTTGCTTTTGCTTTTGAGTGCACCATTGGAGTCAATGCACAGGTGGGGGGGGGCTGCAGAATTGAATACCAAAATACTCCATTCAGCACCAAATGTCAAAATTGTGATGAGTACATGTCTAATTCACCCCAGAAGTCACACAAACAGGGCTTAATGTCTAAAATAGCGAACCACCACTTTAAACTTAAACATAAAAACAGAAGGATATCAGTCACTTTCTGGTGCTAGACTGAGACTCAGCTCACAACAGGAGCAGAGTAGTCGACGGGAGGGAAGTGTTGGTAAACAGTTGGGGCGTCAGCTGACCCAATGCTATACGGTTACATACCGCCATTCAGACATACGGCCATTCCGACACACCGCCATTCCGACTAAAAGAAGGGCCATTTCATGTTTCTATTTGCTTCTGAGGCAGAGATATTTAGGTTTTATTTGCTGAGGGCACCTTTTCCCAAAAAGGGCTTAGGCATTAGCAGGTTTTTTTGCAGGTGCCTCAGGCTACAATGGGTTAAAGGGTAACTGACCTCAATATTACGTAGACGGTCATTGGGCAGTTGGGCAGTTATGGGTAAGCGGTTAGGGCGCCAGACTTGTAGCCACAAGGTTGCCGGTTCGACCCCTGACCCGTCAGGTTGGTGGGGGGAGTAATCAACCAGTGCTCTCCCCCATCCTTTTTCATGACTGAGGTACCCTGAGCATGGTACTGTCCCGCCGCACTGCTGCCAAGGGGAGACATTGAGGGCTGGCATAAATGCAATTTCGATGTGTGCAGAGTTCACTTGTGTGCTATGGAGTGCTGTGTCACAATGATAATAGTCGTTGGAGTTTCCAAATGGGCTTTCACTTTTCACTAAAATGGGTTAAAGGGTAACTAACCTCAGTATTACGTACACGTGTGTGTGTGTAGGCATGCTGTGTAATCACAATGAATGGAAGTCAAACAGCCCCTAATGATCAGCATCCTTTCTTTTCTTTGCTTTTGATTTGTCATTTACTCATTTTTTTCATTTTATTTTTTTACTGTAAACACTGATTGGTGTGCAGAGATCACTAGTGTGTTTACATTCATTGCAAAACTGTACCTCTATCAGATGATTATATCTTTGCAAAGTCATATGTCCCAACTTGCACGATGCCATTTCTTTGCATAGCCTGTGAATGGTGAGAATGATTTCAAAGAAAGAACTGAAAATGAAAGAACTGCATATGTGACAGATGTGTCTCCATAGTTATTGTCTGACCTTGTGTGAGGAATTCAGTGAAAATTGACACTGGCAGGGTCATCTCACCCTCAACTGAGACTGGCGTAGTAGACATTTCCCAGTGGTTCCCACACCGTTGTGGGCCCCTATTTTCAGAAATGTATAAAAAACCTTTAATACAAAAGTGTATTAAAACACAAAAGTGCCCGGGCCCTATTTCCCCCCAGGCCAGCCCTGGCCTCAACCGAGACTGGCGCAGTAGAATTTTACTCCTCCAACCTGTTACACATGCAATGATGTAGACTCAACATCAATAGGCAGGGAAGGGGAAAGGGAAATCTGTTTCATTATTGTAAGTTGAGTCACAGCAGCAGAGGGAGAGCAGTTGCTTTTTAGACTCAACTACAACAGGACGAGGTGACCTGACTCACGTAACTCACAGCAGGAGATGTAGGACTGTTTTGGACGCAGACGAAACTTAAAACAGAAGGATATCGGCCCCGCCATGGCCAAACGGTGGGGCACTCGTCTGCCATGCGGCTGACCCAGGTTCGATTCCCGGCCCGGGTCTTTGGCCTGGTGGCACATGGCCTTGGCTAAATGGTTAGGGAGGTGTTAAGGTTCAAATCCCACCCTTATCTCTCCCTATACCATCCATGAACCTTGGAGCAATTAAGGCACCTACAGTATAACCCCACATTTGCTCCAGCAACTTTTACCAAACACCCTGTAAATATACAGTATGAAGGTCACTTTGGATAAATGTGTCAGCTAGGTCTAATGGAATGGAAAGTGTCCGGTCTATGACACTAGGCCGACTTACAGTAAGCCATAACGCAGTAGAGCGACAACATTTAGCGACCCCAGGGGGCAGATGGAGCCTCCCGCCACTCCATGAAGCCTGTATGGCCCCCCTCACACCATACCACGGCACGGCACACTATGCTGCGCTGCTGCTATGCTGCACAGCACACAGTGTCCAACAAAACCAGGAAGCAGGGGGCTGCTTAGATAGCGAGACCTGGGCTACTGTTTTTTCTTTTTTTTTTCTAATCAGAGTCTCCTTGTCACCGCCGCTGCTGCTTGCATGCCTTGCCTGCCGAGCCCGCCCGCCCGTCCGCGCTGCTGCTGCGCTGTGGAGTTTAAGAGCGCTGGCTGCCTGGCTCGGACCCAAACCCACATAGCAGCCAGTAATAATAACATAATAACACACGAACGCACACACGCACGCACACACACACACACACACACACACACACACACACACACACACACACACACACACACACACACACACACACACACACACACACACACACACACACAGTCGTTTGTGTAAGGGGTCTCTCAAGGGAGCTGGAGAGCAGATTAAAAGGGGAACACATACTGTGCATGCAGACACATGCATGCAGGCAGCCACTTGTGCTTGCACTTATAGGCAAAGACGAGACAACAATGATGTCATCACGATGAGATCCATCAATCGCACTAATGCTCTGATGAGAGAGCGAGATGAGACAGAGGAAGAAGAGAGAGCGAGAGAGATGGAAAAAGAGACAGACACGTGAGAAAGGAGAGGCAGAGAGAGACTGTCTGTGTGTGTGTGTGAGAGAGAGAGTGAGTGAGGGAGGAGAGAGAGAGAGAGAGAAAGAAGGAAAGAAAGCGGGAGAGAGAGAGAGAGAGAAAGAAAGAAAGCGAGTGAGAGGGGGAGATGTCGATAAAGGAAGGACTTAAGGAGAACAAAAACACCATCCAAAACAAGTTGTGTTATGACAACCCAGTGATTAACCAACCTCTTAATCACTTTCCCTCCATTCTCTATCAGCGGCCCCCTCCGACAGGAGACGTGCCTGTGATTTTCCAGTGTTATTTTTCCCCTGTTCTGTTCAGCACGGCTTCGCGAGGAATGCAAAGGGAATGTGGACAAAAGCATCCTGTTTTTATTTCCTACACTTTTTAGTCAGCTGTTTTAATGAAGAAGAAAAAAAATGCTGCCTTTTTTTTGAGGGGGACCTCGCACATCGCAAGTCTACAGAGGATGCCAGTGTGCAAGCAATGCTGGACTGGTGATCTAGCATACGGGGCATTTTCCAGTCTTTGAGGGGTGATGCTGTTGGTTTTTTGTCCTTAGGAACCAGCCCTCAAATTACATCGTTCATTCCTCTATTGCAAATATGCTTTAGTAGACAAGTGCTCTCCGATTATTTTCCCCCAAGGGCCAAATTATGTAGCGCAAATGAGGCTGATGGCCAAACAAATCACCCAACCGTTTGGCCACAGACAGTGATGGGCAACCTGGACTCATGGTGTGTTCGAATACTCGTACTGTCCGCCCTTTCCGCACTGTGTTTGGGTACGCAGGGTGTTCCATTTCTAATCGCAATGGTTAAGTGTACTGTAAATTACCCGGATAAGGCCCCCAAAACCGGCCATTTTTTGTAGTGTGAAGTTACTGTACACTTTTCGCACTCAATGGCCGCCATGTTTGTTACGTAGTTGAGTGTCAGATCTGTCAAACGGCTGAATCTCCGTGATAACAGAATAGTTGTGATTCCAAAGACAATTGGCATGTGTATTAGAGGCAGGGGTAACTTAAAAAAGTGTCAGCATAACGAACAGTGCCTTCCGTGATGAATTTCATATTGGCGGTTGGTAAACTGATGATTAACGACCAACCGTCATTTCCGTTAACTGTATCAGACAGAACGGGAATTGGAATGTACTCTCCTCGTGAATCGCGGAGGGTGGAAAGGGTACTTTACTGCACTCAAACAAGGTACACAGTACAGAGGGTGAATAATGGAACACACCATCAGAAGCTACAATCCAGTGCCACACATTCCAAATGACCTGGTTCTACAACCTGTCTAATTAGGGTAATCACCTGGTTGAATTGGACAGGTAAAATGGGTCCTTTGGAATATGTGGCACTGGATTGTAGCCTTTGCATCCAGGTTGCCCATCACTGGCCATAGGAAGCACACATATACCTGTACAGTATGTTCCAACCTCATGGCGGGCCGCATTTGGCCCACAGGCCGCCATTTGGAGAACTATGCTGTAGACCATGGACTGAGATACAAAAAGTACCAACAATATCAAGGGAAAGCAGGGGGCTGTGTGAGGGACAGGTCTATGAAAAAAAAAGAAAACGAGGAATTCCCAGGCTGTTTTTCCAGTCCCAGTCCAGGGGTGAGTTTCTCAAAAGGGAAGTTGTTAGCCTGTTAGCAACTTTGGTAGTTGCCAATGGGAAAATGCATTGAAAGCAACGAAGTAGCTAATGTAGTAAGCAACTTTGGTTTTGAGAAATTCACCCCATGCCTGTTTGCAAGAGTTTGGACTCTGAGTTCTGTTTCACATCTGGTACCGAGAAGGGAATTGGTTGCTCAGTGGTGAGCAAAGCAGAGGAGCTGGATGTTGCAGTGGTCCATGACAGGTGTATGGGGAAAATGAACAGCTTTGCGCATCGGGATCAATAAAGGTGAACTGAACCACATGATCTGTTTAAATAAAATATTCCTCCAGCGGCCAGTGTAGACAATATATATTTCTCTATTTCTCCCTGTAAGGTTGTTGAAACAGCATCTCAAAAGTTCTTTTTTTATCGAAGAGTTGGGTATTGTACGCTATGTCAGGTTTAAATAATAAATCAACCCAGAGAGGAATGCTGTTTTTGAGCGCTTGCTCTCTCTCTCTCTCTCTCTCTCTCTCTCTCTCTCTCTCTCTCTCTCTCTCTCTCTCTCTCTGTGTGTGTGTGTGTGTGGGGTGGGCAGCAGTGTGCAGGGCTGGGGGCTTTAGCAGGTTGTTTTTGCAGTGAAAAGTTATCTTTCATTTTATTTTCTCTACCGCAGTAGGCCACGATGCTTCGGATAAAGCCCCCATCCAATTCCACAAATCCCTCCGCCCGTCTTGTTGTTTTTCCACATTTTAACGTAAAGTGGATGAGTCCTCTCCATCCAAAACAACAACGAGGCCATAGCCGTAACTACCATTGAGGACACAGAGGTCATGTCCTCTGTATTTTTTTTCAGAAATGTAAAATGTATGTATACTGAAAATCAATTTATGATCAACAATGATAAATTCATTCTGTATACGCCACCCCCATTTATCCTCAAGACAGTGATTAATGAAGACGAACTTAAGAGTTTGACTGAAGAGTTTGAAGCATTCTAAATGTACAGTATGCAGTACAGCATGCAGTATTTGACCTCTGTATTTGAAAATGTCTCGTCACGGCCCTGAATGAGGCATCTCTCTTCCGAGCCGTCGGCCGTCGCTATAAAACGTATCCAAAGCAGCCGATCTTAAATAAACATCTGGCCGCAGAATGGGGGTGCAGACAAAAGCCGCAGCACACCTTGGAAAGATTACATTCCACAGCAGAAAACTCAGAGTAACGACAGACAAAAGAGCTACACAAATACCCATGTAGACAAACACAGGCACTCTATACATTGCCCCCCCTCCTCCGTAGAATGAAGACAAAGGGTACTTGCTCAGAGCACGTAGGCTATATAGCTACTTACCTAACACCTGCGGCTGCTTGACTCTAAAAGCATCATGCATCCTTCGATTGTGCCCTGTCCCTCCATACTATACAGTAGAGGCGTATGCATGCCTCAATTCAACTAGCAAAGTGCAGTTCAATTGTCTAAATAACAATTGTTTCATACCAGGCTTTAGTTTACACCAGACTAAAATGACGTATTTCCCCTCAGCTAAATCTTCTGATGGACAACTGGTGGACCTACCTAACATCGGTGGCTGCTTGGCATTAAAAGCACCATGCATTCTTTGCTTGTGTCCAGACCCATGCATGCAACAATGCTGAATTTCCCTTTGCTAAATGTTCTGATGGACAAGTGACTGAATTTGCCTGGGCAAGACGCTATGCAATGTTTTTGTGAATTCCAGAATTCCTGCCTAAACTGAACAGGTGTCAAATAAAGGAAGGAATTTGTCCTGGGCACAAATATAATAGGATATAGCAATACGTATCAGATGTCGGATAGAGATAGATCACATTTTGTTTATATAAGAGGCTTGACATTATAGCATGTTTTACATCAAGACATTTCTATGGGATAAATATGGGCCTATTTCTTCCCAACTTCTGAATTATATTGCACTTATATTACAGTCCCTGGAGCAGTGATGGGTCAGGTGCCTTGCTCAAGGGTACTTCAGCCATGGAGGCATTGGTAAGGCATTGGTGAGTGTGGGGATTGAACCCACAACCCTGTGATCTACTGTCCAACTCCCTAACCATTGTGCCAAGGCTACCCCCACATAATTGATGTAATTAAATTTTAGTTGACCGGAGAGGAAACTGTAGGACAATTCCTTGACTAAACATCATATTGTAAGAGGTCATGTTGTCTGTTTCAGCGGTAAGAGAGCAATGCACAGAGAGACAGAAAGATTTGAAGTTATTCATAATAATTTATTTCCTTGTCATTTCAAATACATACATAGAATGGTTTCTCTTAAATATAAATATAACATATAATATGAAGTCCAATAAGTTAAATAAATAAGACAGCAGACTGGACAAAAAAAACCTACATCTGTTCAGTAGACTCGTTCATGGCTTTTGAAGAGTGTACATTCAAGTATCCTTGAGATTCTCAAAAAAGAATGTTGTCCTCCCAATGACGAAAACTCAAAACTGAAGAACAATCCAGCATTTTTGATACATCTTGATTTGATGAAAAGACGACAAATAAATAAACAATATAAGGTCATAAAACAAAACACAACTGAAAACTTTACACAACACAGCGACCCTGAACTTGAATTTGAGACGCCGGCGGGATGCCAGCCCATCTTTCAACACGCACCTTGACGTGTGCGTATACACTGAGGTGACCGGCAGACACAAACACATTCCAGTGACATTCCAGGCTTTTTTCCCCCTCCCTCCTCTTTCCTAATGGGCAATTTACAGGACCTGGGGCCCGTCGTTTGTTTCAATAGGAAAAAACAATTACAGCGTTTTCTTGGCATCGCCAGGGGCCTATTCAAAGTTGCTTTGGCGTTCCAAACAATCAAAACATTCAGTAGCTTAGGCCACCAATGCTCCCACCTCGCCACCACCAAGATGCCGGGTCGGTGCCAAAGGAAAACCTGGAAAGAGGGCTAAGTTGAGGAGATAACAGTATAATAGGAGGCCTTTCTTCATTATTTAAGTCAAAGCAAACATGGTGCCAAGAAAATATGCCCTCCATACTCCTTCCCCATGCGCTGCAGCGCTGTGTTTTTATCAGCTTTTTTTCACAATACACTCTTTGTGGCATGGTCAATGTTTTCCTATTTCAACCTTTGCCTCTATACTACGACTTAACGGCACATCTTTACTACCACAGATTAGCAAAGGTGAATATAGGAGCAAACCTGATTATAGTAGAACTAAAGCTGAGTGAAAAAGATAATATTGTTGTTGTGGAATCAGCCCTTTTTGTGAAGTGAAGTCCAGCAACAACTGTGCAAAGCCATGTGGGGAGAGATGTTTTGAATATGGACTTGGTCTGTTTAGGGTAAGGATTGATACGTGTTTTGTAGTAAAGTCCTGAGAAGCGAACAATGACAACTGGACACTGTCAATTTCATCTCTAAATGAAATGAAACCCAAGTTTGCTCTGATTCAGAGAAAAATAAATCACAAGAGATAAAATGTCTATATGACACGGTATGCTTGAACCATCTTCCGATAGATTATGAGGATATTTGCACAATCAAATAAAAATAATTGCGACTGCAAAAAAGAACATACATTGTCATTGGATATACAGCTAATACAGTAAACTATCTTCAAAGGTATAATGGTATGGTATGATATTCCTAACGAGTATTCCAGTTCGGTGTTGTCAGAACAGTCAACTCATTGGTGACGACGAAGACAGCATTCTGCCATAACAATGCAGTGCTGAACTGTCCATCAGAGAAGCAAGGTCAGAGTCAGACTCTGCTGCAGTGTAGTCGATGCATCAGAACACTTGAGTATCGAGAAACCTTCAGTTTCTCCTCAGGTCCTCCGAAATGTCGATGGACAAGGCTACATGAGCAGAGTGAATTTTGCTTAGTCCTTCTTCTCTTTCTTCTTCTCATTCTTCTTTTATTTCTTCTTCTTGTTGATTCTCTAAGCCTTCTGCTGTCAGAAGGCCTATAAGCCTCCACACCTATTCTGCAGAAGATCTGTCTGTGTGTAAACATAAACACAGACGCAGACGCCCAGGCCTGTACTTGAAGGCTCCGCTGTCACAGAGAGAGCAACAGAGAAAGGAAAACCTCCCTTGCTGCCGCCTCAAGTCTCCTCTCCTTTCCTCTCGCGTCTGTCCTGACGAGGACGTCTTTTGTTCGGATGCTCGCTCCAACCCCTTGGTTGTCTCCAGCGGTTTCCCCCTCTAGCTGGCCTGGGGCCAGACACCCTGACCCTGCCGAGAGCCTCTCCTCCGCGGGGAGGAGGACTGCTGCTCCTCGGCCTCTCTCTGGTTGGCACTGACCACCTGCCTGTAAGGAAAGAAAAAGTTACACACATTAGGCACACAATTGTAAACCTCCTCAGGCATGCAGATAAGCAGAGTAAGAGGCCCGTTCCAATGCATTGCGCTAGATGGTTATCGCCCACTAATGTATGCTAATTGTCGCTGCTGCACTCTGTGGGGGTTATTTTAACTGCTTTTGCAATACGCTGCTGGGGGTCTGGTTGGAGGCTGCTAGTGGGCATGAAAAGTGTGTGTATGATTGAGAGAGAGGGGGGGGAGAGAGAGAGAGAGAGAGAGAGTACATGCATGCCTCTGTGTGTATATTTGCATACGTCAAAATTCCAGCTCTTACCTGAGGAGGGTCAGGAGGTCGTTGTCAGGGTAACCCATTGTCTCGGAATGCCGGTCCTCTGGGCTGACGATCACAAGGGCAGGGTTTTCCGAACTGTTGAGAGAAGATGAATGCAGGTTAAAACCCACATCTATAGGCCCACGGCAGACATTTTCTTTTAACCAGTAGGGTTCTTTTCAGGTAACAGGCATCAGTGGCACGCTGTTATGTCAAAAGTGAAGTACCAAATTACACGCAAGCCTCTCCGACTCCTGGAAACACCCTAACTTTCCATTGTTAGCGTAAGCCACGCAAGCTATCAGCTCTTTTCAAAAACATGCGCACGTATCCCTTGGCATTTTCTTTTCACTTTAAATGGTTAATCCTTTAGCCTTGAGCTTCGAGCGCAACCACAGTGCACTCATAACAAAACATCGCAGCCGAAGACATGACAAAACTTTCCGCATATAGCCGTGTGACTCATAAAATTGCACTGCTCCTGGTGTGTGTGTTTGTGTGTGTGTGTGTGTGTGTGTGTGTGTGTGTGTGTGTGTGTGTGTGTGTTTGTGTGTGTGTGTGTGTCTCTTTCTGTCTCTGTATGTGGTGGTGGTGGCAAGATCACAAGACACTCTCTGTGGCAAACTGGTGTGCCTCTTATCTGCCCTCATCACTGTCTTGCTGCTAGCGGAGGTGGGACGCAATAAACAACGATCCACACGGCATCCGCAGCACTCCTCACTCATAGGCCTACTGATGCGTGTGTGTGTGTGTGTTTGTGTGTGTGCGTGCGTGCGTGTGTGCAAGCGAATTATCCACTTAGTTTTGTTCCAGAGGCTCATTGACGATAGAAAAGAGTCATGCTATGCCCTTTTACTACTCGAGAGGTGAGACACAAGAGGTGTGTGAGTAAGACAGAGAGAGAGGGAGACAGCGAGCCAAACACATTACGCAGAGACACTGACATCTGTCAGCCGCACACTATCAGCGTTCCAGATCACACCTAATTCCACACTCTGAACTCAGCCCCGCTCAGCCGAGCCCGGAGCAGCTCATCTCATCACTAAACCCTGATCTCCTGATCTGTGTCCGTCTCGGCCGACTTGCCTTGGCATGTGAGACAACAACGAGACAAGAGACGAGAGAGAGAGAGAGAGAGAGAGAGAGAGAGAGAGAGAGAGAGAGAGAGAGAGAGAGAGAGAGAGAGAGAGAGAGAGATGCGCAGCTATCATCTGATAGGCCTAGGATAGTGTGTGTGTGTGTGTGTATGTGTGCGTGTGTGTGTGTGAGTTGAATGAATCACAGAGAAAGAGAGCTAGACAGAGGGAGAGAGAAAGTGAAAGAGATGGTAAGAGAGTGAGAGGGTGAAGACATGAGGAGGAGAGGAAGAGAAAGAAGGAGAAAGAAAGATTGTGAGAGACAGACAGAGAAAGAGAGAAGGTGTGAGATGTGTGTGTGTGTGTGTGCATGTGTGTATATATGTGTGTATATGGTCCATGTACGAGTGTATGTATGAGTGTCATGCATGGAGGTTGCGCTGGCTGGACTCACCTGGTGTGACAGAAGCTGTTGCAGGTGTGGTCACTGGGGCTGTGGCACCCGCAACGGCCGGTGGAGCGGCGACGACGGCGCGACAGAGGGCTTCCCAGGCCATAGGGGGTAGTCTTACTGCAGAGGAGCAGGAGAGAACAGGACAGCCATTAGACAAATACCTCACTGGTGACCGCTATTGTGACGTCTATAATGAGGTGGCTGCTACGCTGACATATATACAACCAGGGCCCTAAATTAAGCCAAAAAGGCTTGTAGATGTTAATATTACAAGCCAAACCTACACTCACTTGGTCGGTGTTAATTTAGAACCCTGTATACAACTATTTTAATACCTGTTGTTCAATGTTCTCATACAAATGATGAACCTTTATTACTGCTATCGGTGCTGGTAGAGCATCTCAAAAGATATTGCTTTATGAGAACATTAATAATACAAATGTACATGACTGGTCCAATCTGTAAGGTGCTTTACCTTGGAGTGTTGACCCAGATGATGTCCAGGTGGCAGAAGTAGATGCACT
>NC_085876.1:32896878-32914378 GCF_034702125.1 Engraulis encrasicolus
CTACATTTGCATTTTGAATGTGAAACTGGCATTACGTAATCTTCCTCTAGCAAAGCTAGTTATTCGGCATTCAATTAATGTGCCATGATATGGCACAAGCCTTAATGTCATTGTTTCTTGAGGCAATTTCTTGCAAAGTACCAGAAAGGAAAGTTAGGGTTAGGGTTTAGACATTGATGAATCAGGCCAGATATTATTATTTTCTCAGCTTTGGTGGTAAGTGGGATTACATTTTAATTGGATTTCATATCTGTTGTCATGTTTGTTTGTTTTTAATATTGTTTTTTGGGCATTTTCGAAGATAGAGGCAGGAAATGGGTGGGAGAGAGAGACAGAGACACTTAGCCATGGCGCCCCCGAAACATGCCATTCCAACTGTAGGCTACTTTAAGATAAATAACAACATATTTGTATTTGGCAGCCGGAACATCCAAAAGATAACGTGAAAAAAGAAAATCACTTCTTTTTTTCATAACGGCCCTTCTTGAGACATACAAAAAGTCATATAAAATACGTCACACAAGCTTAAGACATACTCAAGTGTGATGTCATTGATAAGCCACATTAAGTGCGGTGACATTAATGACTGATCTTTTCCTTTTGCTTTTGACATTAATGACTGTTTGAGTAATGGCTGCCAGTGTCACCCCCTGGGTGACGTCGTAGCCCCTGAGGACATGTAAATTTAAAAATGTGAAACTGAGATGTGAGCCAACGCAACCCCTGCAGCAGTTTAGACTTAGCCAGGGCTGGACTGGCCATCTGGCATAGCGGGCATTTCCCTGTGGGCCCCGCACACTTGTGGGCCCCTATTTTCAGAAACGTAATTTATTTATTTTTTATTTTTTAAACATTTCTGAGAATAGGGGCCTACAAGTGTGCGGGACCCAGCGGTGAGTCAGTTCAGTGCCGCTAATTATGAGGTGCCCCTTTAACCCCATAACCTTACTGTCACCAAAATTGTATCTTGTATTGTATTGTATTGTAAAATCTGTTACTTAAGGCTCTCAGTAATGTCATAGCAATGTTGTTATGATGCAGTTGAGTATTTTCAGCAAATAGTGAATAGGCCCGCCGGCGACCCCATCTGCAGTAAGAGGCTACGCCAACAGTGCCCGGGTCCTATTTCTCCCCCAGCCCAGCCCTGGACTCAGCTTGTGGAAGTCCCATCATCATGAGGCGTGTCAGATAAGAGCAGGAACCATTGGATCAACCATGCAAATGTTACGGAGCACGGGGAATTAGGGAAATGTGTGCCCATGTGCCCCAGCTGCGGAAAAAGCCGTGATGAGAGATGATACCTATACATGATGTGCAGGGGGGCCCCATGACACACACGCATGCATGCACGTACAGTACACACATACGGTATATACAGCAGAAACACACACACTAGCACGCATGCACGCATGCACACACGCACACACACCACACATTGTACAAGCTCACAAAAGTGCACACACATGCACACACACAATTACACACACACAAAAACACAAACGTGCTTGCACATCCATACAAACACACACACACACACACACACACACACACACACACACACACACACACACACACACACACACACACACACACACACACACACACACACACACACACACACACACACACACACACACACACACACACACACACACACACACACACACACACACACACACACACACACACACACACACACACACACACACACACACAGTACAGTACAGTACAGTATGGAAAATACCACAATGGAAGAAACAGGTGGAGTGGTGGTTGGTCAGGCCTCTTGAGAATTCTCTGGAGGGGGCGAATGCATAGTTTTGTTTTACGTCTTTCTCGCCAAACACCAACGTCAGTGAAGGCTGGTCCGTCAGTTTGCCTACTTGGTACATGGTGTTCCTAAACGGTGTTGTGTCTGGTGTGGGGGTGGGACGCATGCCCTGGATCACGGTTATCGAATCCAGTAAAAATACTAGGTACGTTACGTTACACTGATGCACCGCTTTTGTTTTTGTTTTGTATTTTTATTAGTCATTGCGTCCTCAAAACAATAACAAACCCTCGAACTCGTTGAAACCCAGTGTTCCATTTACGATGCATTGCGTAGTACGCAGCGTACTTGATATTCCAAGTGCCGAAGTCGTAACAACACCCTTTAATTCTCCCAGGGTACAGCGTGACATGGCATTACGAGAAGGCCTACTTATCGCAGCTCCTCTAGAGCCATTCGAAAACAACATTGTCAGTGAATGGAAAGAGCGGGAGGGGGAAAAAAAAGTCTAGAACATGAAGTGAACAGGAAATGCCAGAGTGATGTCATAATCAATGAAACAATAGCACTTCAGAGACTATTTGTCCAGTGTTAGAGAGAGAAGGTTAGAGGGGGGTTGCCGCATTTGGGGGGGGGGGGTCATATAACCAAAGCAAATATTTGTCCACGCGCAATGGAGTTACTAGGGAGTAACGGGAGGCGTGAATGATATTTTCTGTTGTGCAAGTGAAGATGGGGTGCACTATGCAACTTGCCTCTACCAGCACTCACCATCTATCACTTCCACCACACAAACACACGCACGCACACAGACACACACGCACGCAAGCACGCACGCACGCACGCACACACGCACGCACTCACACAGACACAGACACAGACACAGACACACGCACATGCACACACACACACACAGTGTACAGGCCTAGTCAACAGAGAATATCTAAGAGTGCAGCTATGCTGGCATCTTACATGGTTCTCCTTGGCTGTTTTCTTCGTCAATAAATTACCTTAAAACACTTCAATTATTCTCCACTTGAGTCTAAATTAAGTAAATCTCTCATTGCCATTGTTCTCTGGATTGCCTTTATGGGTTGGTAGACCCCTGAATTGAATTGAAATTAAAATGTCAAAATTCAAATTGCTACATTAAATTCTGCACTCTTTATATATGAACCGAGATAAACTGTCTAAATATAGCATGATAAAAAGGTTACACTTTACGTGACGCCAGTGTCATAATAGTGTCATAACAGTGTCATGACACAGTCATAGTCATGAATGAGTCTTAAACATGATTTCAATGTCATAAACGTTTTATGGTCATGAAAAGGTGACATTGTTAGGTCTGTCTTCACCATAACCGAATTTCACTTAATGGCAAAGTCATAACATGTTTTAATGCATTATGACACTGTTATGACATGGTTATGTCATATACGTATGTCGCTGGTGTCAAGTAAAGTGTTATCAATATGAATAAGCAGACATGAAAAGTGAAACAACAGCCTTAACTCCCACTGAGTCCCCATCCCCCCACCCCCTACCCCCTCCCCCTCTCTCTCTCTCTTTTCTTTCTGTTCCGACTCTCTCTTGTTCCTGTTTCTCTGTTCGGCGGAAAGCACATCCTTATCCATTTCCCCTTCCGGCTGGCGACAGTAGTAGCGGCGGCGCTGCAGGGTGCAGGAATGTGGGTCGCGCTGGGCTGCCGCAGGGCCGCTGACAGCTTTGGCTGAGTCCGGTACAAAGACATCTGAAAGGGCCCCAAACCAGTGGTGTAGTCTACGTAGAACGCGGGTATACCTGCGGGCATACCCCCTTTTAAATGTCAGGGATTTCAGTATACCCTCTTAAAATTGATTGATCCATTGTTTTGAATGGTACAAATATATACAGTATACCCACTTCCAAAAAAAATCTCAAATATACAGTATACCAACCATAAAAAAGTAGACTACACCACTGCGCCAAACCCAATCAATATAATGTAATGAGAATCCATTTCTCGGCCCCCTCTCTCTCCCTGGGCCCGGGACAAGTGACCCTTTTGTCCACCCCCCTGTCGGCTTCCCTGCGCGCTGGTGACAGTGAGACAGAGCCAGAGAGCCAGCATCGCTATGCTACGCTGCAGTGCACTGAAGCAAGCTGAGCGAGCATCGCCGCGACATGATGCTCCGCGTGCCGGAGGAGCCTGAGGAATTCCTGAGGTGGCACTCTGGAATGTCATTATCGTCTGGACTTTGCTCTCGCCCCCCCAACCGCCCCCTCCTCTTCCTCCTACTCTGTAAACTCTCTCTGGAAATGAACCCCCCACCACCAAAACACACACTTGCACACAAAGACGCACACATACAGTACATGCGCACACACACACACTTGCACACACGCACACACACACACACACACACACACACACACACACACACACACACACACACACACACACACACACACACACACACACACACACACACACACACACACACACACCACTAACTCCAACACAGGTGAAGGTGGAGGTAATCTCTCACACCCGCATGCCCCACTGCACAAACACAAACACAGATAGACAGGCTGACAGACAACAAACACATCCTTGTGCCTACACGCACGCACACACAAACACGCACGCATGCACTCATGCACACACGCACACACACACACACACACACACGCACGCACACACACACACACACACACACACACACACACACACACACACACACACACACACACACGCCCACACACACAAACACACACACACACACACACACACACACACACACACACACACACACACACACACACACACACACACACACACACACACACACACACACACACACACACAACTGACCCACATCATCATCCACTACAAAAACAGGTGAGAGACACAGTTTCCGTGATGATTAATCATTTGAGAATGAGATGTTTGTCCGCCATCATACATGCCTTCGAGAGATGTAGTGGCACATTACCCAGATTCCTTTGGGATGAAGGCGCTGAGACTGCTCAGGTCAGGTCACACATACGGTACAGTACCCTCCTCTCCATATATGGTATCATGCAGGGCTGTCAAACTCAAATCCACTGAGGGCCAAACTCAAAATCTGGAACAAAGTTGCAGGCCGAACTCAATATTTATTTAACTAGAATTGTGCACACACACTTAACCCATTTTAGCCTAAGCCCTTTTTGGGAAAGATTGCCCTCTGCCTATTAAATCCTAAATATCTCAACCTCCGAAGCACATAAAAACGTAATATAAAACATAAGTTGTATTTAAATGCTAGGACCTTCATTCTGCATTAGAACGTGTTCATTCAGCTCTAACATACTCACATTTTTCATTTAAAAAAAAAATCTCAAGTTTGAATGCAGCATATACTATGTGTCTCCAGGCTAAAATGGATTAATACTCACATTTGAATTTTATAAACAACACCCATTTTATAAACAGATTCCCATCATAGTTCAAATGTGCCTGCACATATTACGGATCCATTGACTTTCACTAGCTTAGCGACATGCTCCCTCTTTTAACTTGTCTTAAAGCAAGACAACGCTTAACATGAAAAATAAGTCACTTTACCACCTTTATAAACCCCAGCCAACGATTTTAACTGTATTAAGCCCCAAAATAGTGGCATACCCCTTTAATGGTGTATCTGCAATTGTAATACACATTTGAGACAAGATCTTGCAGGCCAAATAAAATGACTCCACAGACCAGATTTAACACCCCTTGTATAATGGATAGCCATTATAAAGCACAGTAGATATAGTGCACAGCAACAAGGAGTACACCCCTGTTGAAAAGTAACATTTTGAAGAATATACACACAAGTTGTTCCCAAAATGCTCATAGAGTAAGAGTAACACAACATTGTTTGTACTTACAATAGAAAAGTAAGGTCAATAGTGTAACTTAAGTGACGTATTTGTCAATTTTTGTGAAATTATGCTGGCACAAAAGTGAGTACACCCCTATGTAAAACTCCCATATAGTGTCTGAGAAGGGGTCGTGTTGGCCCGAAACGTCTCAAAATCGAAAGGGATTAAAAGGTAGGTAATCGATGTGTATTTCATCCTTGCCTTACATTGAACTTTTACATTTTGAGTCTTCACTTGGCTAGAACAGATGTGTGTTCCTGAGATAGATACACTGTGTTGTTACTGAACAAAAGACCTACAAACCAAAATGATTTGTATGTTTTTGTGTGGTATGAAATGTTGCTATGGGTTGATATGATGGTGCCGAATGTATGCTGACTATTTGACCAGGGGCGATAACTGGGACTATATATCTTTGTTAGCCTGACAAGCCAGACTAAATGTGAGATTGATGTGAATATTTAGTCTGGGCCCAATCAATGAGAGATCTGACGATTGTCGATTGGAACAACCCGTCGTTGCTGTGCCTATTGGCCAACGCTTTTTCACCACTCCCTCAAAACCCTGTTCGCCTTGCATCCAAAGATTCAAAACAAATCAAATCAAGTCTGCTGCGTTGTGATTGGCCAGCCAGTTTCAGGGCCTGGGGCATTGTCCGAGGCTAGACCCACTCGCAGGCAAAAATAATTTTGGCCGCTGGCGGGTGGGGCTAGTTTACTAGGCTATATCTTACTGGCATCAATAGCCTTTCTGTTCTCCACATCTCCAAATACTGGGTGTTTACAGTAGAATACTGTATATGGTTACTGTATGGCAGTGGTTCCCATCCTTTTCTGGCAAGGGCCCCCATTTTGACGTCCCAAATTTCTGGGGACCTCACTCTGCACATTTTTTCATGACAAAAATGAAAACATAACAGTGCTACATAAGTTGTAGGGTATTGAACGTATAGATATGTATGACAGTCTAGGATTGTAAATAGTGTTTCAAAGAGAATATTGAATAGTTATGTCATATTGATTACAAATATTTAGCTGTATTCTCCCACTTTCATCCACATTTCAGACGACCCCATTAGAATTCCAGGCGATCCCGAATGGCTTCCCGACTCCAGTGTTGAAAAACACTGCTGGGGTGAATTTCTCAAAACCAAAGTTGCTTACTACATTCGCTACTTTGTTGTTTTCAATGCATTTTCCCATTGGCAACTACCGAAGTTGCTAACAGGCTAACAACTTCTCTTTTGAGAAACTCACCCCTGTATGGTAAGTTGTGGCGGTTCTTACATGCCTTGTCCCAGACTATAGCCATTGAAGGAAAGCAGCAGTGACATGCAAGAGGAAAGAGGAAGCTTACTCACAAAGGCACTCGGGAATAACAAATATGATGATGTCGTCACTCAGTGGCATCTAACAGGATGGCCCTTCGTCATGCTCTGAATGTTTGTTTGTTTGCGTGTGTGTTTGGCTATGTGCGTCTAAATACGTTTGTGTGTGTGTGTGTGTGTGTGTGTGTGTGTGTGTGTGTGTGTGTGTGTGTGTGTGTGTGTGTGTGTGTGTGTGTGTGTGTGTGTGTGTGTGTGTGTGTGTGTGTGTGTGTGTGTGTGTGTGTGTGCATGTGATACGTAGACAATCCATTAGTGGAATACCTGGGCTGTGAGACCGCAGCTCTGGCCTTACACTCTGGGCTTACACACACACACACACACACGCGCACACGCGCACACGCGCACACGCACACACACACACACACACACACACACACACACACACACACACACACACACACACACACACACACACACACACACACACACACACACACACACACACACACACACACACACACACACACACACACACAAATGCACAGGCCCCCACAGTGACAGTGAGAGCATGCATGACTGACATTCAACACCAATGACTGTCAGAATCATTTTCTTCCGATCCATGATAATGATGATGACCTTTGTACGCATAAATAGAGGTCAACAACAGTCACCTTTCATTACAAGTAGGCCTACAGTGTATTAAAATTTACACATTTGGACATACTATTGCAGCACTTAAATTAATTAACCATAAACCAATTTATGCAAACAGAGCTATGTATTAATTATTTATAGTACGCATAGATGCGTTCTATGATAGTATGTCACCATGGTATCAGGCTATGACAAACCTCCTCCACGTCAATCCCCCCCACCCGCCTATCCCCACAAACCCCTTATAAAGTACATTCCACTGTGGTGAAAGTTCAGAACCATCATCAGTGTGGTAATACTAAGACCATGCAAAACCAATAAGGGTCAGAACAACAATTGAAACACTCCCACTGCTCTGCACCTTATCGGCCCCAATCTACTACCTCTCGCGCACCTACAAAGCCTACCCTGACTCAACCTTTCGGGTACTATATAGGCTAGCGACCCGGATCCTCTTCCTCTCGATCAGATAACCGTAAAAAAAACACATCTAAAACAAACAACCCTACTGGATGCTGTGTATTGCCAAACAGATGGTGTTGCCATAGCGACGGCGGCGGTACGGGCCGCTCGCATCTCCCGCATCCCACGCCTTCCTGAATGTTTTTTGGGACCAGGCGAGAGGGCGAGAGAGAGCGAGAGAGAGAGAGAGAGAGAGAGAGAGAGAGAGAGAGAGAGAGAGAGAGAGAGAGAGAGAGAGAGAGACTGAGCTGGCATCTACAATGTGTGTTGCTGATACGGTTATCTGTGGTGGCACCCTTCTACAGGTCTCAACAGCCCCATAAACAAATTGGACTATGTAACACATCCTGCCTGCATGCCTGCCTGCCTGCCTGCCTGCCCGCCTGCAAGCTTGCCAGCCTGTTTGCTTCCCTGCCTGCCTGTTTGCCAGTATGCTATGCCAGGGGGATACTCCAAGAAGGTGCTTCACTAGGAAAACAGTTTAATGTAACCTGGAGGTAGTGGTAAAATGAGCTGGATTCCTGATTTTCTGAACGGAATGATATCGTAGGCTATCTATTAGCGTGTTTACAGCTTTCTGTAGATTAACTTGGCCATCTTTATCACTTAACCACGTTCTCGCAATACCACCATACCCCCCCTGCCATCTCTCTGCCAACCTGTGGTCTGTTGTTATTAGGATGTGAGTATCCATGGCTACACCATCTGCTGTCTCTGGCAGATTGCTTTAAAACAATACTCAAATTATTATAATAATTTAAAGCAGCCTGTTTGGTTCACCTAAAGGTTGAAACCATAGCTGTCCTTATTATTTTTTCTCAACATTACAGACTGGCGACCTATGTATTGTATGTATATCAGAATGTAATACAACATCAGGGCGTTGTTGCATGGCCCCTTTAAATTATGGGCCAGTCAAAGGGTGTTTTCACACCTGGTCCCTTTCAGTCATTTAAGTGAACGATTCACTATACAAGCAGGCCCTGAAGGTCCTAGATAGAAGATCTTTTCAGTACCACCATTGTCCTATACTGAGCAAGTATAATATGCTCAGCCTTGAAAACATCATACAATTTTCTGATCTGCGGCTAATCCATAAAATTATTCACAATGCAGCACCCCCACCCCTAAGAACATTTGTTCAACCCTGCTCTGAATTGATGAGCAGAACGTCAAGATCCACCATTAGGGGTGATTGTAGTCTCCCAATCCGACGAACTGCTTTTGCTCAGTCAGCCTTCTCCTTCAGGGCAACCAAAACATGGAATAGTCTACCCAGTAACCTAAAAAGTATTACTGATTATCAGGCCTTCTCAAGGGGTGTGAAAAAATGGATATTAACCAACCAGTCTTGTCAACATTAATCATATGTTTTTTAAAAATATGACTCACACTGTATGCCATTTTAGTGTGTGTGTGTGTGTGTGTGTGTGTGTGTGTGTGTGTGTGTGTGTGTGTGTGTGTGTGTGTGTGTGTGTGTGTGTGTGTTGTGTGTGTGTGTGTGTGTGTGTGTGTGTGTGTGTGTGTGTGTGTGTGTGTGTGTGTGTGTGTGTGTGTGTGTGTGTTTGACCTATGGCCTATGGATGTGCTTACTTGTTTATATCTTGTCTATGTTATTGTATTTTAATATTCGTTTTACCTGTCCAGGGACTGCAGATGGAAATTAGCTATATAGCTATAATCTGGCACAAGCCATCGTTTTACTTCTGTAATCAATGTGTATTGTGCATGGTCCCTGTTGAACTAAACTAAATAAACTAAACTAAACTAAACTAAACTAAACTAAACTAAACGCAGACCTGGGACTCCTCTCAGACCTGTGACATTTTCTGTGCATATGTGAATGCTCTAAAGTATACCAAGACCCCTTGGAAGTGAACTGTACTGAGACCTCTATTGACATGGTCTCAGTACGGTCCGCTTATGAGCTCTGACAAGTTACACTTGTGGCTAGGTTTAATCACTAGCTCCAGAGGACCGGGTGTGATCAAAAAGAGGAATGACACACCATAAAAGTGTAACAGTACCAGAAAGATTAGCCAGTTCTTTTTTTAATACACTCACAACATGAACAAAAACAGAACTGAGTCCTTTTGCTTTCAGTTCACTTTTTGGTCCACTTAAAGAGGACTGACTTTGGTTCACTTAACGCTCTGGTTGTGTTAGAAACATGGTTACGTTCATAGTGTTAACGGTCAAAATTGACCGCCTACACAAAAAAGGTAATAATATATTGATTAAAAATCTGATTTAAATAATTTTGATTAATACCTTTTAGACATCCTTTTGAAACATTCCCAATGTTATTTCAATGTTATTCTGCTTTGTTTTAGTGATTTGTAGGCTTTTATTTCTTGTCATGCACCAATTCGTTTTATTAACCCTCTGGAGGCTAGGGCCTCTCAGAGGCTTTCAGGCCATTTGGAACACCTTTACTTTTTTCAAGTATTTCAACTAACTGTAAACATCTATACTAATGTGGCACATATGGTTGTATTCTGAAAAGCCTAACAAAAAAGAATATGAGGGTAAAGTGAATGTAATATAAACTGTATATAACTTTGGGAGATGTAAATTAATGGTCCGGTCATTTTTGACCGAAACACCATGAATGTAACAAGTTGGTGTATCTTCCACAATTCTTTAGGAATTTCATTATATTTCATCTTGATCATTTGAATTAGGTAAGGTGGAGGATATCATTAAGCATCATTTGTGTATGATGAAAAATAGAGAAGTTATTTAAGAATGAAGTTTCAAAACGGTCATTTTTGACCGTAACACAACCAGAGGGTTAAAGGGGACTAGATGTGAAAAAGCCCCTAGTCCCAAGTGTAACTTGTCAGGACTCATAAGTGAACCGTCCTGAGACCACATCAATAAAAGTCTTATTACGGTTCACTTCCGAGGGGTCTGGGACTGGGTACACTTTGGAGCCTTCACATATGCACAGAAAATGCCGTGTCACAGGTCTGAGTTCACTTACAGTAAATGGCTGAAAGGGACCAGGTGTGAGAAAACATCCTAACAGAGTTCCGAAAAACTCAACATTGGTCACTGACGGTAGTGATACATAGACGCGAATTTGGCCAAGCAAAGCCAACTTCGCCATTCATTCCTATGAGAGAGGCGAAGGCAAGCGAAAGCAAGCAAACAGGAGCGAAGCGAAGCGAAATTATTAAAGAAAGTTTAATGTTATGCAAATGAAGATCGAATTCGCCTGTCGCGGCCCAATCAAATCAACAACATAACTGTTCCCTTCCATTTGATTCGCTGCGACGACCTGATGACGATTGAATTTCTCCTCTCTTCGCTTCGCTCGCTTCGCCTCCTATGTGTCCCTACCGTAAGGTCTGTTGTGGAGAATGCCCTGTACTGTATGCCAGATGACCAGCCCAGACAGCCGTGGAAAACATTTTATTTAATTGTTTGTTCCTTCTTTTAACTCTCTGTTCATGTGTTTGTATGTACAGTATGTCGTCTATTTGTGTACACGTTTTAATGAGTGATGTTTTTGCTGTGACACTTGATTTTCCCCATTGTGGGATAATAAAGGGCATACTTGCTTGTTTACTTACCGTACTTAAGCCTTAAAATCAATGTTTTGATTTTGATGTCCTGCATATTCTTATGTCTGCATGGTTATGTCCTGCACGTTTTATGTCTTAATCTTTTATGCTTTGCTTTTTGTAGATATGTTGTCTTTTGTGAGTTGTTTGTTTTTGTCTGTATTGTGAGTCCTATGTAGTGCGTCTTGCGTTTTTTTGCTGCTTTCTTGGCTAGGGCCCACTTGGGAAAGAGGCAACTGCCTCAATGCCCTAGTAAAACAAATGAAAATACCCCTTCCACATGCTGTTTTAGTATATTCACTGTCATGGACAACATTTTGTGTAAGAGTATATTAATCAGAAATTATACTCTTCTTCAAAAAGCCTTTTCTTTAGCATGTGACATTGCATACTGCAGGTTATCATGGACTGTTATCATGAGTAAGGGGCAGGGCCGGAGCTATAATAGGGGGGGGCAAACAGGGCATTTGCCCCGGGGCCCAGGGCCCTTCTGCATTGATGGCGGGGGCCCTATTGTGACCTTGGCAGGCCGTATGGTGGGCCCTATCATTGTCTTGCCCTGGGGCCCTGTCTGCAATTGCTCCGCCACTGGTAAGGGGGATGTAATGTCAGGGATTAAGTGTCTTAGTTATTTCTTTTTTCCATATACAGACATTAAAATGAATTACTGAATTAAAATGAGTTTAGTGTTCTTAATTGACGGCGGTGGTTCTTTGTTTCCCGTGGGCCATAAGGGCTATCAGCTCATTTTCTCTCTGAACTATGCAGGTGACTGATAACGGTGATAGGGGAAAGCGCTAACAATGTTATTCTGTCTGTGAAAACTCCCTAACACTGCCACCTTTGGCCTATATATTTCCCTTTGACAGGGGAGGTGACTAATGTGGAGCCATTTTATTTCAGCACTGGCACAATGAGGACGCTCCCTTAATGAAAAGTAGGCTGGTCTGGTAGTCGTCACCCTCCCATCCAGGGCCGGGTTGGGGGGAAAAAGGGCCCGGGCACTTTTGGATAAGAGGGGCCACTCCTATTTTGCGGCGCAGAACTGTCTCACCGGTGGGCCCCGCACCCTTTTGGGCTCCTATTTTCAGAAAGTGTTTTTTACATTTCTGTAAATATCGGCCCAAGAGGGTGCGGGTCCCACCAAGGAAGGCCCGTTTTGCCAGATGGCCAGGCCAGCCCTGCTCCCATCTCATGGGTCCGAGAGGCACCATTGTGTGGCCTTTCTAGAGGTCACCCATACGACGCAGGGCAGGCCTCGACGCCAGTCTGTCCTGAACATGAAGGCCAGACCATGACCAAGGAAATATTCCACGGAGACGATGGAGCCTATTGCTCAGAATTACACAGTGTTCCAAGTACAATGCTAAGCAGCACCCTTACTCCAGAGAGAGACGCTTTACTGTAAATCTGTGATTGCGTAGCTGATAGCGAGCAACACAAAGGGCGGGCAAGACTTGACCAGACGGCCTACGGGAAGGACTTACCCAACAGGTCACGGGTTCAGTTCCCCTTCGATTCATGTTGCAGCAGAAAGACTTTGACTGTAGAGTTGAATCAAATGGGTTTGTTTGAAATGATCTGGCAGGCCTAAAACAATGCATTGTGGCCTTGAAAATGTCAGGGTTTCTTAGGACAGTCTAGTCAAGATGTCAGTTACACTCAGGGCCGCTGACAGCTTTTGCTGGGCCCAGGACAAAGTCCTCTGAAACCCAATCCATATAACGTAATGGGAACACAACTCTGGGCCCCCTATCTCCCTGGGCCCGGGACAAAATACCCGTTTGTCCCACCCTGTCGACGGGCCTGAGTACACCACATGGGCGGAGATGGTGTATGGGGGGGGAGGGGGTAAGGTGACATGAATCTCAATATTTCAAGTCCAGAATACTTGGCTCAAACAAATCCCATGGCTTGCCAATGGTGAGGTTTTGGACAGTTTATTCAAAACGTCAGTGTGCACACTATAAAGCAAGATTTGATGACTTGTTGCAGAATAACCACTGTTGTCATGGTAAGTGAACTCGTTATCCATCACAACAAAGTATGGTTACCATACATCAACTTCCACGTGAACAATGTGCAAACACAAGTGAAAAACTCTAGCCTGATAAACCAGACTAAATGTGAGATTCAATGTATCATTTAGTCTGGCCCCGATGAATGACACATTGGAACATTGTTGATGGAAACAACCCGTTGTTTTTCAAACTGTGTCTGTGCCTGTTGGCCAACGCTTTGTCATCACTCCCTCAAAAGCCTGTCCGCTTTGCATCCAAAGATTCAAAACAAATCAAAACAAGTCTCCTGTGTTATGATTGGCCAGCCAGTTTCCGGGCCTGGGGCATTGTCCGAGGCTAGACCCACTCGCAGGCAAAAATAATTTTGGCCGCCAGCGGGTGGGGCTAGTTGACTAGGCTAGAGAAACTCAATATTCTTATTAAATTAATGTAAAAATTGACTCTGTCAAACTTGACTCAGTCAAATCAGCAAGATGACTAAATAGAGTGAAATTGTATCAACAATATACAGTGCATATACGCTTAGTATAGGTAGGCATGGTGTGGTAAGGTGAGTGTATACCATAGAGTGCATTGGTTTAAAAGCCAGATATTGGAAATGGAGATGGATTCAAACAAGCCCAAGTTACATAAAGGGTGATAATGATCCAATACACATTCATACTGAAGTCTGCTGCATCTGTCATTACATGCCTAGTAGAGGGTCTGTCTGTATATGATATCTGATGCAATGAAGAATAACTCAATCCTTGGAATAAACTGGTCAAAACTTTAGGGTGTTTGGCTTGGCAGGATCAGTATAAACCTAAAAAAAATAGCCTTGCACAAATACCCACCCTTACCTCAGCGGTGTAGTCTACTTTTTTGAAGTGGGTATACTGTATATTCAAGCATTTTTTGAAGTGGGTATACTGTATATATTTATGCTATTCTAAATAATGGATTCATCAATTTTAAGTGGGTATACTGAAGCCCCTAAAATGTAGAAGTGGGTATACTCCGTATACCTGCGTTCTACGTAGACTACACCACTGCCTTACCTCATCTTCAAACAGAGCCATTGATATTACTTAACATTAATTCACTTTCACTCAACTAATTCCCTTTCCCAAGGGAAAATATCTCTACCTTTTTGTGAACCCTGTATGTGTGCTCTGTGATACAACGCAAGGTCACTGTAACTACTTACAGTAGCATCTCCGCCTGAGGCCTTCTACCGCAGCCAGAATTGATTTGTTGCTCATTAATGCCCCCTATAGGAAAAATGTGGAAAACCAGTTTTTGTTCAAGGCATTTCAGGTTTGCTGTGATGTGTTTTCAGAGTATTTTTTTTTATTCATCTGAAAAAATGTTTATAGAATGCTTTATGGAATATAGCTCTTAAATTACTATGGGATGTTATGTGTGCATGTGTATTATGATATATATATGAATAAAAAAAACATATATACAAAAAAGCAAAAGAAACTTTAATAATAATATTATTAAATTAATTTATACTGAGGCTGGGGATTGACGCAAAATATAAAAGTAGAAAAACAGACATGAAGAATGTAATGTTCCTTCTATGTCTTTCACCACAGGGGGGCAGACTGGAGCTCCTATGGACGGAAGCTACACAAAGCCAACTGTACCTTTAAAACGGGTGGATGGAGGATGGAGACGAGATTGCATTACCCCTTCATATCAGCTCAATTAGAGAGTAAATGTACTGACACAGAGAGGGCCCTGGCTTCTGTTCTTACTGCTCAGGTACTTCAGCATGACCTCATGAAGCCAAATGGCCCTGACTAACACCCCGGACAACCAGCACCACACAAGAAGAAAACACAATTACAAAAAGGCAAAGCTGAGCACTGGCATATTTTATATCAAATGAAATGTGACATCACGCACAGAGTACCACCAGAAATACAACATACTATTATACCATAAACATCCACAGTAATCTCTGTATGTATATAAAGAATTATATAAAAGTATTACTATAGTGCATGACTGTACGTTCTTCTTCATACTTGCATCGTCGCCTCCGCAAAACAAATCTCTTTTTTTAAATATTTGTTTTTCTCTCTTTTTCCCTTTACAATCCATTATCAGCATTATTATTAAGACTGTGTTTGAACCCTGGCCTCCTAACACAGATATATAGTATATAACAACAGACTCTGGGTGCAAATCATCTTCCCAAACTCACCTCCTCCTCTCCTCTCCTCTGCCTTGCAACCTCATGCCTCATTCTTGACCTGTGTTAAGTCAGGCTTATATTGGACATTGTTTTAACCTTCAAAATACATAGTGATATATCTAAAACAATTACCAGCCTTGTCACACATCAGGACATTCATCTTATGTTTCAAAGTTGGGTTTGACAACAGAGCTCTGCTTGTCCCAGATAGATAACATAGGCCTGTGTGTTGCTATTTTGAATTATGAAATGGATGTCCAGTTATAAAACTGACTCAAGACAAGGCCAGAAGACGTAGGAAAGGAGGCGAGATGAGGGGGGGAAATGATTTGCACCCTATAATAATAGTAAGAGCACCCATCGTAAGACTTTTGCAGACTCCCTTTCAAACAGCTCCGTGTTTGGTCACATCATCATCAACAATAATAGCAGGAATTCAGGTGAATATTAAAAAAAAACCCAAAAAAACAAAAACAAAACAAAAACTGCCTGACAAAACCCTGTATATATATTAAGCATTATATAGTTAATGTCTATAATAGAGAGTTCCAGCGATTGAGAGTGAGAAATTGCCAAGAAAGAGGTACAAACACGTGTGCAGCAATTACATTATGTATGTATAGTATAGTATACCATAGAAAATCCATATAAAAACATAAACGGAATATTTATAGAACATTTTACAGAGACGTACAGTATGTACAGTATTGTATCAACACATGTATGTTGGAGTACACAGTAAATACTGCAGTGCTCATTTAACACTTAGAGGGTTGATTTGACATTATTTGGACTTCAATGAACTCTTTCAGGGTTGAATTAACACCGCAAAATTTACTGTGTACTCTCCTGTTAAGTGCTGCTGTAGGATTAACGTTCACTTCCCTTTGCACATGTCCTCGGCCTGGTCAGAAGTCTTTATTAAACATTCTTTTTGTTTCGAGTTATAGTTTATATGGGTTTTTTTTTTTTACATTTATATATTTCGTCTCAGAGGATTTCATCTCTGTCATGTCTGTCTTTTCGTGTGTCCGCCTCTATCTGTATCAATATGTGCAGTTAAGGTGCTTGTCTGGGGCGGTGTGTTTGTGGGTGTGTGTGCGCGTGTGCGTGTGCGAGTGAGTGTGTGAGTGAGTGTGCGTGTGCTGGGTCCTGGGCACGGAGCCAGGTGTCTGCTGCGTTGTTGCAGAGCTCGCCTCTCCCTCCTGCCTCCTTGCACGCACCCCGCAACATCCATCTCTGTCTGACAGCAACGGCGCCTCTGATTGGGTGGCTGCGGCGGGCGCCTCGTTACCTCGGAGCCCGTGATTGGTCAGCTCCCTGCAGAGCTGGGAGGAGGTGCCGGCTTGTCTCGCGCAGGGACGCGCTGCTGTGGTGGTGGAGGAGGCCATTGCTCTCAGCCTCTGGGGCTCCACCAGGGGCTGCTGGGACTGGAGGGGCTGGGAGCCCAGGGTGTGGCCCAGGCGGCAAGCCCCGCTCCTGGGCTGCACCATGTGGATGCCCCCTATGGGGATCAGGAGGCTGGGGCTGCGGGCGGGAAGCTGGGAGTGGAGGGGCAGGTGGCTGAGGAGACTGCCGCCCTCTCTGGGGGTAGAGGATGGGTGGTGCTGG
>NC_085876.1:32931878-32941878 GCF_034702125.1 Engraulis encrasicolus
TCCCTCCCCCTACCCCACCCCCATCTCTCATAGGTACAGTATATATGTTTATATGAATGGCCGTGATCACTGATGAGGTTTTGCATAACCAGAGCCCTGCAGGGTGTGGACAAGAAGATAGTGGAGAGGAGAGGAGAGGAGAGGAGAGGAGAGAAAAGAAAAGAGGAGAGGAGAGGAGAGGAGAGGATAGGAGAGGGGAGGAGAGTAGAAGGGGAGAGGAGAGGAGAGGAGAGGAGAGGAGAGAAAAGAAAAGAGGAGAGGAGAGGAGAGGAAAGAGAAGAGGACGGAGTAGAGGAGAGGAGAGCATAGCGGAGAGGGAAGAGGATTGGAGAGCATAGCGGAGAGGGAAGAGGATTGGAGAGCATAGCACAAAGGAGAGAGGAGAAGAGCATAGCGGGGAGGAGAGAGGAGAGAAGAGAGGAGAGCAGAGCAGAGAGCAGAGAGGAGAGAGGAGAGGAAAGCAGAGGAGAGAAGAGAGGAGAGCATAGCAGAGAGGAGAGAACAGAGTGGAGCAGGGAGAGAGAGAGAGAGAGAGAGAGAGAGAGAGAGAGAGAGAGAGAGAGAGAGAGAGAGAGAGAGAGAGAGAGAGAGAGAGAGAGAGAGAGAGAGAGAGAGAGAGAGAGAGAGAGAGGACGTGGACGCCAAGCTAGGTAGTTTCCTGGCTCACAGTGCCCCAACAGATGGCCTATGCTGGCCCTGACAGGCAACCCGAATCCCCTGCAGCAGGGGCCAGAACAACACCTCCCAGCGCCTGACACACCAGTGACAGAAACCAAGCGTGCGCAGGAGTGGAGGGAGTACAGTACCGGCTCTGTCATACCTCAAGTACAGCCCCACCCAGCCCGCCATGCAGCCAGGCTTACAGGCAGGCAGGCCTACAGGCAACACATTTGTTATAGCAGAGCTATGGCGTTATGACGAGGTGGTAGAGATTTTTTATTTAACCCATTTTAGCCTGATGTTGCATTGTATATGCTGTTTGACCTTTGGTGCCTGGAGCGACATACTACAGAACGCGGCATTCAGGCTCTTTAGATTTGAGATTTTTTATTAAAAATGTGGGTAAGTTAGAGTTGACTTAACACATTCTAGTACAAGATGTGGGTCCTAACTTTTAAATGCACCTTATCTTATGTTTTTATGTGCTTCTGAGGCTGAGATATTTCGTTTTTAACACTTTGTAGGCAGAGGGCACCTTTTCCCAAAAAGGGCTAAGGCATTCAGCGGGCATTTTTTGAAGGTTAATGTCTTATAGAGCTAGTACTTTATTATTATCCGTTTCTACCATTAGGGCAATGAAAGCAACTAGATGATATCTGAAGCTGTCATCTGATGTATATGTGGTCATGTTTCCTTGTACTGTCTCAGAGTTTTCCTATTTCCTATTTCATTGTATATATTGTAAATATTGTACATGCACTATATGGGGTTATGTTGCACATTGTTGTCACTTGTCCCAGGCGATTGAGCTCAATGAGGATCACCTGGGTGGGGGTTGAATCACCTATGGAATCATGGGTATTTAAACAGGGTTTTCTATGTGTTAATAATGATTGATGAAGGGCATGCCGCCCAAAACGTCACAATATTAAAAGAAGAAAAATGAGAGCTTCGTGCTTCGCGCTTCGTGCGTGCGGCGAATCACACCCGTGAGGGTATCCCACAAGAACCTCACTCCCACTCCTGTCATATTGCTTAAATACCATAACATTTTATAGGGTAAGATTTCATTGGTATTGTGTGCATGCTCATAGGAATCATGTTGTTGTGCATGATAAACCGCATATCAGTATACTAGTATTTAAGAATATACTGTTTTTGGAATTAGAATGACATAATAATACATTGACTTTAATGTTTTATTTCATCCTATTATTAACCAGTAAAAGATAGCCTGGCCAGCACATACATGGAATCCTAAAGTGTGGCTTTCTAAAGTGAATGATATTCAGTCATGCTGAATCCCCACACATTGTTTCAAGTTCACTGAGTTCTGTATGTCGTGAGATCTTGCTGTTAATACCAGCTTGTTGTATTTATATTTAGCTTTTATTTTTCAATTCATGGGAATAGAAGCACAGAAAGGAAATGACTAACACACTCACCCTCCTTCACAGCTCTGAACAGTAGGAGGCTCGGATTGTTTGGAGGTTGCTATTGATTTCTTCCTCTCCTCGCCATAATCCTCCTCCTCCTCCTCCTCTTCTTCTTCTTCTTCTTCTTCTCCTTCCGTCTTGCATTCGGTGGACTGAACTTCCCTGGCCTCAGTGGGGTGGTCGTGCCGAGTGGGGTGTACCTGTTACTCAAGAGAGACATGCGGGCAAATTCACCAACCCTGTCCCCCGCAATCACAAAAAAAATCCAGGGGGGGCACAGAGATGGTGAATTCTCATTCAACATTTGGAACATCATCTCCCTGTGTTGCATCACCATCCATCAGGGCTGGACTAGCCATCTGGCATAGCGGGCATTTCCCGGTGGGCCCCGCACCCTTTTGGGCCCCGCACCCTTTTGGGCCCCTATTTTCGGAAATGTAAAAAAAAGGAAAAAAAGATTTTCTTTTTTTCATTTCTGAAAATAGGGGCCCACGAGGGTGCAGGGCCCGACGGTGAGTTAAATCTTCACCACTAATTATGAAGGGCCCCTTTAAAGGGACACTGTGCAGGAAATGGTCAAAAAGGGTACTGCAACTATGCTGGTCATTGAAACTGGGCTGCCAATTGCCCGTAGTTTTCTATGATGAAAGTAATAAACAAATATTTTCTAGTATGGTTCAAGTAAAGTCATTTTTGCAGCTAAAAATGGCTATTTTTGGAAATTCAAAATGGCGGACCATGGAGAAGATCCCCCTTTTCATGAATGAAAAGTGCAATTTTCCCATTCATTATGAATACTTAGAATTTGATGGTGTTGGTAAGTATTCATGAAAAAGGTAACATTAGTGAATGGGCAGCATGAATTCTGGAAATAAAAAAACTAAAAATCTCACACAGTGTCCCTTTAAGTCAAAAGTGCTCGGTCCCTATTTCTCCCCTAGTCCAGCCCTGGCATCCATCCTCCATGTTCATGCAGCATCACCCTGAACTATGTTATTACCAGGGACACATTATCAGGGACAAACACAGTACCACCATTCACAATAATTACCTCCGCAAAGGAGATCATGTTTTCGGTCGCATTGGTTTGTCCTTCTGTATGCTTGTCTGTCTGTCTGTCTGTTTGTCTGTCTGTCTGTCTGTCTGTCTGTCTGTTTGTCTGATTGTATTAGCAGGATAACACAAAAGTTTATGAACAGATTTGGATGAAACTTTGTGGAGTTTTTGGAAATGATAAAAAGAAACAAGTGATTATATTTTGATGGTGATCCAGATCATAATCCGGAACCTGGACTTTTTATAAAAAAGATTCTTCACCATTGCAGGATAGGGTGAATTTTGACATTTACGTTTTTAACTCCACAAAAAGAAGGCAGAAAGACTTGAAAAAATGGGGTGTAACATAGTCAAGTGTTCTATCAAACACTTTCCTAGTGTTTCTAGTTATGAATATGGTACAGTTACTTCTCAGTCCTTGCCAGTTTGAAAAGGGCAACAGTAAACCTGTAGCCTCATCATGCACACAATTCCATGAGTGGAACCTTGTCCAAATCATTGAAAAGACTTTACTACCATTGCAGTAAACTATTACGATGCTACACAGAGGCTTTTATAATACTGTACATTGCGACTTGGTGGTTGCCATTCTGGTAAAAGACTATTTGTAGACAAAGTGCGCTCCACTCCGAAAAGTTTCTTACAAGGTCTTTGGGTATGAGCAAACAGCAAAGTTCATGTATGGTAAAAAAGCTGCACTCCCGGATCAATTTTTTGCAGTTTTAATACTGGGTTAGCATGGCAGACAGACAGACGTTTCGGCCTAAGCCTTCTTCACGCTGATGAAGGCTTAGGCCGAAACGTCTGTCTGTCTGCCATGCTACCCCAGTATTAAAACTGCAAGAAACTGATTCGGGAGTGCGGCTTTTTTACTACACATTCTGGTAACAGCAAATGTATAGCAAGGGCCTTTTCTTTAGTGTTTAACCCCTTAAAACACGGCGTTAAAAATCAGTTGTTACCAGAATGGCAATGACGAAGTCGTAGTGCACTACTAACAGTCCTCTAGTAGTACTATGGTAATTAACCTTTCAGTGACTATTACAGTGTGCCTCTGAAGGTACGGCGGGCATTATGGGGCTACTGAATGAGATCATTGTCAAAATACTTTTCGTTAGAATTTGTAATAATGTACCTCAGACACGCCTGGCTTCCTGGGGTCGGCGGCTGCTCCTTCCTTTCCCTTTTCCTCCCCTGGCGTTGTGGGCGGTGATACCGGGGGCGGTGACATCGGGGCCATGGTGTAGGTGACGGAGGAGGAGTGGCCCTGCTTGCAGTGGAGCAGAGAGAGCATCTCCTTGCTGCTGATTCCCGGCGGGTTGGGGTTGTAGGCACTGGTGGACCAGGAGGAGTACACCGAGGACTGGTGGTCACTCAGAGGGGACGGGCTGGGTTTGGCGTAGTGGAGATAGCACCAGCTGTACTCGGGCTTGGCGTGAAGTGTAGGCATCGATGTCTCTTTGTTGCTGTTGGTGGCAATGGTGGCGGTCGTGGTGGTGACTGTGTTGGTGGTGGCTGAAAAAAAGCTGTGAGTACTGCTGGCTTGTTTGTCTGACTGCTCGACTGAATGCTTGTCAGTTTTGACAGGGTCTGGAAGTCGAAGCTCGTTTCCTTTATCCCCCTCTTCCACATCCTCCTCCTCATCCTCCTCCTCCTCCTCGTCCTCTTTATTGTCCTCTTTCACTCTCTTCTGTTGCTGCGAGTCAGGCCCGAATTCCACACTACTCGACGGGGACAGCATTCGCTTGCTTCCTCCAGACCCGACTGACCTGCTGCATCCCTGTAGCTGGCTATCTGAGGCAGCAACAGCCCCAAGTAGGCCGCTGGCTGGGTCCACACACATCGCAGCAGACACATCCAAAGTCACATTTTGGTGGTGTATGCTCGACCTGAGCTCCTGAGGTTTCATTGCATCTACATTGTGAGAGAGTGTCGTGTAAATGGCACTGGAGTGAGTGGGGATGTTCTCCTGTACGCGCACGGCTACTGTTTGCATCCCGCAAGGCCGTAGTGGCTCAGAGTCGGGGGTAATACTCAAGTAAACACGCTGGTGCTGGTGGTGATGGACTGATGGTTGGGAAGAGAATGCCGCTCGTGGCTGGTTTTCATTCATTGGGCCTCTGACGGCGGGGGTCTCCAGTTTGAGAGACGATGCACCTGGGCAGTATCGGGCCTTTGCTGCTCCAGATGGACCTTGGGAAGAGGGATGGCCAGGAGGGCCGTGCTGAAGTCCTTCTGGTCCCATGTAAACAACCGGTGTTGCTTGCTCCGATTTGTGTTCTAATGACTGAATCGGCAGCACCTCTGGCAACTTGCTAAACTCGTGTCTCGGGTCTTGTCGCCACAGCGCTGCTGGTGAGTTTTGGCAATGAGAATGAACAGGAGGTTTGTCACAAGGAGTCTGTGTGCACCGTGGGTGCTCAGTGGGTGCCAGACCTGGGTTTACAGGGGGACTGGGTGGAGCACTAGCGGTGCAAAAACTACTCTGCATGCTCCCACAAGGCCCACTACGAGATGATGCTTCCTGACTCTGCACTTCCTCCTCATCCGGGTCCCGGACTGGTGTGTGCCGTAGCAGGAGGCATTTGCGCCTCTCCCTCCAGCCAGCTGGGGTGCGATCTGGGGACAGGGAGCTGTAGTCAAAGGACTTGCTACGGGCCTCTGAGATTGGAGTGCATTGCTGCGGGACATGGGGAGCTTGCTCAGAAGCAGAGCGTCTCATCTCCCTGTGGTGATGGTTGTGGTGGTGGGAACTAGAGGGAACGGCTAACATGTGTGTGGCTCTGGATCTCCTCCCAGAGGTCATCCCCTCATCACCTGCATTCCCCAAGTCCTCGAATGATGCAGATCGGCTGGATGTGCACGACATGTTGCTGTCTTGACTTGGGCTGCGAGGGGGCAAAGACATGGATTCGAAACTGGAGTCCCCCGAGGATTGGGCCGCCTCAGCCAGGCGGAGGCGCTTCTTTTTCGGGGGAAGCTTTTCAATGGGAAGCTGGGCCAAGGTGGAGCTTCGTTGAGGCCACTGAAATGTTTCATCTGACCTCTCTGTCTCTTTGGCAACTGTGGAGACTGTTGCAGTCGGTGACATTGGCATGGCGGTGTTTGTATCCTCTGTGACTAGGATCTCTGGCACTTGAACGTTAGGCTGCCGCACCAACTTGCGGAAGCCTGGTGATCTGGGGATCTGATCTGGCAACTGAGGTGAGGCTGAACGGTGTTCAAGATGGGCAAATGTATCTTGGTCGTCCTTCTCTTTACTTTTCACAAACATATTTCGCTCTTGCTTTTCAAAGGAGCTTGTGTGTTGTATCACTGATATCCCCTTTAATGATCTCTCAGGGTCCTTCTCTAGCCGGGTCCCCTGCCTGGGTCCTTTGTAGAGCTCGCTGGTTGATTCCCTTAAACTTTGTGGACTTTTCTCAGATGTAGATGGCAAAGACACAGACGAACAGGAATCATCCAGCTCAAGACTGTCCTCTTTTCTTCTCTTTCGTACCATCAAGGCACCTGGCCTGCTCATGAAATGCATCCTTACAGCATTCTCTACCGGCACAGGAACTGGCTCCACTTTCTGCGTTTGACCATGCACCTTGCAATATTGCCGCCTGTGTGTCTTGTAACTTTCCCAGTCTTTGCAGCCAGTGCCACATTCTTCACACTCGTAAGGTTGAATGGGTCTTTGTTTCTGGTTAGATGGGTTTTGCACATCTTGGTGATACATAAGTGAGCAAGAGGACATTGTTGTTGTTGTTGTTGCTGCTGTTGCTGTTGTTGTTGATGATGATGGTATGGGCAGTTTTTCAGGAGTAAAATCACAGCCAATGGGCAGCTCGATTGCTGGTTGGCGACGCAGCCAAGCATGGCGCCGATTTGTCTGCGATGGTGGCTGCTCGTCAAATGATTGGCTAAGCCTCAGGTGGCGGGGAGAAGCGTCTGTTCTACAAGCAGGAGGCTCAGAAGGAACTGACAGACTCCTCAAGAGAGGGGCAGCCGAGGCCTGGCTCGGGCACTGTTCTATATTTAGGCTCTGCTGATGGAATTTCTGACATGGAACGCCCAGCGTTATAGACCCGCTGCCCTTAGAACTGGCCTCCGTGACTTTGGGGCAGTGAACAAGGGGTTCTTTAAGAGCGGCAGTCTTGGCAGACTCTGTGCTGCTCCGTCTGGAGAGTGAGAACCGTCTGGGCTTGACACTGTCAATCTTACTGGTGTCCATCACAGCTTCGTTGATGGTGATGAGTTTAGTGATGTGGTCAATGACTTGCTTTTTGGGAAGGTTGAACGGTATGCCTTTCCCCTCGGGTCCACTCGAGCCCTGCTGCTGGTTACGGGCAGCTCTTTGCAGATGCCCCAGGCGCCCGTACTTGCCAAGGATGATCTCAGCATAGCTCTTGGCACTGGAGTTTGGAGGGCTGTCCTGAGACTGCTCTGTGCTCTCGGAGCGAGAGAAGTAACCCGACTCTGTGCTGCCGCGGCTTCCCAAAGTCAGTGAAGAGGAAACGTCATCTGACGAGCCCACGGCCGGCGCTTGCTTGGTCTTGCTCAACCGCAGTGCTAGTCTCTTTTTCACGGCGTGAGAGTCTCCCAGCCCACTCGACTGATCACTGGAGCATGGCTCCATGCTGTAAGGTGCTTGCGAGCCTAGTACCCCTTCCTGTTTCTTTACAGAAGCGGTTGATGGCGACCGGTTGGAGTCATCCTCCGAATCAGTCAACATCTCTTCTTGTCCGCTAACGACGTGTTCGTCTTTGTTGGGTGGAGCCAGCCCAGCTTTGACCCGGTGGGTGTGTGACTTGCGGTGTTTGTACAGGTTGCTCTTTGTCTTGAAGGAGAAACCGCAAGGGCCGCAAGGGTAGGGCCTCTCACCAGTGTGAGAGCGGATGTGCTTCTGTAGCACGCTGGGCTTAGCACAAGCCCGTCCGCAGTAGCTGCACACATACTTCCCAGGCTTCTGTGGCTTCCGCTCTCGTTTCTGTTTCGGAGTTCCCTCCTGGACGTCCTCGTCTGTGACGTTAGATGGAGCTGCATCGCTTGAAGACGGGACACGTGGGGCACTTGTGGGCTCTTCCTTTGACACCTGGCTGGACGCTCTGCCCTCGCTGCTCACCTGTGATGGTCCGGCATCTTCTGCTGCCGCTCCACCCTCCTTAATTGCCTCCGAATCTTGAGCATGTCTCCTCTGAAGTCTGAGGCGTTTCCTTTCCAGGTGAGGACGTCTTGGCGGTTTGGCTGTGTTACCGGGGCAACGATGATGCTCGGAGTCCTGTCCATCCTGTCCCCGCTTGGCTGGCTGAGCTCTGGAGGGCTGAGGGGTGCAGCTGACTGTGGGAGTTGCACATCGAGGCTGGTCTTCACCCCCAGACGTCTCCCCAGCTTTCAGCTGGCTATGCGAGGCCTCCATAAAATGGGGCTACTGCCGTTACTACAGACCTTTATGGCTTTGTGTGGCTTTTAGAGACCACACAGAAAAATGGGAGATAGTCATACAGGTCAATTTGTAAAGAATCTCTTACAAACTTGCTTCACTGGTCATGGTGAATGCATCCACTTCTGTCTCGTTCTTGGTCATTACTGAAAAAAGCTAAACTGATCTTGACTTTTTTTAGGATTACATCCAAAAGCGCCCACAAACGTGTCTTATCATCTCCAGGAAGAGTCTGATTTCATGTTCTTCAAACGAGATCCCTTCAGAGGTTCTGTTGAAAAAACACAAAAAGCCAGGTATAAATGTTACATTTCGTCATGATTCATCTTTTACTAAACATGCAACAACATGTGTGCACAGTGGTAATAAGTGGTAAATTTAATACAGCTGGGATTAGATCTTCTGGTTACAGAGTACATCTTTATTTTGTGGGTTTGGCCTCTATGGTAGCAAGTTTACAGGATGATTTGACATCTGCGTTAAAGCTGAAACCACAGGCTGACCATCAAAGAGGCCACTGGCCAAACAAATCCAGTCCTGTGAGGCTAATATAAAAGTGTGTGCGTGCGTGTGCGTGCGTGCGTGTGTGTGTGTGTGTGTGTGTGTGTGTGTGTGTGTGTGTGTGTGTGTGTGTGTGTGTGTGTGTGTGTGTGTGTGTGTGTGTGTGTGTGTGTGTGTGTTCGTGTTTGAATGATACATATACAGGTATATACATACTATATATATATAGAGAGAGAGAGGGAGAGAGAGATTAGAGAGCGAGAGCAAGAGCGAATCAGACAGAGAGTTTCAAAAGAGAGACAGAAACTTGAAAACAGATAGAAGTAATTTTAACAACCTAACGCCTGTGGGGTTAAACTTAAACTATGGGGTCATAATTAATAGGGCGGACCACCAGTTTTTCTTTAAAAAACCTGTCTGTCTTTATGGTTCAGCAGCATTTCATAGCCCCTTTCATTGGGCCTAAATCTGTCGTACTTTTCTCAGGGTTCCAAGAAAGCTAATATTTAAGCAGAGAGTGTATACACACAAGGGACACGCAGCCCGACACTCTAATGGATTCAAATAGCCATCAGTTTTAGATGACCTATCCACTTGTTTATCTAATCCCAGAGCTGAAAGGTATACTATATCAATAAGTGAATAAATAAAGGAAAAAATGCTTCTGTTTAATGGGAAGTGTGAGAAGTCCTGCATAGAAAAACAATCAGAGTCAATTATGATTAAATATTAAATCCCTCAGAATCAATACCTCATACATAGTACACATTTAATTAATTGAGCTGACATTTCAAACATGATTAAAAAGCTCAGACATTGTTTAATTAGATTTCCAGAAGTCCTACTTCAATGATTTCCCACATTTAAATACGTAGGCTTAAATACGAATCTAAAATAGCTTATTTTGCAAGCCTTGTGA
>NC_085876.1:32946878-32954378 GCF_034702125.1 Engraulis encrasicolus
TGGGGATTGGGCAAGGCAGGACAAAGCAAGGCCACCATGCAGTCAAAGTAGCCTGCTCTTACCATAACCTCACAATGGGTTTTTTTCTAATATGCAGAGTCCCGTTCCTCCGTGCTCACTAGCCTCCATTAGGGTTTTCAGGCCAACCAGAACGGTGCCGATGCCGGTGCCAGTTACGTTCGGCACTAAAGTGCTTACCTGCGAACCGCCCGTGTTCATACCGGGCTCTGAACTTTTTCTGCACGTGACTGTGTTACCCGGATGAACCTGCTGACGGCAACATTATCGTCACGGTTTGTGGAGAAAAAACAAGCATTTTGTGGTTCACATTGCAAACCAACTTTCCGGTTCGCGAACGCTGATATCTGTGGCGCGAACAGAACGGTCGGTTCACAATTAGGTGCGGGAACGGGCACCAGCACGGTTCTCAGCCGGCCTGAATGTGCCCCTTGTGGCCTCGTGATGACATCATCAACAACAGAATTGTAATTCAATATCTCACAAAAGCTCAATTCTAATTTCATGTTCTCATTTAACCCATTGATGCCTGATGTTGCGTTGTGAAACATTGGCCCTGGCGCCTGGAGCTGCATTACGCAACATTCAGGCTCATGAGATTTGAGACAACTTTATTAAAAATCTCTATTTGTTTGAGATAAATGAACACATTCTATTGAAAGATGAGGTTCTTAGTGTTTAAATGCAACTTTTTACATAGTTTTATGCGCTTCAGAAATGGAGATATTTAGGTTTTTAAAGGCTGAGGTCAGCTTTTCTTAAAAAGGGCTCAGGCATTCAGCACCCTTTTTTGGCTTTAGGCGTCAATGGGTTAAGAATAGTCCCCCAAAAGTTGTTGTGGTCAGGCCGAAGGTGGGGTTGCAGGTTAACCATTTTAAGAATATGTACTATTATGACATCACGTTGGGGGTTCTGCAGGCTCATAGGAGTCTATGTAGAACCTTAGAATCCTGGAGGAGTTTCCCCAACGTGATGTCATACCTGCAACCCCACCTTTAAGGGCCTCTGCACACCGGCTCCGACAAAGTGCGGCACACTTTTGCTTCTGACAGAATTCGGACCCCCAAACCCAATTTCACACGAACATTGCATTGATAGTCAATGGGCGGCGCAGACAAAATAGAACTCGTCTCTAATTGCTATCCGACATCGGCCAATGTCCACGGACATCGGCGCCAGTGTGCGTGGTTCTATTGAAAACAATGGAATCGAATTTTAGCTGAGCAGTGCGCCGCACTTTGTCGGAGCCGGTGTGCGGAAGCCCTAACTGTTTTCTCATACGGAGGCAGGGTGTCAACGAAATGCTAAGCCACAAGCACAGACCCAGGACGGTAGTCCACATATTGGTATCCACCCATTGTGTCATTCCTACAGAGAGCCTGGAACAGCCGACTCCAGGAACAACTGCTGGTGGGAAAGGTGAACTCTCCTGAGGCTTGCAGTGTGCATTAGTTTTAGCCAATCGCTAAGGTTTGGTTGTGACATGTTATCTGTTGATAAATAATGTGTCATCGTCCATTGCCCCTCCGCCTCCCTTCCCCTTCCCCTATTCATTGATTGGTTGATTTTCTGGCAACAAGAGCATTCCACTTCTCCCAGAGGACTGGACTCAGACGTGTGAAATGTGAATTGACTGGAAATGTACGAATGGCAAAGCAATGCTACCATGCAGCAACTGAACCAATAGGTTGAGGGTGTGTGTCTGTGTGGTGTGTCTGTGTTTGTGTGTGTGTGTGAAAGAGAGAGAGAGAGAGAGAGAGAGAGAGAGAGAGAGAGAGAGAGAGAGAGAGAGAGAGAGAAAGGAGGACTTCAAGAAACAAGGTCAACAATCCAACGTTGCATACAAAACAATCTAACAAGCAAACGTCCAACCAACACAGCAGTCAGAAGCAATCAAAAATACAATAGAAATTAAAATAAAATTGATAAAATGAAAATATGCCTTTCTGTGTGTAAATATATTCATGTATGTACCGTATATTAGCATAGGCAATTTTTTGTGCATTAATATTGCTAGATTTTCCATTAATAGTTTGCCTGCTCACATTGTTAGAGATCCACAGAACGACAAGTACATCTACTAACCATGGGCGTAATTTCCACGGGGGTTACGGGGGTTTTGACCCCCCCAGACTTCAAATCCTGACATTATAACCCCCCTTATATAATTGTACAACCCCCCCTATATAATTACAGTACTTGTCTTGCATGAACAACTTTACCCATTTTATGTAAAATAGTGAAAAATAGTTTCGTTCAGTTATGTTTAATCATGTTGTAATGTAACCCCCCCTGCCCCCTTGGTATTCCCCAAATCTGCGTTAGTTGTGTACAAGGAGGTCTGGTTGTGTACGTACTGTCCAATGGGGGAGGTAGATGGACACTCCCAACTGAGATCACTCCCGGACGTGTAGTCCCAGGTGTTTCTATCACTCCCGGACGTGTAGTCCCACCCGATTATATTTCACGTATTATCATACACTGCCACATACAAGCAATTTAGGGTTAGGGTTAGGTTTAGGGTTAAGGTTAGGGTTAGGGTTAGAAACAAAAAACTAACATCAAAAAGATAACTAGCTCCGTTATATGGCGGTGGGATCGATAGTCTGGCTAGTGGGAGCGAGCCGACCGGGGAGCGTCCTGCGTTGGGAGCGACAATCAGGGAATCTCTCAATGGGTAATCCTCTTCTCCACTATCCCACATTCAAACTGATTAGCGATCAGCTTTATCAAGTATTGAGCAATTGTTTTTTTTCTACTTTTAACTTGCAATTGCCACATGATCATGCGTGGATGCGTCTTTGGCATAAGAGACATTATTTCCGAGTGTTTTGAGAACCTATAGTGTACCACTGCCTTTCTGCCTGTCAGTTAGTTATATAGCTATTTTATGCTAGGTTACGACAGACAGCTAGTTCAATAACACTGGACGTGGCTGGCTATTTTGGACTTCGTTGATGGCTAGCACTTGGGATATTTACTCCCTCAAACCAACCCATTTTGTGAAACCCTAGCAATCGGACGTCTGTTTGTTTTATTTCACGTCATTTGAGTAGTTTTTGGTTACCCCCTGTCCAGTAGCCTGCGTGATTTCCTATGATAGTATCCACTTCAAATGAGAAGCTTGTTCAATGCAGCTGAACCAAAATGCCTGTAAGTTTTTTGACACCAATAGTAAACACATCCATTTTAAATAAGATGTATTGTGGCATTATATTTTGTTTTCAAAATCGCATTTGTTGACAACAGCCAAGCGATTACAGTTTGTTTCGCCAGTGAAGTAATGAAGAGAGAGACACGAGAGAGGGTTGGGGGTTCCTTCCTCGCGTGACACTATGCGTGGCTGTGCTTGGAGTGAGACAGAGGAGGTCCTCTCAATATTTTTGTCGCCAGTCGCCACTGTATATTTAGTTATAAAAAAAAAACAACAACAGTCAATTGTATAAATAATGGGTATGGGATATTATGTAGCCAGCAGGCTACTTTAATTTCTACCACAGCAACTTTCTTCTGATCATATGATTAACAACATGGCGAACAGCAGACAAGAGATCCTATTTGTGCAGCAATCCTGATTAGTGATTGATGGTTGGGATATGTCATTCATATTTGGCACTGCATCAAAGATTTTATCAACCATCTCTGACTGTAGCTTTATTCTGATCATATGAATTAGGCCTACTAAGCAAAGGGTAGGAATGTTTTTAAATTAATTAATTAATTAACTCATCTTTGCTTTATTGCTATATGCCACATTACAAATGGAGATTTTCTGACAGCTTGACTTTAGCCTGATTGGGAAAATGCATTCTCTAAAACTCTGATGTGAGTTTGCTGCCAAGCCATTTGAACATTAACTGAGGTTTTTTTTTATATCAGGTTCAAAAACTTGATTGTGCAGGTCACCAAAGAGAGATCCAAGGCCAAGGAGGTACAGGCGATGAGAGGCGAGAGAGACGGGTGTCCCAGAGAGAGAGACGAGGAAGCACAGATGAGAGGGAGAGAGAAGGAGGTGACAAAGGAGGTGAACCAGTTCAAGAGATAGAGTATGAAGGTGTCAGAGGAGGTGCAGCAGTTGAAGGAGAGAGAGGCAACGGAGGAGATGTAGCAGTTGAGCAACAGAAAGGAGGTGATGGAGGAAGTGCATCAGTTGAAGACAGAGGGAGAGAACGAGGCGAAGGAGAATCGGATGACCAAAAACAGGGAGAGAGAGTACAGAGAGAGACAGCGCAGGAGGCACAAATGACCAGGTAACATACATAACTGTACATGCAAATACTGAAGAAAACTGTTTAGCCATTTAATTCATTTAGATGGAAATCTTGACCCCCCTAATTGTCAGCATAAAGTTACGCCCTTGCTACTAACCATACAAGTGAATACTGTTACTAACCAAATTATGAAATGATGTTGTTGCAGTTAGCTATTAAAGGGGTATGCCACTATTTTGGGGCTTAATACGGTTAAAATCGTTGGCTGGGGTTTATAAAGGTGGTAAAGTGTCTTATTTTTCATGTGAAGCGTTGTCTTGCTTTAAACAAGTTAAAAGAGGGAGTATGTCGCTAAGCTAGTGAAAGTCAATGCATCCATGTAGCATTCTACACGGATCCATTGACTTTCACTAGCTTAGCGACATGTTCCCTCTTTTAACTTGCCTTAAAACAAGACAACGGCTTACATGAAAAATAAGACACTTTACCACCTTTATACACTCCAGCCAACGATTTTGTATAAAGCCCCAAAATAGTGGCATACCCCTTTAATATTAACCTGTGGATTTCCCATTTTTATGCAATGTCCCTTTTGTCCGCGACCCTTATTCAGTACCTACACGACCCCCCTAGGGATTCCGACCCCCAGTTTGGGAACCACTTGGTTAGGGTGTGTCGGTCACTTGGAAAAACGCAGCATACGTTTGAAAGCCACCTATTGTTTCCTGTGTCTACCACGGAGGGAGTGGGAGGGAGGCCAGCGTGGTGAGGAGATGGGCACTGGGCACAGGGGCCAAAAATAGACGCATTTCACAAACACAAACACTCACGCATCTCAAAACCTGTCCAAACAGCTCCACTGCTCCACTTCCTGAACGATGGGCTAACAGAAAATACTGATAAATTAAATACTGATAATATGATATATTAGTGAAATAGTGGTAACATGACGTAGTGGCTAAATACTGCTTAGTCTAGATGACATACAGGGAAATTCTGGCGAAATGTATTACTGATTACATAATACTACACAATGGCTAAATGCTGTTTACGGCATATGATATACTGTGCTATGGAAATACCAGCGCTATCAAGTATATTGAACCGATAATGACAAATGTGAAATACTGTCAAAATACTGGTTGCATGAAATAGCCTTTTGGTGAAAAATGCCAAAAGAAAGAGGTGGGGTTCACTACTTTAGAGGTGTTTTGTTTTCTAATAGCACTTAAGTTATCAATCTGAACATCTTGGAAAGATTTCTTTTTGGGGAAAAAAAAAAGATTTTGAATGCCTTTTTAAAAATCTCGTCAATTTCGCTTCTCTTACTCTAATGGGCACCCAGTGGTGGTTCGGTTCCTATGACAACGGTCCTAAACCATACAGTAGCAGATGGAAGCAGAGCCAGAGGGCTAAAATTATCTCCCAGCATCCTCCATGGCTCCCTGGCTACAGAGAGGAGGAACGAGAGAGAGAGAGAGAGAGAGAGAGAGAGAGAGAGAGAGAGAGAGAGATGGAAGAATAGAGAGAAAAAGAAAAAGAAAGATTGTATGAGAAAGATAGAGAGGGAGCTACCTCCCTGGTAGCGGAAAGAGAAGGAGATTGAAAGAGAAGAATAGATGGAGAGACAAAGACAGAAAGAAAAAGAGAGGGTGGGAGGGATACAAAAAAACAGAGGTAGAGGAACTGGGGGAAAAACAGAAGAGTGAGGGAAAGTAGAAGCTGCTGATAGAGAGAGAGAGAGAGAGAGAGAGAGATAGAGAGAGAGACAGAGAGAGAGAGAGAGAGAGAGAGAGAGAGAGAGAGAGAGAGAGAGAGAGAGAGATTGACATGCCAAGGTGCCCCCTCCCACAAACCGTATCCTCCTAGACAGAAAAATGTATAACTTGAAAATCAATACCAATAGGTCTATCATTCCAACATCCACACATAAGACTCCGGCAATAAAAACAAATAAAACAATAACATGAGTCGTGGATAGCATGTAAAAATAACACAGAGAAAAATAATTATATATACTTTAATCTGCAGGTACTATGTGTGCTTTAAGATTGAGCTGTTGATTCTGTTGTGTTGCTCTCCGTGGCTCGGCTTTGCATGGGATTGTTGTTGTTGCAAGCTGCTGGTAACACGCAGTACATGTTCTCTTCCTGTAGATTAGCATCAATAACGTCTGGAAATATTAATTTATCTGTCTCTGCAGCGCTCCCAAAATAGACACCACAATTTAATTCCGGTCGCTGAAAAACAAATGACCTTGGATATGCACTCTTGATATTAAATAAAAAAGGCGTTTTTCATCCGATAAAAGATGCAATTTATCGTGGGGACAGGACAACACTTGTCTTATTTCTTAACCTTGTGAGGTAACACACAACCAGACGCAACACTGGGGAGAATCCTGAGCCTATAGAGTACTCGATAACGTCTCCACAAAGCCACACACGCACACGCACACACACACACACACACACACACACGTAAGCATGCTCACCAGAGGCGATTCTAGGGTGAGCTGGGGCCCCAAGCGGAAATTCAAAAGAATGAACATTCACAACAAATCGCCACTACTGTAGTTTGAAGTCTTAGTATTATTCCCCATTTACAGGCTTGGGGGCCCCAAGCAGCTGCCTGCCTAGCCTGGTGACAAGATGCGCCTCTGCACACACACACACACACACACACACACACACACACACACACACACACACACACACACACACACACACACACACACACACACACACACACACACACACACACACACACACACACACACACACACACACACACAGATCCATGAAGTCATTCTATTCTCATTGGTCTCCATCTCCCTCTGTCCCTCCAATGCTCTCCTGTCATTGGCTTGTCAGTTTTCCCTCCCTTTCTCTCATCCTCTACACTCTGCTCCATTCTTCGCCTTTCCGTCTTTCTCCAGTATCGTTTTCTGTCTGTTACTCTTTTTCTCCCTTTGCCTGCTCCTTCATTTGCTCTCTCTTTCCAACCTATTATCTCTCTCCCCTTTATATCGTTCTATGTCTTTCCACATCTCTCTCTCTCTCTCTCTCTCTCTCTCTCTCTCTCTCTCTCTCTCTCTGGCATTCCCTGGGAACCACAACAGCTCCGGTGGTCTGCTCTGTCCATCAAGTGCAGCTGTCCCCGGGGGAGACCTGGAGAAATCCCCCTGAGGAACACAGCACAGCACAGCACGGCACAGCACAGCAGCAGCATCAAGCAAGCAAGCAGCAGCATCCTGTATCAGCATCAGCAC
>NC_085876.1:32969378-32976878 GCF_034702125.1 Engraulis encrasicolus
GTTGGTTCGCAATGCAAACCGCAAAATACTTGTTTTTTTCTCAGCGAACCATGACGAGAACGCGGCAGCAGGTTCATCCGGGTAACACAATCACGTGCAGAAAAAGTCCAAAGCACGGTATGAATACAGGCGGTTCGCAGATGAGCACTTTAATGTCATACGCGACTGGTGCGGGCACTGGAACCGGCTCCGTTGTGGTCAGCCTGAAAACCCTAACAGTGTGCGTTAGGTATGTTTGTGTGTGTGTACGTGTGTGTGTGTGTGTGTGTGTACGTGTGTGTGTGTGTGTGTGTGTGTGTGTGTGTGTGTGTGTGTGTATGCACGATTACGTGTATGCACGATTTTGTGTACGAAAGGGTTGAAACAAAGATTCGTTACTGTAACCTGTACATGACTCAATATGGGGGCAATATAATAATCTTAATCATATAAAAGATTAGCCTCAGTCTGTGAGAGAGAAGTATCCACACACACACACACACACACACACACACACACACACACACACGCACACACACACACACGCACACTGCGAGCGAGGCTTCATGGCAAATATGATAGCGCTCTACGCGTGCAGACTTGGCTACAAACTCTGGCTTTCGTTTCATTCAAATCGGAGACTCCAGACCCATCAGTAAGCTGAGCCCCCAAAGGTCCCGTACGAGCAGTGTTGCCAGATTGGGCTGTTTCCCGCCCAATTGGGCTGCTTAGGATGGCCGTGTGCGGGTAAAAATGGCCTTTAGCAGAAAAACCAGCCCAATTTTTGCCATAGAAATCAATAGAATTGGGCGGGACTTTGTGCCTCTAGGTGGGTTTCGAGCATTTTTTGGACTGGAAATCATGAGCCTCATCTGGCAACCCTGAGTACGAGCCCGCGGAGAGGAGCATCCGATACCGAGCCATCACAGGGCGTAGTAGAGCTTGGTTTGGCTTGATGGGTGGGAGGGTGGTTCTGTGGTTCTTTACTTTCTTTATTTATTTATTTTCTAAGTGAGAGAGAGAGAGTAACTGAGGACTGGGATATTGATCAAGACCTTGATAACCGCTGTGTGTGTGTGCGAGCTTGTGTGTGTGTACGTTTGGAGAGAGCGAGAGAGCAAGAGAGAGAGAGAGAGAGAGAGAATGATGTATGTGTGGAGGGGAGAGAGAGAGAGCGAAAGATAGGTGTGTGTGTGTGTGTGTGTGTGTGTGTGTGTGTGTGTGTGTGTGTGTGTGTGTGTGTGTGTGTGTGTGTGTGTGTGTGTGTGTGTGTGTGTGTGTGTGTGTGTGTGTGTGTGTGTGTGTGTGTGTGTGTGTGTGTGTGTGTCTGTGTGTGCGCGCGCTCAGATGTGTGGGCTTGAGTGGAATAGTTATACTGAGAGCAGAGACAGAGGTCCTGAGTACAGAGAGAACAAACCTCCACTATTATGTTGAAAGTATTGGCTTCCAAAAGTTAACCAGTTAAGGTACCTTTTTCTGGAGTAGGTAACTTAAATCCATATTTTGTGGTATTTCAAGCTGTATAAACAATGTTTTGTTATTTCATTCGAATGCATTTTTACTCTGTCAAAATCCTCTAATGTCACATTTTGAATGTCAGGGCTCTCAATACAACCCACAACATTTCGAACAAAGTTGAGCTTTTTCAATCTTTGAATCCTTTATTTGTGAGCTAACAGGCTTGCACACATACTGTAGTTATGTAGATAATATGTGATCACAGTCCAGAAATGTCATCAGACGAATTCCTTCAGGACTTGCATTCAGCTTGTTCAGTGATGCTGATTGTTATATCACATTTCCCAAATGCCCATGCGGCTACCGTACAAGGAAACAAGGTCGGAGAAAAGTGGAGGGCTACAAAATACAGGTCTCCTTTGCATTGAGACGCTATTTTACACAGAGGCTTTGACACACAGGATTTGGTCCAAATATGGTCACCCTTTCAAACAAAACCCTGTGAGGTTCTTAAACACAGCCACATGAATGGATGCACGTATGAACGGAAGAGCCGAGTATGCCTCCAGCACCTTAAGTATACGTAAGCATTAGGCAATATCATAATACACTGAGCCAAAGAGAAACAGACAAACATACAAAGGTGTGTGTGTCTCTCTGTGTGTGTGTGTGTGTGTGTGTGTGTGTGTGTGTGTGTGTGTGTGTGTGTGTGTGTGTGTGTGTGTGTGTGTGTGTGTGTGTGTGTGTGTGTGTGTGTGTGTGTGTGCACTGAAAGCGTAAAGACAATGTATGTGTGTCAGAGAAAGAGAGAGGGAGAGAGGGAGAGAGAGAGAGAAAGTATATGTGTATGTGTATGTCCATAGGGATCAATACAAACAGGCTTACTGCAGGCTAGATGCATGTGGTTGGCAGATCGTGCTAAGCAGTGTAGCACGGCAGGCAGCCCTGCAGCTTCCACTAGCACTGAAAAGTCTTGTCGGTCTCTGTAAAAGTGTGTGTGTGTGTGTGTGTGTGTGTGTGTGTGTGTGTGTGTGTGTGTGTGTGTGTGTGTGTGTGTGTGTGTGTGTGTGTGTGTGCAGGCCCGCCGACAGGGGAGACAAAGGGGTTTGTTGTCCCGGGCCCAGGGAAACGGGGGTCAAAATTGGGTTTGTATTACATTGTATGTATTGGATGGGGGCCCCTTTCAGATGACTTTTGTCCTGGGCCCTGCAGAAGCTGTCAGCAGGCCTGTGTGTGTGTGTGTGTGTGTGTGTGTGTGTGTGTGTGTGTGTGTGTGTGTGTGTGTGTGTGTGTGTGTGTGTGTGTGTGTGTGTGTGTGTGTGTGTGTGTGTGTGTGTGTGTGTGTGTGTGTGTGTATGCGTATGTGCGTGCTCAAGGCGTCATTTCATTCGTCGTAGCCATGCGTCAAGGCAGACGTGGATGGACACTGTGTTCCCAAGTTTGCCATTAATTATCTCTCTCGCGCTTTTGGCAGCGGCTCAAGCAGCATTTGGCCGTGATTCTTCTGCGCCATCCACACTCTGCATTATTGCTACCTGTTTTACTTTCGCCTGGACTTTAATATTTAATGATATTGACGCTGTCATTCTCATACTCAAGGTTTTACCTCTGAAGTTGTACCATACACAATGAGATTGGCTTTTTGAAAGACACAATGATCTGTCTGGTTGATAAAAAAATAACAAAATAAGTTTTTAAAAAAGGTAATGAGTGCATTCTGAAATACTGTTTGTTCAGTATGACTATGCCACTCAGGGCCACTGAGAGTTTTTTCCCGGACCAAGGCAAAGTCATTTGAATGGGCCCCCCTTCCAATACATCCAATGTAATGAAAACCCAAATTGTGGGCCCCTCTCTCCTTGGGCCCGGGACAACTGACCCCTTTGCCCTCCCCTTGTCAGCGTCCCTGATGTCACAGTATGCCTGTGGTGGTACTCATCACACAGTATTTCTCATAAGTCCCTCACATTTTTGCAGATTTGTAAGTTTATCTTTTCATAGGACAACATTAAAGAAATTTCACTTTGACACAATGATTAGTGACCTGCTAACAACATAACCGCTAAATCTGTTGTTCATTCACAAAAAAATAAAAATACAGCCATTAATGCATGAACATGTACCCACAAAAGTGAGAACACCCCAGATTAAAATCCGGAATAGCAGGGACCGTGTTGGACCAAATCATCTCAAAATGAAAAGGGATTAAAGGGAGGTCATCGGTGTGCGCTTCAACCTTTCTTTACATTGAACTTTTATATTTTGAGTCTGCACCTGGCCATTGGTGTGAGATTTGAATGAAATCCTATGGAGAGTATCATGATTTGTTTCAGTAGTCACAGTGCATGTTGAAATGCGTGTTTCTTTTAGGTGTAATTCTGATTTCCAATGTTGACGACATCAATTCATCCCCAAACCATGTCAGTCCCACAACCATGCTTGACTATCGAGATGATCAACTTTTTTTGTAAAACTCACTTGTTTACCATCACACATGCTTGCCAAATTTGTTTATCTTGGTCTCAAGAGAGATGAACAGACCAAGGATATGGATCACTGGAACCATGTTGTGTGGTCTGATTGAAAACTTCACAAAAAACATAAAAAACATTTACATTTAGATGAAGACTTGAATTGAACTGAACTGCTTAGCCGAGGTCTATGCTCTCCGAATCATTTTTTAAATTAAACATGTAATGGGGGAAAGCATCACATCATTAAGTAGACGCATTACTAATGTCAGTGAGCAAATCATGCTAATGAACTGCAGAAGTCTTATCACCATATTAAAGCAATATTTTAATATCATATCAACACATAAAAGAGCCATATTTTCATAATGCATCAAGTTAGATCAAAAGTTTGTTCCTCTTGACATGCCTGACAGAGACGCAGTAACATACACAAACTAATATGAGAGAAACTCCGTAACTTGTCAACAGTGACACAATAGCCCGATTCGGACTGGACTTTTATTACCTATGGACAACCGGTAATTCTGAATAATTACGGAGAATGTCTGAGTTCATAGTCTTGTGCGAATGTGCCATGTCCGCGGTTTGTGAGGTAATAATTCTGCCGTAAATTACCTACTGTATATTGGCAAAACACAGACGTCCTGGGGTAATTTCACATAGGCGTGCCGTCTATACCCCCTTATAATGTCTGTGAATTGAGTAAAAAACAGACGTTTATTTATCGCGTTCGCATGCGCCCCGAAAAATCATGGAGGTCCGGGGATAATTGCGAATTACCAGGGGTCCATAGGTAATATTTATCCCGTGCAAATCGGGCTTATGATGTAGTACCCTGTTTAAGCTGTGCGTCATGTTCAACACCAATGCTATTTATGCTAGGCCAGGTCCCTGCCAACGGTTCAGGGACAAGTTGGTGATAGGATGTCAGTGTTGCAAAAAGGCTTGTTAAGGTTCGCTGATATAATCATAATAAACAGCCAACAAAATGACACCGACTCAACACCAAGCCTCTCCACACTAGCCCGAAACTCCATAGCCAGATATCACAGGATGTTAAGATCCAGAAAAAAAAATCAGGCGTTCCCAGCCCAAAAATACACAGAGGTTCATGATGTATGATGCTGCCATAGTACTCGGTATTATCAATCGCCGGTGAAATGAAATGTGTGAAAGTGTGTGTGTGTGTAAGTGTGTGCTTTTTGTTGGACATGAACACTGACCCTGAAAGACTGGCTTCACACACACAAACACACACACACACACACACACACACACACACACACACACACACACACACACACACACACACACACACACACACACACACACACACACACACACACACACACACACACCATTTTATAGGCAGCTGATAATATCAACATCAAGGACCCCCTCTACAACACACACACACACACACACACACACACACACACACACACACAAGCACACACTACTCTTTTGTACACACTCTCTCTCTCTCTCTCTCTCTCTCTCTCTCCCCACACAATATCTACTCACACCTACGGTATTCATCCATCTCAGTGTACAGTAAGGTCAATAGCCATTCATCCATGTCAAGGCCACATGTGTGCGCAGCGCCCGGCCCGCCAGGCCGAATAAGGACGCAGTCCAGGGTTGTGTGGGGTTGAGGTGGCCATGTTGTCGCGTTGTTGTTGTTGTTGTTGTTGTTGTTGTTGCAGGTGCTGTATGGCATGAACACTGAAAATAAATTCTGCAACACCGCACTCCTGATTCTCTTAATTCAATATTGTGACGTCACAAAATGAAATTAACTGGAGCTTGGTGTTGCAGACTTTTGTTTTCAGTTTTCACGTGCCTTTGCTAGTCCTGCACACATTTTTGCGATGGATGTGCGTGTTTTTTTTTGTTAAACAAGGAGCTGTGTGACAGACGCTGACTCTCAGATGGCGGAACAGGTGGAGGGGAGGGGGCAGAGAGGGATACTGAAGGTGGAATAGAGGGAGAGAGAAATAATGAGGTAATGAAAGATGGAGAGAGAGAAATAGCAAGGGACACAGAGAGGAGAGAGGAGGGAAAGAAAGACGGGTGGGGGGTGGTGGGGGGTGGTGGAAGTTGACCAGAGAGGGAGATATATTGGGGTAGAGAGGTACGGAAACAGAGAGAAAAAGAAAGAGAGCAGAGAGAGAGATGAGAGAGGGAAGAGAGGGAAAGAAAGGCAGGGAGTGATGATGGTGTAGGTGGAGGGAAAAGATGGGGATGAAGGAACAGAGAGAGAGAGAGAAAGAGTGTGAGAGAGAGATAAAGAAATAAAGATAGAGAATAGAAGACATGAGAGAGAGAGAAGAAGAAGAGGGAAAATAGAAGAGATGATGAGAGAGAGCAGACAAAGAGAGAAAGAAGGACAGAGAGGAGAGAGAGACAGAGAGCGATAGAGAGAGAGAGAGCAAGAGAGAGAGAGAGATAGCAAGAGAGAGAGAGAGAGAGAGAGAGAGAGAGAGAGAGAGAGAGAGAGAGAGCGGTTGTGGTGGGAGCTGCTGGTGCCACTCCAAGTGTGTGATAACGGCAGCAGAGCGCTCCGCTCTGGACCGAGCTCGAGCCCGATGACGTAATGCTGTTGTGGGAACAGACATATGGGCTTGGGTTTCACCCTGCCTCTACTCCCTCCCCAGTCAAGACAGCACGGGGGCAACCGGCCAAAACTGCTGCTGCTGCTGCTGCTGCCTGTCGCCCCAGAAATCCATATACTGTAGTGCTCATATCAGAGAGAGAAAGAGAGAGCGAGACAGAGAGAGAAAGAGACACACACACACACACACTTAGACATGGAAAGCCAGTAAGACTTGTAAGAGAGAGAACAAAAGGGAGAGAGAGAGAGAGAGAGAGAGAGAGAGAGAGAGAGAGAGAGAGAGAGAGAGAGAGAGAGAGAGAGAGAGAGAGAGAGAGAGAGAGAGAGAGAGAGAGAGAGAGAGTCATGTGTTATAATAATGGGGATCGGGAGGAATACCAGCTCCATGACTGAGGTACCCTGTACGTGACGAAAAATGACACAAAGAGAGTAGACTTGAAACAAGAAAGAAAGACAGGAATAGAGATAGAGAGAGAATTAAAAAGAATAAAAAGAGAAAGAAGGGTGGAGGGGAATCTCATGAAGAGGACAACAAGAGAGATGAAGGTATCAGCAGATGAAAGATGCTAGACGAGAAGAGAGAGAGAGAGAGAGAGAGAGAGAGAGAGAGAGAGAGAGAGAGAGAGAGAGAGAGGAAAGGAGAGCGGAAAGAGTAAAGGAGAGAGAAAAGTGAAAACGAGAAACAACACTAAAGATGAAAGAGAGGAGAAAGGGTCTCTGTGAGAGAGAAGGGGTGTGGGGCACATTGTTGATGTGCTGATTTATGCATTTGGATAAATATTTTGACAGCCAAGCTGATGATTCATTTGCTTCGCCTTGGCTGCTAAGCGATGGAAAGGGGGCAGCACTAGCCCTTCATTCAAATGCAGTGTGTGTGTGTGTGTGTGTGGTTTGGAGTTGATGTCTGTCTGTCTGTCTGTCTGTCTGTCTGTCTGTCTGTCTGTCAGACCCGGTCTGTGTGTGTATGTGTATGTG
>NC_085876.1:32981878-33026878 GCF_034702125.1 Engraulis encrasicolus
GTGAAATTGGCTAGTGACGAAAAAGGTTAATTTATAGCCCTGCATACAATGTAATGAAAACCCAACTTTGGGCCGCCTTTCTCCCTGGGCCTGGGACAAATGACCCCTTTGTCCTCCACTGTCGGCTTCCCTGAGTACAGTACACTGTCTTAATGAGCCTTGGCTATCATTTCCTCCGCTATATTGATCTCTCATAAGGAGTCATTTCCTGAAGATTGCTATCAGCCGTGGCCACGCTGAGGGGGTCGAGCTGCGTCTGTGTGTGTGTGTGTGTGTGTGTGTGTGTGTGTGTGTGTGTGTGTGTGTGTGTGTGTGTGTGTGTGTGTGTGTGTGTGTGTGTGTGTGTGTGTGTGTGTGTGTGTGTGTGTGTGTGTGTGTGTGTGTGTGTGTGTGTGTGTGTGTGTGTGTGTGTGTGTGTGTGTGTGTGTGGTTGTGTATGTGCGTGTGTCTGTGTAGGGGGGCCTAGACATCATGCTAGTAAATGGGGATCCTAACTGTACATGCTAATGTGTGTAATGAGTGAGTGAGTGAGTGAGTGAGTGAGTGAGTGAGTGAGTGAGTGAGTGAGTGAGTGGGGCGGGGGGTATTGAATTGAAGTCTATCTAGATACAGTAAATGTACACAAGGTCTGAACACAATTTTGAGGGGAAAACCACAGGTGTTGGCTAATTCATTCATCAAACTGAATATTGTTGCAGTTACAATATTGACCTTATAGTAAATATAATAATTAAGTAAATATAAAAATGTAGTCATGGGCAGTCATGGGTAAGTGGTTAGGTTGTCAGACTTGTAGCCCAAAGGTTGCCGGTTCGACTCCCGGCCCGCCAGCTTGGTGGTGAGAGTAATTAACCAGTGCTCTCCTCCATCCTCTCCATGACTGAGGTGCCCTGAGCATGGTACCATGCCGCCACACTACTCCCTTGGGGCACCATTGGGGGGTGCCCCCTTGCATGGGTGAAGCATGAAATGCAATTTTGTTGTGTGCAGTGAGTGCTGTGTCACACTGACAATGGGAGTTGGAGTTTCCCAGGTGGGCTTTCACTTTCACTTTAAAATGTAGCTGTGGTCATAATGCAGCAGTAGCAGCAGTAGTAGTATGTTTAGTGGTAGTAAGAGTGATAAACACTCCTATTGCAGACTGACATTATGCAAAGGCGTAATTATTTCATGACAGTGCATTCCACATTGTGGTTCACTGATTTTGCATTTTAAGTTGTGCTGTACAACGCCGCAAAAAAACATTTTCGTCACGTGACCAGGATCGCGTGAGGCAAGTTAGTTTTCCTGCCATGGCAGGGAATTTCTTTTGCCCGCGTAAAAAATGCAGAGCTGTAGCCCTGACCAAAACCTTTGTTAACCCAATCCCTGTCTGATAAGCAATGTTTCTACCGCTTGTGTCTAGACCAAAACCATCCCTATAACCCTAACCTGCCACAGGGGCGTTGTAGAGCACGGGTTAACATGCAAAGTCTACATGCGCACATGCGATAGATGGTTCAAGTCGGCGTTCTATCCAAGTGCTTAGAATGACGCCATGTTTTGATATGACAGCCCATCACCTATGTTGCTGCACTTCTGCTGCAGCAATGTCATGTTACTGTGTCTCCGCCCGTAAGACTGCTGTCAAAATAATGGCCTATCTTCTTGGTTGTAAGGCGTGATACAGTGTGTGTGTATGTGTGTGACTTGAATAAGAGAGAGAGAAAGGGTGGGGGGTGAGTGACAGAGAGAGAGAAAGAGAGAGAGAGAGAGAGAGAGAGAGAGAGAGAGAGAGAGAGAGAGAGAGAGAGAGAGAGAGAGAGAGAGAGAGAGAAAAGAGAGAAAAGAGAGAAAGAGGGAGAGCACATGTAAACTGTATGGTCAGCAGCATTGCCTTGTCCTCTGGCGAGGGTGCGAGGGAGAGATGAGGAAGAGAAATAAGGAGAGACAGCGAGAGGTGACCCCCCCCACACCCACACCCACACACACGCATGCACACAACACACACACACACAACACACACACACAACAAACACACACACACACACACACACACACACACACACACAACACAACACAACACAACACAACACAACACAACACAACACAACACAACACACACACACACACACACACACACACAGCCCAACCCCCCCAAGCCCAAGGCCGCACCCTGTCTTCCACCTGACAGGAGGAGGCCATACTGATGGCTACCTGAGGGATGAAACACTTGACAGCAACACCGCACCCACCCACGCACACACAGGGATGCCGACAAGGGGGGACAAAGGGGACAGTTGTCCCGGGGCCCAGGGAAAGAGGGGGCTCCGAATTGGGTCCTCATTATATTGTATCCATGGGGCTGGGGGGGTGGGGGCTCTTTCAGATGATTGGTCCTGGGCCCGGCCAAAGCACACGCACGCACCACAAGAACCTGAATACCAATTGATTCCCCCAACAGAAAGATGCAACCTACCTTATACTGTCTACTACACTCCCTCTGCCTGTGGGCCATAAGCACCTTTGGCAGTGAGGGTGTTGGTGAGATTGGAGTCTACAGGGTGGGGTCAAGGTTGACTTTAACAGCAAGGGGACATTTGACAGCAGTGTTGGGGCTAGATGTGAGTGGATGGGGGTGGGGTGGTTGGGGTCACGGTTGGTGAGATTACAGTTTAGAGGGAGTGTTGGTGTTGTGGTTGAGGTACAGTCTTGTAGCGTGAGTGGCAGAAATGACCATGGAAGGTTGAGATGAGGATGAACATTTGGACAACACTTAACAATCAGGTTCCAATGCATTGGCGACCATTACTATATGCCTAACTGTCTGTATAACTGACTTATATAAGACAGGTGTTAGGGGAAATGAATCATTTTTCAGGCAATTGTTTGTGTAATCACAAATGTATTGCTTGCTGCCAATAGGGACTTCATGATAGAATCATAATAAGGACCAAGATCCTTGATATTTTTTTTACATGCCTTATATAAAAATCACTTGTACAAACAGTAAATAGGTATGTAATAATGGCTAATAGGTCTGGGCAGTTTTGGAAAAAATGAGCATCACGGTTTTCTTGATGAAAATTGACATCACGGTTTTCTGCATGGTTTGTTTTTTAATCAGCAGCGATTTCCCCCCAAATCTTAATCTTTCTGACGAAAAGACTGGAATGAAATTTAGAGATGAGATAAAATCATGAATTTAAATTAATCTCCATTTCTATTGTATCACTTTTTCATTTCAATAATATTTTTTATAATTTATAGTTTATATTTCCCTACCCAGCACTTTAAGATCTACCATAGAAGACTCGATTGACAAATAAGATGAGTGAGGTACCATCTCGTCTTCTACCAGAACTTCACGCCACAGCTTACATTTCTACCATAGAAGACTCAATAGACAAAATGAAATGAAATGTATTTATTAATACACAGGGAGGCAACATTTCTCTTTGGCGCAGGTCCCCGACCTGCAGAATATAATTTGTAAAACGGGGGGCTCATATCCTGCCGATGATGAGGCAGGGGCGAAGCCTACCCCCATTACAGGACAGGGACCAACTGGTGACGATGGCTCATAGGGTTTAGCCTCGCGAGCCATCCTACGTACTTCCGCCAAAGGATTGGCTCCACCACTGTAGTCTGGCCGTGCTTCTCTGTGGAGTGCCTGGAGCAGTAGAATTTTGATCGCAACGCCCCCCCAGTAAACAGCCAATAATCGAATACGCCCCCCACGTGGGGATGAAAGGGGGAGGACGCTCGTGACAATGACGTACACATCTGTGCCAGAGCCATTGGTCTGCGCTATGTTGTTGTTGAGTAACTGCCAGCGATTGGGTGAGAGGTGTCCAATAATTTCAAACCATAACTGAGTGCTAACTTCCTGCTTCCTACAATCGCTTCAGAGCAAACAAATGCCAGACCATAAATACGAAATGAAATGGTAGTATTATGGGATGGTCAGGACCAGGCTACATAGGGATAAGGCTGAAGGAGGCTGAAGCGGACCAGGGAACCAGGACATCGGGAGACGTAGGTTGAAAGAGATGGGATCCAAGGAGACGAAGGTTGCAGGAGATGCGGTCCGAGGAGATGTAGGTTGAAGGAGACGGGGTCCAAGGAGACGGAGGTTGAAGGAGATGGGGTCCAAGGAGACGGAGGTTGAAGGAGACGGGGTCCAGGAAATGGAGGTTGAAGGAGACGGAGGTTGAAGGGGATGGAGGTGGGGCGTCTGCGTCTGCTTACTCTGAGTAGCAAAGAGCGGAAACAGACAAAGACTTTTAAAACCAAGGCGTAGACATTCTATTGGCTGAAAGCTGAGGATAAGCGAGTGACGTGGCGGGATTCCCCATCCGGGAGCTATGATTGGATAATTAAGGGCAGTGATGAGTGTGAGTTACCGTCTCGTCTTCCTAGCAGAACTTAACACCACAGGCTTACATTTCCATTTCAAGGAAAAAGGTTTAATAAATTATTATAAGCAGCTGTTTTTGGCTTTTTTTTTTCAAGACAGCCCAAAACGGTATATTTCTTGTTCTACACCTGGCAACACTAATTGTTTAGTTCTCGTTGTACACCTGGCAACACTGATCACTAGGACCGCATGTTGCGCTTGTGCAATGCTTGACTAGCGAGTAAACACAGTGGGACGGAACAGACAGAAGAGACACGAAAACAAAAGGATTTACTTGACATTGTGTGAATATTTTCTTTGAAGTAAAGGCCAAATCTAACGTAGAAGGTATTTTGTCAGGTAGTTTGTGTCATATGGCGATGTATTTCGCTCCTATTTTGCTCCCAAATCATTTCAAACAGCAATGTAGCAATGTATCTTGTCTGCCCATTGCATTTTGTAAGCTAGGCTAAATTAGCCTCAATGGCAAAAGTCATAAGCAGCCTTAACAGCAGTCCTGCACACACAGTTGGGATGGTAATTAAATACAGTTAAGAATCTGAGAACTGTTGTAGCCTATTAGAATAGCCTTTTATTTAACTTTGTGAGATCAAATGTAAGCTAAGTTAATTGAAATGTTCATCATGATTCATCCATGCCATGTGGGTTCTTCATTAGGCTATGCTTCACTCTCACCAGCTTCTTTAGCGCGATTAACCAATTATTTGTATTGCTTCAATCAACATCTTAAATTGTGTTGACATTTCCTAGTAGAAAAGCAACAGTGGACTTATATAGCAGAGTTGAAATGAAGTGTGACACGAAGTATGAAGTTCACGCACGCACATAACCTAGTATGAACAACAACAACAACAAAAAACCGTCTCTCATCAAAAAGAGAACCTTGTGTAGGTGAAACCGAGATCACGTTTTTTTAACGGTATACCGCCCAGCTCTAATGGCTAACACAGGAAACCTATTCTTAAGTGTTACTGACTTTTTTTTTTAGATGGTGTGGCTAGGGATGGGGTTGGGGTTGGGCGGATTGTGATGGATGAAGTGTTGTGTCAAGTGTGGGTGGTATGGTGTGGGTGGTGGTGGTGATATTTGCATAATGCGTCTGTAAACCACAAACTGTCAGTGCTCTTTTTCGGGCAGTCCCCTTTAAAACTCACAGAGCTACAGCAAATATAGCTGCTGGTTGGTCTACGTGGAATATGGGTAATATATAGTAATTATTTACAATACAATTATGATGGAGTATAACCACAATAATTATTTGTAATCGTTGTCGTTATTATTATTTATGACATTCTTACTGTGCATATCTCTGGGGATACAGTGCTGGCAGGTCAGATGGTATACCGTACATTACACATGTGCTTGTAGAGGTTTGTTCTATAGCCATGGCAATGATCAAGTTGTGACGTGTTAGCAAACCAATGCAAGAGGAGAGAAGTGCCGCACACCGCCCGAGTTGCATAAATAAGTCTTAAATGTGACAAGGTTTCGGCCTGTCGGCCTTCCTCAGGTCACGTGCGTTAGCAAACTAAGCCTGTAATGTCCTAGTAACGTTCTGGTGTTGAGATGCCTTTTCAACAAACAGCACAGCTGCTCCACAGCTGTAACAATGGGTTCAAACAAGCCATAGTGCTTCGAGGACTGTGACTACATCTTCTAATAAGACAGGCCTACGTATGTAGTCCTGAACAGGTACCATTGCTTGGGATTAGGTCAGTCAGTTTACGTGAAGTAACCTACAATAGAAATTACATGTTCTACATCTAGTTTGTAAGTTTGTCAGAGGACGCGCTCAACTTCTTGGAAAAATGAATGACTTTGGGTGCGCAATAAAAGGTATCAACTTCAAGAAGAACTAGATTGCATTCTCACAGAAAATGCTGGAAGCTGGCTTGCCTTTTGGGGCAGAGATGAGCAGTTTTATTTTTGATATCTCTGTCCCTAAAATGAAAACAAAGTACTATTGAGAAAACAAAGCTAAAAGAAATGTTGGAAAAATTCATCCACTCAGTCAGAAGTTATGGGCCAAACAATTCAGCCATCTTGAAAGTGTTGTAGCTCCGCGTTTTAAATGACATACATGCTATTTTAAGTTGGCTAAGGAACACTGCAGTCTGCATATGGTATAATTTTGAAAAACAACATGGGTCCTAGTGTGATTCGAACGCACAACCTCCATATCTCTAATCCAGCACCTTCGCCATTGATACTACTAAATGACATACATGGTATTATAAGTTGGCTAAGGAACACTGCATATGATATAATTTTGAAAATCAACATGTTTTCGAGTGGGATTCGAACTAACAACCCCTTGGGCCAGCCCAGCAGTTTTTACACACCTGCCATTTAAAAAGTAATGGGAGTTGGGACATGATACTTTCACAGCTTGGAGTCATCTCATAGAGCTCGCTAACAACTTCTAGGTGAAAGTGTTGATGTTTTATGACCAAAAAAGCCTCCTACACTCTGATCTGTAGAGTGACGGAACACTGTCTCCTGAAGGTTCTACCATTGTTTTCTATGGGGACCCAAATTTGCACAAAATCGCCAAAAACGGAAAAACGACAAGAGACACGGACACGCTATATCAGAACAAATGATCTCCAAACCGAGCCAGTCGTTTTAGTGTTTGAACGGTGTCTCTATCTCGAAAGGCCTAGGCCTTCTATTTTTACAGCCCTGTAGAAGAGAAGCAAGCAAGCAACAAAGCAAGCAAGTATAAACTGTACTTAGGGATTACTATAAACGGGACTTGCTCTGCAAGCCTGCTTAATAATAATAAACTGGACTTAGAGATTACTATAAGCGAGACTTGCTCTACAAGCCCACTTAATAATAATAATAAACTGTACTTAGAGATTACTAGAAGTAGGACTGGCTCTGCAAGCCCGCTTAAAAATCCGCACTCTACTCACAAGCTACGTCTCATTTTATTTATAAATTACCACCATGTCCACAAGCACACGCGTTTCGGCTCTCAAGCCATCATCAGTGCGTGGTACGATCTACATCTGGTTTGTAAATGTTCAATGGTGTTTAAAGTCTTGAGGTCTGTTATGTATGCCTGATGTAGGCTGTGACAGACTGTGATGGTGGTGAGAATGAATTTCCCCTTGGGGACAATAAAAGCCTATCTATCTATCTATCTATCTATCTATCTATCTATCTATCTATCTATCTATCTATCTATCTATCTATCTATCTATCATGGTAGGGGAAGAGACATGATAGGGGAAACCCGTCCCATGTTCAGTCCAAAATGGCTGTTGAGAACAGACTGGAAAAAAGTTATACTAAAACAACAACAAAAAAACTGTCTCTCTCTCTCACACACACGAATAAGGCCACTGCCTGTATGCCTGTATGCCTGTATGCCTGGCTGCGTTGGCTCAGTGTGCTGTGCACAGCTCAGCCTCAGCCTCAGCCACAGGGGAGAATCCCTGCGAAGGCCCAGTCTGTCACAAGAATGTCAAACATCCCATTCCTCCACAGCTACGGAGGAAGGCGCGCTGGCTGCCCTCTCCTCTCCTCTCCTCTCCCCGCGCCCTTGCCTTGCCTGTGACTGGCAGACAATGAGGGCCAGGGGAACTCGAGGGTCGTACTACGTACGTGGCATTTCTTTCTGTCTGAGGCCGGGGACTGAGGCTGACGAGGGACTGCCTTGAATGGCTTTGGATTCCTGAGTTGGAGGTCAGGCAACAACATTGAGCCGTGGGGGAAACATCGTGGCAAGGCTTTTGCAGATGCACACACAACAAATAGAGCATACCTCTGTGCACCGAAGGGGACACAACTGCTTGTAGGCCAATAACTTTGTGGATCAAATAGATGGTCAATTTCATTGAGCCTATACAAAAGTGCTGTAGGCTGGTGGGTGAACAATATTGTGCCATTTCCGTGTAGTGCAGTGCAGTGAAAAATGAGGTTAAATGACATTTCATTTCAAAAGGCCACTTTTATTTGTGTGCCCTGAAACGCCCCCATCCCACTCCTTCCCTTGGTTACAATAGTAGGTGGATAACAAACCAGGTTACCATCAAAAGAAAATCGAAAACTCTTTGTCCCCAGTCGGTGATTGACGCTGTCATTTACCTAGCCAGTGTCGTTTTTAACCACTCAGCTGTGCTTAGGTGCGTCAGTGTTCAGTCTCTCCCAAAGGGAGTTAGATCAGGCGGTAGCCTACAGACTGTGGAGAATGCCTGGGCCGCAGAATCATACCTCACCGGGACAGGCGGGCCGATGAAGGTGGATGTGACGACGCCAGGATCAACCCTTTCTGCAGACTTGTGCCTCGGGGCAGCGGCTCTCGGAAGCAACAAAGACGACGCGTAAAGGAAGCTCTCATAGCCTTCCAGCCGTCATTTTATCATCGTGCGCTACAGTGTTGTCATCTCACAGCAAACGCCCGTTGATAACAATGAGCGATGATGCTGAAATCGTCCCAGAAATCGGGGCTGTAGACATCGAGCATCCTACGGATGCATAGGCCACTGGTGTGAATTACAACAACAACAACAAAAAATCTAGTTCGGGCTGTTCCGCAATGACCCCGATTTAACCCAAAGCTGCATATTGAGTGAGGCGATTGCGATTATGTAATGTTATTGACGATTTCATTTCGCAGCGGCAAACAATGCTCTGTAGCCTACCGGCCATTCCCCCATGCAGCCCATTCATACACCCACTGGGAAATTTAGATGTCCATGTCGCAATAAACTGGAAATGAGACTTGAAGGAAATGCATTACGCGTTATTAATTTACTAATGTTGCGGGAAAAAACAACGCTTTGTTAGTCACCTCTTTTTCAGCCTCCTGAGTGCCCAAGCTTGCAAATGCTGAATACTGTTAGTTTCAGATGATGCAAGGTAGGGCATGCAATAAAAATCATTTGGCTACCCATTTTCAGCTATCTTCCATCCACGCGGTGCCTATCCCGGTACCGATGTCAGGTTTTTTTGTTTATATTTTTTGCTTGAACAGACACTGTGGAACAATGAAAGTGTCCTTTCATACGGATGCTCCCGATGCCTCCAATCGAGCAACAGCGAACACTACTATAAAGCAGAAAGGACCACAGACACATGACTCGTATAACGTGGCTTCAGAGCTGCAATCACTGAGAATGAGTCTTGGCTTTCCAACCGGTGTAATTCATTCACTTTTATGTATCCCGGAATTACACATATGGGAACGCAGCTGACCACTGTGTTATTGTCAATATTACGGCTGATGTAACGTGTAGGCTATGAGACCATGCATGGTATTCAATTGCAGGCTATATATGCTATACAAGGATGATTCCTTACAATTCTGCCATGCACAACATAGCACAACAAAGATGCCATGACTTCCTAAATATATGATGCCCAATTTCAAATCTCACTGCGTCCCAGACCATCCCGCTTGGCTGCACAGAGCTCTACAACTTCCCTGCAGTAGCAGCCAACAATAGTGCATTCCCCAGCCCCGAACGCAGAAGGCTATGTGTTAAGTTATGGTAATGCCTTGCCCACCACATGTAATAATAGAGGATTTTTCTTTCGCCATAGCCTACCTTGAACCGTGGAATCATCTTTGAGGTCTATTCTGCGTTAGCAGGGGACGCGCCAGGGGCGCCGGGGGCAGACATAACTCCGAAAACGGCCCGCCTGTGGTATTTCAGACCATCAGTTTCCTCCCTACTGCTCCGCGGGACAATGAAACAGCAACCTCTCCTCCTCGGCCGAACGGCTGTCTCTTCTCGGTAGCTGGCCCGTGCGACCAAACACCCCGCTTCAATTCATGCAGCTACAGTAGCGCGCGCCACACACTAGACCGCACGAGACCCTCGGCGGACCCACGCCCCCTTGCATGCGCTGACAGTGCAGTTGAAGCGGTGGTACATATGTTCTTCATAATAATCTTCAGGGGTTGACTTCAGTGCAACGACCCCGTTTTCATTTGGGTTCTTTGATTACAAACAAATGCAAGATGCTATAACTTGCTGGTTGTTAATTTCTTCACCGTTAGACTAAATATAGCCCAAAGACACATGATGTCATTGTTAAAGAGTTAGTTGTTCCTCAAAGTTTTACACATTAAACAGTGAGGCACTTTCTATTGACTTCCTATAGTTGATGCACCCTTCCATAAAGCCACCCTTCAAGCTATAACGGCCATGACGTTATACATACACAACATTGTTAGACTATGTGTTTTGATTGATTTGATACTATTATTGGACACTGTTGTGTTCATGTAAACGTTTTGTCGAAATTAATCCAAATTTCACAATTCCAAGTGGAACGTTTACCAAACGTTTATCATGTGGGCCTATTACTTCACAACTATTCTTAGAATCAGGTTCTCCCAGTTTCCCCCCAGTGGCCATCACCAACACCTAAGGGAGCATCGACTGTATGAACATGGCTACCTTAATGAACACTGTGGGGAAATGGCCCTCAAGTTGGTAGAAGCCAAGTGTCAATGGAGTTCTTTTCATCCTCCTCAATTGCCATGGTGCCATTTTCCAAATTGCCCTCTCCCTCTCTCTTATCATTGCATCACTGCATTTTGCGGAACACGTGTGTGTGTGTGTGTGATAATGATGGCACTGCACAGGCCATCAAGGGACCACACCTCAGCCTTGACAACATGGACATCTCCACGGCTCTCTCTCTCTGTCTCTGTCTCTCTCTCTCTCTCATGTAAACATGCTTTCTCTCCATCTCATCCTCCCATCCCTCTTGCTGCCCACGCCGTTCTCTCTCATCACTCAATAATGTAAACACATGTTCTCTTCCTCTCTCCCTTTCACAACGCACACTCTCTCTTTTTCTCTCCACATCCCTCTCTTTCGTTTCAGTCTCTCGTCCCTTCCCCAATGTGTCTTTCCATCACTCCATCCATTTAATCCCTCGCTTTTCTCCCTCACGGTCTACCACACACACAGACCCACACATCATCACTCATCAATGTAAACATATGCTCCCTCTTCCTCCGTTCATCCATCCATCCATCCATCCATCTATTTATCCATCTGTCTGTGTCATGTGTTCCCAGTGCGGCCCCTGTCGTGGTGCAGCCCCCTCTTACATAAGAGCATTACGTCTGCTGCCTGCTCCTGCCTGCCTGCACCGTGCTGCTCTGCGTGGGGGACTCCGCCGCCATCCACATGCATTAGGACCAACGCAACCGGAGGAGTGCTTGTGTGTGTGTGTGTGTGTGCGCTTTCTGTATGGCTGCGTGGGGGATTCCGCTATCGACAGCCATTAGGACCAATGCAAAGGGGAGAGAGAGAGAGAGAGAGAGAGAGAGAGAGAGAGAGAGAGAGAGAGAGAGAGAGAGAGAGAGAGAGAGAATGTGTGTTTGTGTGTGCGCGCGTGCAGTTTCTGTATGGCTGCGTGGGGGACTCTGCAATCCACAGCCATTAGGACTAATGCAAGAGGAAGTGTGTGTGTGTGTGTGTGTGTGTGTGTGTGTGTGTGTGTGTGTGTGTGTGTGTGTGTGTGTGTGTGTGTGTGTGTGTGTGTGTGTGTGTGTGTGTGTGTGTGTGTGTGTGTGTGTGCGCGTGTGTTTTCTGTCTGTATGGCTGTGTAGGGGACTTCACCATCCACATCCATCAGGACAAAGAGGGACAGGTAGTGGTGTGTGTGTCTGTGCGCTTGCGTGACAGAAAATGAGCGGGTGTGCCAAGTACTGTAAGTATGACTGTGTGTGTGTGGGTGGGGCTTCATTACAGTAACATCCATTACACCCATAGGAGGTGAATGGTGTACACTGTATAATGTAATACATTGTATGGCCATATGACGAACTCTGCCTTCAACTTCCATGAGGATCCAGAGAATGAGGAGAGAGGTGTGTGCGTTTGTGTGTGTGTGCGTGTGTGTGTGGTGGGGGGTTTCGGAATTAGACAAACACGACTGACCCCTCATGTTATTGCCCAGATTACGACTAATGTAACACTTAGGCTATGGGACCGTACCTGGTAATCAATTGCTGGCTATAGGCCTATGAATTAAGCATTCATTGGCATGAAGTGCTCATACTACAAGAAGTGAGTGTGTGTGTTTGCTAGCGCAATACATTACATCATCATATACTTAACTGATGCTTTTATTGAAAGCTAGTCATTAACATGGCTTTGTTTACAGTCCTTGGGGTCAGATGCCTTGCTCAAGGCCTACTACAGTCATGTAGTAAAAAAAACCCTAACCCTTTGCATCTGCACTTGTTGTTCTGTATATGTCCTGTGCACTTTGTATCTGGTAGTGATGTTGCTTATGATTATGTCCTTGTTTGTAAGTCGCTTTGGTTATAAAGCGTCTACCAAATACAATGTAATGTAATGTAATGAATGACACAGGATTCGAACGAAGAACCTTCTGATTACTAGACCAGCTTCCTACCCATTAGATCACTTCTGCTAGAAAACACACGTCACAGGGAAGCAGTATATGATCAAAGCACGCCACTGATGCTTTGAGGCATTCAAAGTGGGTGAAGACATTACATCATCGTGCTACTGACGCTTCGAGGCATTGAAAATGGGTGAATGCAGGTTGCTGGGGTGCTCTGTGTATATGGGACAAAGACGTAGGTGGAGTGGGCTGTCAGTGCTTGGACTGTGTTTTTTGGGTTAGCTACTCCAGTTTACACAGACAAACAAACAGCGATATCCTTCTTTCCCACCCCCAGAGGGGGAGACAGGAAGAGAGGCAGGCATCCAGCGAGATTGTCCAGACATTTGCAAGACCTCAATTCTGTCCATGTGGGGGACGAGAAAGAAATCGAGAGGAAAGGAAAGGAGAAGAGACGAGAGGAGAGGAAAGAGAGACATAAGGGGTGGGGGGGTAGGAGGGGACAGAACAGGACAGGAGAGGGAAAGAGGGAGGAGGGGAGAGGAGAGCAAGGAGACAGCGAGAGAAAGGAGAGGAGAGACAGTGGAGAGGAGAGGAGAGACAGTGGAGTGGAGTGGAGACGAGACGAGACGAGACGAAGAGGATTGGAGAGGAGAGGAGAGGAGAGGAGGGGAGGGGAGAGGAGAGGAGAGCAGAGCAAGGAGACAGCGAGAGAAAGGAGAGGAGAGGAGAGACAGCAGAAAGTGGAGAGCAGAGGAGAGGAGAAGAGGCAAGAAAGAAGATGGTTGGAGAGGAGAGGAGAGGAGAGGAGGCAGGAAAGAAGAGGATTGGAGAGGAGAGGAGAGGAGAGGAGAGGAGAAGAGGCAAGAAAGAAGAGGATTGGAGAGGAGAGGAGAGGGGAGGAGAGGAGGCAAGAAAGAAGAGGATTGGAGAGGAGAGAGAGAGAGGATAAACAGGAGGTAAGACAAAAAAAGAACCGGAGAGAGAGCAAGTGGAGAACAGGGGAGAGGAGAGCAGGAGAAAGGAGAGCAAAAGGGAGATGAGATGAGATGAGATGAGATGGGAGAGGAGTGCAGAGCAGAGGAGAGAGGAGATGGAAGCAGGCAAGAGACCAGGAGAGAAGAGGGGAAGGAGAGAAAAGTAGAGGAGGGGAGACGTGTGTGTGTGTGTGTGTGTGTGTGTGTGTGCACTGAGTGAATGGGTTCAAGAGTTGACAGCAATGGCGGAAACTGTAGCAATGAGTAGGGATGACATACTGTCCACCCTCAGGCAACAGAAAGGGAAGTCCTTGGACTGCATCCACACACACACACACACGTACACGCACACACACACACACACACACACACCATGGATGAATGTTTGTCTTGTGCTCACACTGCCTCATGCTCGTCTTGTGATGAGGAAAGGCACATTCCCGACTCGCTGTGTGCCAAGTGTATGTGTGTGGGGGAGTCAATGAGAGTGTGTGCCTGCACGTGCATTTAGTGTGCGGATTTAGGTAGTGAATGAATGAGTGCATGCACACATGTTGGAATGGGGACTGACTCTGTGTGTGTGTGTGTGTGTGTGTGTGTGTGTGTGTGTGTGTGTGTGTGTGTGTGTGTGTGTGTGTGTGTGTGTGTGTGTGTGTGTGTGTGTGTGTGTGTGTGTGTGTGCCTACATGTGTGCCTGTGTGTGTGTGTGCGCGTGTGTGTGTGTGTGTGTGTGAGTGTGTGTGCCTTTGCCCGTGTGTGTGTGTGCGCGCGCGTGTGTGTGTGTGTGTGTGTACACGGCGGGACTCCCCTGTGACTGCAGGGGAATGAGGGTAGTCAAACTGGGTTACACTGACCATGTGCAGCCGTGGGGAGACATACATAGCCAAAAGCCAACGGAATCTCCACTGCCATGGAACTAGTACACCCTCACTCAAAATACTGTGGAAGACGCTACACAAATATTACAACTGCAAAGAAAACTTTTGAAAATAGAGCAGATTTAATTACACTCACCAAGTTTATTTGTGTCAATGACCAGCATGTGTTGTGCTGCATACCGTTTATCTGCTGAAGAGCCATGTGTTCACAGTGACCAACACTGCCCCCAAGAGGGCAATGCGCATCAGTGCAATCTAAACCTCCTGTGACCCGAAAGTTCCAGGCAATACAATTAAAAAGGGAACTCCTCACAATATTGTTTACAAAATTTTTTTTTATTAAGCTTTAAAACAAAAAGCCAGTGATATTTGGATAAAATGGTACAAAAGTATAAAATAACCAGCACTTTTCAGTGATCATAATTGCTAGGAGTTTGAGCTGCTGTGAATACTTCATAATTGTTTCTGGTTTGCAGAGTAGCCCGCTTCTTTAATGTTTACACTTTTTCAGTGTTTCATCAAACAGCTGAGACACACGCTGTGTCAGAAGATTATGCAACAACACAACCTGAGCCGAAGTGAACAAGTGAGTATTTGCCTATTAATGTAGCATATCGGATATGTAACATGTAACATACAAGTGGCCTTGTGATCTAAACAAGCAATAGATCTACTGGACCTGGGATACATTATGCATTTTCTCAACAAGGAATCAGAAATATACAAGCAAAACGCTACAAATGAGTAACTATCTGGTACGAACATTATAAATCGATTTATAGTGCAAAATGTGACGATATTTAATGAAAAGAAGGCAGCTTTGATTTAAGTAGTGAAAGTATAACAATTTCACCCAAATTAAACCAATCACATCCCTAATGGCTTTGGCTCCCCAATCTCCCCAAATGTCTTTTACTGCATAGATTTTTTTTTTTTACAAAGACTCAAACTACCATGTGATTTAATTTCAATTTGTACAAAAGAAAACATAACAGCATACATAACATCCATTTAGGTTTCTTTTACCTGATAACTATCCACCAAATAACTGAAGACTGATATTAGATATCTAGCTTTGGTTCTGATTCGATGGCAAGTTGTATTTGGAGTTGAAGGTGAATAGTTTACAGTCAAACTAGTTTGAATGAAAACAACTGAAAAACCTTCCAGGCACCCATCCTCTTCCATAGAAAACCTCCAATGGTCATTGGTTCTAGTTTGAGGCACAGTTGGCGTTAAACTGAGGTCATGACTGGTGAGAGCAAAGGTGGTGTTGAGGTGGCACAGGTGACAGATATCTGGCTTTGGTGCTTTTGATATGGCAGATTACTGGTTTTGGTTTCAACAGAATAAAATCCCTCCACGTGTACACACATCTTCTTTGTTTGGCCAATACATCTCCATGGCTTTGACATATTTGGAGTTGGAGCTGAATTGTTTGACATCAGACCAGGACATAATTCAAAACAATTAAAAATCCTCTACCCTTTCAAATGGACACACCTGTGTGTTTTCCACACTTCTTAGCTGAAGTCTCGGTCGCTGAGCACCAGAGGGGCGATGAGGGTCCAGAGGTAGATGCCCAGGCCAAGCCAACTGGAGCTGATCTTCACCCACACGGCTGGCATGGTGCTCTGCATGGCATCATAGTCTGTGTCAGGCCTGGGAAAGAATTAGAATAACAATTAGACATTACAAATTAGACCTTAGAATTAGGTATTAAATTAAGATCCCTGTTACATTAACACCGTTTAATAAAGTATATAACAATAGGTCACATTATGCACTTGCACTGTGTCCCTTACAGTTAGGTACATACAAAATATAAGTAGTCCATAATATTACATATTGATACACAAAATTGGAAACATTGAAGAACATTGAGTCATTGACCCTTTAAAGACACTACCCCTACCCCTACCCCAGAATGCCAATCACCAAGTCTTAATGTATTTCTAAAGGCCCCGTGCACTGTCATAGTGGTGTAGTGCTATGGTAGTTACATTTTTATGTTACTATTACAACGTCCCAGTGGCGGGACAGTGCCTGGCAAGGGGCTACAGACAAAAGATAAAGGTACACAGATGTAAAGAAATATTTATTACACTGTTAAAATGTATGAATATCTTAACAGTGTAAGGATATGCACTACATGGATATATGTGATTATCATTATAAAACAATGAAAGTCTACTGCAGGTTGGGAACTTGTAAAAAAAACACCATCGATTGAAAACAGTCATGAGATGGAGAGCTTGTCATCGCAGTCTTAAAACAAAACACAACATTGGGTCATGTTATGCAAGGTGTACATAATAACGTTAAAACAACTGTCCACAGTTCCCCACATAGTAATTAATCAGTCAACAGCAACATTACAACTGAGCTCTTTTGACCCATCACACCCTTCATCATGGGAGTCATGAAGCAAATCTTTTAGCACTTTCTTGAAAAGTACTAGAGCCTTACACTGATCCTAATACGGAGTCATCAGTTCCCACGTGATATCACATGGTGCGACTTAAAGACTCATGGTTATGGAGTTGCTGGTGTGAAAGGAAGGTTGCACGTTCGTCAGTTAAGTGCAATACATTGTAAAGCCTGCTAAATGTGTGCAACAACACATTTAAAGTCCTCAAAGCAGAGTCCCTGTGCACAACCTATTGGAGTGCTAGATATCATCAAATGCTCATCCAGGCTTGCACCTCATCACATAGCATCCTACTACAGAAATGGATATGGATGAAGATATAGATAGTTATAGAGGATTGTAAACATGTTTGGGAAAGTGTCACCAAAAGGTATATGATATTCTATAGTAGTAGGATACTCTGTGATGTTGTGCAAGACTGCATGAGCATTGGGTGATACCTGGCACTAAAATGGGTGGATTGGATGAAAATGGGTGAAGTCATGTGACTTTTATCACCTACGGGTGACATGTGAATTGCTACGTTTACATGAGACATTTAATTTGTAATTGACTCAATTTTTAATTCTGAAAAAAGCTTAATTACAACTTTGAAATCGTCATGTAAACACCTCACAATTCAGAATTAAATGAAAGATCAAAGTAAACTCGGCGGAACTAGTTAATTCCAAATTATTAATTCGGAATTAAAAATGTCATGTTAACGTATTGAGTGTCAGAGTGAACCTGATGAAGCAAAATGCTTTGTTCACCTGAAAAACTTCCAGCAAAGACAAGACCCGTGTGCTTTGATTTATGCCCCTTTTACCTAGAAACATATAAAGTCCTCTTAGTCCCCTGTCTGCCACGTTCAAGATTCAAGATTCAGGAGCTTTTCATTGTCATTAACGAAACTGCGTTTAAGAATAAAATGTACAAGTATTCCATGACCGCTGCAACTAGTGCGCCGCCAACGTTGTGTACTTACTGGTACCAGTTGGTGAGGGTCATCATGATGTAGAGCGAGGCCAGGCAGAGGCTGAAGTGGAAGAAGGAGTAGCTGTAGGTGACGCCCTCCTCCTCGTTGTCCACGGCTCTCCGCACGCCGTCCTCGCCCGTGGCCTCCGCGTCCGACGCCGCCAGGCCCTGCGTCTCCTCCGTCTGCATCAGCTTGTTCACCTGGTTGTTGCTCGACGACCGGATACTGGTGGAGACAAAAGATAGATAGAGACATACAGTACAGTGCGTCAAGGTTTGAACAGAGATGATTTTATAAGGAAGAGACGATTCATAGGGGAACTCTTCCAGGATCCATACGAGATGGAGTGTATGCCTCTTTAAAAGACACAGGTTCGATTCCCGGTCATTTGCCGACCCCTCCCCATCTCTCTTCCAATTCCTCTCAACCGGTCAAGCTTCTCTCCTCTCAAGCTCCTCTCAAGCTGTCCTGTCAAATACAGTTGTAAAAGATTGTGTGTTGGGATGTTAAATGGGGGAAAAGTCCCCCAAAAAGTAGTTTTGCAAACTTTATTGTTTTCTCCACTGAGGCGGGGCGATAGCAAAGTGCGAGTCCACAAGCGTAAGTTGTGGACAGGAGTTTGGATAATGCTGGACTGTACACAGTATATGCGTGCGTGTGCGTGTGCGTGTGCGTGTGCGTGTGCGTGTGTGTGTGTGTGTGTGTGTGTGTGTGTGTGTGTGTGTGCGCACATACAAAGAGGTGTAAGGCAAACAAAAGAGAATAGCTCCTCAGACGCCCTCTCTCAAGCCAATCTCCAGAGTGTAATTACCTGAACTCTATGGTAATATTTACATATGGACTATGAGCAAGTGATCAGCTTATACCTGGAATACAGAGCAGCAAATCAGAAGGCTGCCTTTCGGTTTGATTCGATATTTAATATTTTTTGGTTGCAGGTCCACTGGATTGTCATGGGGGTCCCACCAGATTGTGTTCTGAATAGTAGCTAGAAGTTCTTCAAAAGTGCGACCAAGATTATACTTTAAATGGTTTCTCGCTCATGTCGCAATGTTGTTCAGTAAACTGCAAGTATCAAACACAAGCAGATCATTTGAGTGCTTCTGGGTCTTCACCTTCTTTCCTTGGTGCTCATCAGTGTAGGGGCTCTCAAGTTTAGTCCAGAAAGAGAAGTTCTGAGGCACTCAAGGTTGCGATTTTTAAAAACTTTAATTTTTTTTTTTATTATAAGAAATAACAATAAATAAAATAAAAAAGTAAAAAAAATCGCAACCTTGAGTGCCTCGAACTTCTCTTTCTGGACAAAACTCTGCAAGTATTTCCATGATGGACCTTTGGGGGAAGTGATGAACGCATACCTGGCATACAGAGTGCAGAGGAGGAAGAGCACCAGGCCCACAATGCTTTGGGCATCCCACCACTGAGTCTGCCCCGGGGCAGGAGTCGGACTGGGGGTGTCGGGGGTGTTGGTCACGATACTCAGGAGACTGGGGTTGCAGTTACGGTCTGCACACAGATTTAAAGCATTGTCAATAATCATTTCCATGTATATACTATAAATTATTTTGTCATCTTTTGTTCAAAACTGATATAACCATGACTGATGGCAACAATGTTACTAAACATGTATTGTTCTCACTACTACTACTCTGAAAAAGATAAACTTGATGTTCTCTGCATTTGATTTTCTTGCATAAAAGCATAAGATCAGATGCACCAGCCGAATACCACCAGCCCCTAATGCTTTTAACAGACGTTTTTCGACATACCCATACATATTATCATATTGGCCTGAATAAAAGATGACCCTTTTTAAAGGGTAATTTTTTTTAGAACAGAAAGCCTAGGTCATATTCGGGCCAATGCAGAAAGCATATTGTTAGCCTTACAATTTCATGGTCTAATCTAATGATTGGCATCCGTAGGTTTGTAATACATTAAAATGATAAGGTGCTCCACAACTTACTGGGGTTGTTGGTCATGGCAGACCAGGTGAGATACATGGTGTACAGAGAGATCATGGAGGCCTGCAGCAGGCCAGAGCTGGGCTGAGCCTCCTGTGGAGGACACACACACACACACACACACACACACACACAATTAATACAACTTGACACACACACACACACACACACACACACACACACACACACACACACACACACACACACAATTAATACAACTTGACACACACACACACACACACACACACACACACACACGCGCACACGCACACGCACACAATACAACTTGTCTTTGTATGGATCAATGGCGTTTTAGTAGTAGCACACGTCAGGGGGCAAAAAAACAGCTAATGGCTTTTTTTTATAGATTATATATTTATTTTTTTAGTGGATTATCTAAGAAACACATTTATTGCAGAACATCAATGACCAATTAGTAACTATTGTATGGGTATTAGCTGTGGTTGCAACATCTGATCAATCGGCACACTAGTCACAATAAAAACATACTCTACAACACACACACAAACACACACCTGCACTTTGGGCAAGATGGCCACGATGGAGACGATGACGCTGAAGATGAGGTTGAGGCTGATGAAGGTCTTGTGTGCTGCACAGTCGTCGGGCTGGGTGTAGTAGACGTAGAACAGAACCACAGCCGTGAACACAGCAGCGTAGAACAGCAACGTGAAGGTGAGCAGAGCTGCAGATGGTGGGTGGAGGAGAGAATTGATAGTTCGTTCATTCCACTTAACTGGGACATTATTCAAAGCAATTTACAGTCACCACCTAATGTACTCTCAATTCAAATTTAATTTCATTCCAGCAATGAGGTCAAGTGTGAAAGCGAATGTAGAAAACTCTGAAAACTAGGAAGTATTATTGAGCGAAATTGTCTAATCAAATAAAATAGTGAAGGCAAGACATCATCCACTTGTAGTCAGATGGCCTTCATGAAGTAAAATGGCAGTTTCATCAGGATAATATTGAAGAGTAAGCCCAAAAATGTGGCTGCATCAATCCCTTCATCAAGGCCCAGAGCACATACAGCAAAAAACAAAACTGCTTTAAAAAATGATGAGAGATAATACAGTATAGCAAGCCACTCTATCAAGTCAGGACAGTGACATTCATTTGTACAGTGTAGCTCTTCTATGATACAGTACTGAAAACCATTCCTTCATCTCTCTTTCTACTTTGCATCTTCACAACCTTTGCTCTTATTATGTCCGAAGTAAAGCATGAATGTCCGCAACATTGTTACTGCTCCCAGTGTTCATTTGCAAATAAAATTTGGGAGCATTAACAGTGCTGCGGACATTCATACTTTACTTCAGTCATTTTATTTTGTCCAGCACCTGTGCCACTGACTGTGATGTGCGCGCATCCTCTGCGTTCTTCCTCTTATTATGTCCCCTGTTATCTTTGTCTTCCTCCACAGTAAGGACACTATGCCCTGGTCCTCCCAAGACCACTTAGTGTGCTTACATAATAACATTACACATAAATAAATTAATTAATAAAAAAAACAGTCCATTAGTCTGCCAGGCAGGGGAAGCCAGTAAAAAGCCCTGAGTCAGAGAAAGCTGGAGTGAAGTTGATGATCAGCAAAGGAAATAAAAAATAAATAAGACAGCCATGGCCCAGATACCAGGAAATTTCCTCATGGTTGCATCATCATAACCGTTGAAGCCACTCGTCCCTAATTTGCCTGGAAATCACATAAAGGAGGTAAAAAAAAAAATCTTTCGTGTCCATTATGCAAGGCCTGTTTTTTTTTGTCCCCGAATGATCGGAGAAGACCGGCTGTGAACAAACATGTTTACTGAACAGCAATTTTAAAAAAAACACATGCAAAGGTAAAACGGCATGTTTTTCAAAATGGTGACGATCACAAGATTCACAAGAAAACACCAGCGGCGACGTGATCTACAGAACGTCGCGAACATTCTCCTATCGCTACTCTAGGTGTAAACATTATGTTACATTTGTGGGCTTCATTCAAAGAAGGTATGCATAGTTTTTTCTTCGATATAAAACAATGGGTTTGTTTTACAGAGAGACACTATTTGTCGTTCTTCTAAATTCCCTTCAGCAATAATTAATTATCTGCACTGTGCTACTACTGTGAAGTGAAAGTGAAAGCTCTACTTCACAGTGGCAGCACAGTGCAAGGGAACAGTACAGCGGGACAAAACATGCTCGAGGTACCTCAGTCATGGAGGAGGATGGGGAAGAGCACTGGTTAATTATCCCTCCCACCAACCTGGGGGGTCTGAATCGAACCGGCAACCTTTGGGATACAAGTCTGACGCCCTTACCGCTTACCTATGACTGCAACTCAATATGTGTCAAGCAGAATAACTAGAAGGAATTGTTTTGGGTCTCGCATCCTCTGTATCACCTTTGAGCTACACTAGACCACAGTTATATCGGTTGAAGTAGAAATACTCTTACAGATGTAATTACAAGACTAGAAGTTTGATATTACACGGTTTCAACAATGTAATACCATATCACTAGTGCTGTAGTTACGTCTGTAAGGGCTTCCGCACACCGGCTCCGACAAAGTGCTGAGCACTGCACAGCTAAAATTCTATCCCATTGTTTTCAATAGAACCACGCACACTGGCGCCGATGTCCGCTGACATTCGCCAATGTCGGATAGCAATTAGAGACGAGTTCTATTTTGTCGGCGCCGCCCATTGACTATCAATGCAATGTTTGTGTGAAATTGGGTTTGGGGGTCCGAATTCTGTCGGAAGCAAAAGTGCGCCGCACTTTGTCGGAGCCGGTGTGCAGCCGGCCTAAGAGTACTTCTACTTTATACAACTCTGCAGTCTGCACTAGACACACTTTACTACAATTACAATAACAATCTTACTAGATGTCGCAACCATAGGTTTACTGAAGTCACAACACAGGCTGAGCTGAAAATTCCGAAACAAATATTTGTGGTAGTCGTGTGCGGGGCTGATTGACATTTCGGGTCCTCCTCCAGATCATCTGAAGTAGCATTCATTGTATCCCCCACATGTTGTGTGCTGCTGCTGATCGTGCCCTTGTGTTTAAGTTGCTTTGGATAACAATACTGCCCTACAAAGCATAAAGGAAGTAACTGCATTGCTGTTTAAAATGATGCCATATAAAACAAATTCTAAAGTTAAATAAAATGATCGATCTTCAAAAAAAGTGGTAATATAAAGTAACAAAACTGTCACATGCCAATAATCTCCCAAAAAAAACACTTAAACTGGATTGCAGTATCATTTTAAAGTCAACGGACTCAGTTCTGAGATCTGTGCAGTTACTGCCTTTTTGCTTGTAGGGCAGAGTAGTATCTGCAAACTATGAACAATACAAGTTCCTACTGATATTTACCTGCATACCAGCCCTTGCTGCCGTCCTCAGCGTTCCTCACCCATCGCTCGTTCCAGGAGTGGGCAAAGTCCACCAGCAGGATGAGCTGGATCAGGATGAAGATGAAGGAGCCCACTACACCAAAGTAGTACCACACTGTGGAGGTCCAACACAGGGAACAGGAGGAACAAGAGGGGATAGGTGGGTAGGGAGATGGAGAATAAGGGAGAGATAGAGAGAGAGATAAATGCAGATAGACAGAGACAGAAAGAGGGGATGCAAAGAGAGAGAGTCAGGGGAGGAGGAGTGGAGAAAGGTACACAGACAGAAAGACAGAAAGACAGAGAGAGAGGAGTGTGTGAGAGAGGTTGACATGAAGAGGACACAACTCTGCTGACACAATTCAAGTCATGAATAGCAATATCTCCTAAGAGATCTGGGAATGCTACGAGCCTAGCAGGCCAAGAATGAGAACTTAGAACTGCTCGTACCAGTAGTGAAGGCTCCATCGGGAATGAAGAACGCCCCTACAGTCAGCCCGACCAGTATCAGGAACTTGAAGAACCAAAATCTTAAAAAGGATGAAAACAATACATTTTCGTTAACATTGTAGTGACAAAAAACAAATAATATGACTCTGTGGAGATGTATTTATTAGGAAATTAGAGAAAGAGGGGCTCTGACTTAAATGTATAACAATACAGTTATACATTAATAAACAAAACAAAAACACAACAAAATCATTGGGCAAAGTTACACTCCCACCAGCAGATGGCGCCCCATCTGTCAGTTCCCCTGCACCCCCTGCATGTCATCATCATCATCATACTCATGTGCCTTTCATGTGCTCTTGGAAATGGATATTATACAATCTCTTTCACTTGTATACCATCAAAATGTCAACGAGTTGTCTGGGGGAAAATACCACAAGGGTGTTTGTGTGTGTGCTTCCCATGTCAGCATTTGAGATTTACCGGTAACACTTTGCTTGACGCCGGTGTCATAGGCTTGTCATTACAGTGTCATATCAGTGTCATGTCACAGTTATGCACATGTCATAAACATTATGTCCATGTCATAAACAATTTTCTGACTGTTGGCCTTAAGTGACATTCAGTTCTGGCAAAGACAATAACCGAATGTCACTTAAGGCCAACAGTCATAAAATGTTTATGATATGGACATCAAGTTTATGACTTATCTGTGACTGTGTCGTCATGACACTATTATGACATTGTAATGACATGCATATGACACCGGCGTCAAGTAAAGTGTTACCGATTTATCTTTATTGCCAGAACACATGAATTCACCATCATACACACCCGTTCTGGATGGCCGCCCTGGGGTCCTTGCTGCTGCGCACACGGATCATGATGACGGAGAAGAGGAAGAAGAAGCACGTCATGGCGAAACACATGCGGTACACCGACTTGTAGCCCACGATCACGTCACAGTTCACCTTGTTCTCAATGCCTGGGATGTAAGAACCGCCCACACAGAAACCGGGAATCTAGTGGTGTGGAAACAGGGCAACAAAAAAAAACGGCAAGGTTAAAAAAAATAAAATAAAATAAAAAAACGGCCCTGCCGCAGCCAACCGGTAGGGCACTCTTCGCCTGCCATGCCGCTGACTCGGGTTCGATACCCAGCCCAGGTCCTTAGCCGACCCCTCCCCATCTCTCTTCCCATTCGCTTTCTGTAGACATCTCAAACTGTCCCATCATCAATAAAGTCGTAAAAGACCAAAAAAACCCAAAAAAAAACGGCCCCAGCACTGTCTCAAATGGTTAAGGCATTGTCTGTTAACACCAGGGACCCGGGTTTGATTCCGGACAATGTTTCCATTGCCCCATGCCTGATGACATTCCCTGTCCCAAAAGCATTGCAAGAGGCAAAAAGACATAAGTGTAAAATCACCTCTGAAATGTTCATGACCACGTATCTAAAGCTCTCTTTTAACTCAAGAGCATGGATGGGATGGTGAGAACATATTATTTCCATAGGTTGGGCCTTGCCAATCAATATAATTGATCAAGACAAGACAGACTGAGCTACTTCGCAGCAACTCTGACGTTTCGACTCACCTGCATCTTCCATAGAGTCTGTCACAATGAAAAAAAAAACCCTCTAAAAAAGTATGCGTGCTCTGGTCTGACTGAGTCCAGGACGCAATATTTTTTTTCCTAGTACAACCACGCCACAGGTGGCCTCTGATTGGTCGAACTTCCAGAGCGGCAAGACAGCAACACGTGCCACAGGAGAGTCTTGAAGCCGCAAACACGCCGACACTCGCCACACTTTTGATATGTGCCTAAACCTAAACCTTCCCTAAACTTAACCGGTCAGGAAATCAATGTTTCTTATTCTTTACTTTTGCCAAGAACGGCGAAATAAGAAAGGTATTGGCGAATTTGATGCGAAATTGTGCCCAGATCAAAACCCATGTCTAAACCCTAACCTGTCATAGGAAGTTGTGAAGGTTGACCAATGAGAAGCCGAGTTTGGCCATCTGTGGCGTCCCTGTACTAGGGGAAAAAATGTAGCGTCCAGGCCGGGCTGAGTGCTCCGGTCATCCCTGGGTCTAGTCACTGAGAAGTAGCCCAGTCTGTCTTCATTCTGCTGTGCTTGACTGTGAGCACCACAAAGGCTGAAGCGCAGGCATCCTTCTACAGTTGTATTGCTCACGCTACCCTTGACTTTGTCAGTACCCGGTGATGCTGCATTTTTTGGCACAGCCCTTTCCGAGATATGAGCTATTCTAATGGGGCCAGATTTTGTTTACATTTTAAAAAATCTTAACATAGGCCTACTCCATTTTTTCCCCAAAAGGTATTACTGTTTGCTAGTTGTCTGCTGATGTTGCATAACCGTTTTCGGGAATAAATAAAAAATGTTTTTTTTTGGAATGTAAACAAATATCTTCCCCCATTACAATGACCAGGGTGGTGTGAGCATACAACTGCATGTTGATATTGGCTGGAGATATCGTTTAAGATCAGATAACACATTTGCAATGGACTTCTTTCAAGTTTCCACTACCTCATACACCAACCTGTGTCAATGTGCATGCAGCTTGCAGTGTTCTGCCAAATGTCAGCTACCCTCTGATTCATCCGTCGGGACTCTGGGTGGTGGGGAGCATGTGATTGTCACTGATTGGACAGTGACCTTTTCATTACCACCCAAAATAGCTGCCAAAATAAGCCGCAACACTGGGGCCTGCATGATCCCAAGCGGTCTGTGGGATGAGTTCATTTTTTTCTACTTACAACAAGCTAAGTTACCTCTGCTATGTACAGTTTGTTTAAGATATATTATTTATTGTTATTATTAATTTTTTTTAGACATCAATCCATGAAACGTTCGAGTTGAATAGTTGGCAGTTGACATCGAATAGTGGAATGAAATTACACAGAAGTTTAACTGGCATGGAGTTTTAATGTGCTTTTTGAGCACTATTGTGATAGATGTGTAATAGTTATTGTGACTACTGTGTCATGGTATAGGCCTACTGGTGATAGGGTCAGTCATTTCCTAATGGTTAGGGAGGTGGACTTAAGATCAGAGGGTTGCAGGTTCAAATCCCACCCGCATCTCTCCCTACACCTACATCCACGGCTGAAAGTGACCTTGAGCAAGGCACCCAACCACATATTTCTCCAGGGACTTCAACCAAAACCCTGTAAAAGTAGCTTTGGATAAAATTGTCAGGGCACCCTGACAAAGAATGTATGGGTCGAAATGCGTCGGGCAGTCCATTCGCCTTGAATAAAAAGTAAAAAAAATATTGCAAACGGAGTTTCCTCCTCTTTATTTTTTTATTGTCTACTATCCACTAACTGTTAGAGCACCCGTGTTGAAAAGTTTGGATCCTTGCAGCGCTTCCGTTTTCCCTTTTTTTCTGTCAGCTATGTGTATTGTAATCAGGGTCCCCAACCTTTCTGGGTCTGGGGGCTACCAAGGGCTACCCGCGGGCTACTGAGGGCTACTTTTGTTCAAAATCCTCTACTGATGTCTTGGCATCATTCTCAAATCACACTATTATTACATGATAACTTGCTTATAGGTTATAAAGAATAAATAATCTCATATTTCAAACAAGAAAAGCATTAACTGTGACTAAAATCTGGTAGTCGTCACTGTTTATTTACATCCTTGATGGGCACCTCAGAAGCTCCTGGAGGGCTACCTGGCGCCCGCGGGCACCACGTTGGTGACATCTGAATGTAATGTATTGCAATGTAATGTAATGGTAAAAAGGACAGGCACCTTTTTGAGTTGGCTCTCCATGCCCGGTAGGATCATGATGACCGACACCATGGTGCCCAAAAGCAGGAAGAAGGAGAAGACCAGGCGGGACACGGTGGAGTTGTAGGCCGCCGGGCAGCACGCCGACAGCAGACATGGGGCCGAACTGCACAGACATGATGCCTACGGAGCATGAGGAGGGGGGTGGACACGGGCACACATACAGGGAGGGAAAGAGAGAGAGAGAGAGAGAGAGAGAGAGAGAGAGAGAGAGAGAGAGAGAGAGAGAACTCAGCCACACAGAGTAAAGAAATGAAAACCAGGTCAATTATGTGAACATCAGCACGCAAAACATGATGACAGAGCCGTATTATGCAAATGAATAAGAAGTGAAACACAGTGGCATAATACCAAAAAATTCACAACCAACATTACAATAGAAGCAGCAGCATTAAGTATGCCCTTGTTGTCACAGCACAAACCGCTCATTCATCCTAATGAGCACAGCCGGCTGAATCACTGGAGTAAATCAGGTCAGGTTAGCGTGCGATGACACCATGCAACCCGCAACCTCTCCACAATGACCCCTGGACCCAGGCCTGACCACGCTGTCTCGCAGGCAGAACAGCCAGCTACCAGAACGCAGAAAGTGGGTCTGTTGTACCAAGTGGCCGGCCACCACAGCCCACGGTAGGGTGAGCGGTCTAGAACTACAGTATGTCCCCAATTTTCTGTGACAGCCTTTATAGGCTACTGTATTTCCTAACCTGTCTTTCGCCCGATGAACATAACTCAATCTGCTGCTACACATCTCCAGGCACAGTTCCTGATTATGATGGTCAGTGTATGTCAGGGACAATAAAACAAAACCAAATTTGACTTAATATGAAACCCATTTACTGGTAATGATAATGTATTGATTAAATGACTTGCCGAAGGCCCCCGAACCCCATGCGAAAGTAATTTATCCCTCTGTAGGTAACTGGCAAATTCTGGGTATTTGAATGACTAACAGTTCATTTTGGGAAAGTATGCCTGCTAATTTTGAAGGGAAATTCCATCTGTTGCAGGGCATGTTGCAATTAATTTGATACAAAGCAAGCTAGGGTAGCTAGGGCATTCAAGTGATTTCTTGAAACCTAAATGGTAATCAGTGGTTGAACTTGTACGACAGCCAAGTTGTAGGCTATTTCTTTGACAGAGCAGTTCGATGATGCCATCACCGCAAGGAACTCCATTGACCTCATCTAGTCGGCATTTCAGAGCAGTGAATGTCTCTGAGCCTACCCTACCAAGCATGGGGCAGAACAACGATACACGTTACATACCACATGGAACAGATATGTTTAGTATGTTACAAAAGCCTTCTTTTTCTGACTTGCAGACAACTATCAGGGGGGTAGCATAGGCCTAGTTTGTTGTGGTATTGCGTTGCACAATCTGAATTTGTTCACAGCACAGGCAGGGTGCGGAACAAGATTTGGTTTTCGGGTTTCGAAAGAATGTGGGACTGAGAATTAACAGAAAAGTGGTTGTCAGTTCAATTGGCACAGAAAACTTGGCCTATGGTGTTCTCAGAGAGAGAGAGAGAGAGAGAGAGAGAGAGAGAGAGAGAGAGAGAAGGGCGGATTCAGCAAATCACAGACGGAAGAACAATGTAAACTGCAGCCAGTTTAAACGTCCAAGTCACACAATCATACTCGAACACGCTGCGTTACATTGTAAAAACTTCCTTTGTTCAAATTTGCTACAATGTGACGTTAAGAAGCACATGATAGACTGAGGCAGTAGCGAGCAAGCTAACAACAATCGACATTTTTGTCACATCGGAAAAACTCAACTTTCCTTACGCAGACTACTTTAATTGACCAAATATCCAGATTGTGGTCAAATAAAGTGTGTTACTTACGCAGTTGGCGATGGAGCACAAAGCCAAACAAGCTCCCATGTTTCAACCAAACCCGAAACGAAACTCGTAGAAACTGTTCTGAGTAATTTTGGGGAAGTGTTTTGCTTTTTTTTCACCTGACTTGTTTGGCGAGAAAGCATCGAGGAACGCCTATTTTCTTTCGACAAAAGTCAACGCTCGTGTTGTGATTGGTTAATAGAAACTTGGTGTAGACTAATAACTGTAGGCCTATATTGTAGCTTGTGTTCATTGTGGTATAGATGGCTTTGCGATTATTAGGCCTATATTTGAAGACACCCATAACACCCAAATGCAGATTTGAATCCCACAGACAGTTTTCTGTTGATCCAAAATTCAAGGGTTATAGCCTACACACACACACACACGCCCGCGCGCGCACACACGCCCGCGCGCGCGCGCACACACACACACACACACACACACACACACACACACACACACACACACACACACACACACACACACACACACACACACACACACACACACACACACTTAAATTGTTGTTAATTGTTAATTATGTATAAGGACAAAACCATAACAGCTAAATGATATATTTGGCAGATGGGTTTGTTTTAACTTACTATTTATTAAATCATGAAGCAAGTAAAGGTAACACGTCTCTGTAATCTGTAGTTACAAATTATGTTTTTTTTTCATTCCATTCCCCTCTTATAGGAGTTTGACTGTGTTTGTGTGTGTGTGCGTGTGCGCGCGCGTGTGTGTGTGTTTGTGTGTTTCGCACGTGCATGTGCGCATGCATTCCATTTTGTGACACACAACAGGTGCCCCAGTATACAGTAACAATGCAGGGGAATGATATCATGCTCAGGGTAGGCTACCTCTGTCATGAAGTTGGTTATTCTCCCCCTCAAACCTGGTGCAAGCTTGCCTGGTTAGCACCAGACCTAATCACAAGTGTCTTTCAGATCGAAACGATTGTGTAGAACTAAAGGCAGTGTGGGAGTTCCCAGGCTAGGTGCAAGCCAGATCCTCATCATAATCCATGACTCACTCACTCTCTCTCTCTCTTTCTCTCTCTCTCTCTCTCTCTCTCTCTCTCTCTCTCTCTCTCTCTCTCTCTCTCTCTCTCTCTCTCTCTCTCTCTTTCTGTAGTCTAGTCGTGATCCCCATAGGCCCCTATACTGAACCCAGAAATGTTGAGTACCCTAAAGTTTTATTGCAGAAATGTCATCTATAGGTCAAATGAAGGGGATTTAGCTTGGTTGCCCAAAGTTGCACTTTGGGCAATTTGCATAATTAACATAAATATATCGTTAAGGTTAAGACTACTGTAGGTGAATAGGCAAAACAACTTAAATCATAGATATCACCTTGAAACTTTCTCAGTTGATTACTGGTGATAAGAGAAGAAAAAAAATGTATAGGAAGTTTTCTGTATTTTGATGTTTATATATGCAAATGAGGGCATGAATAATCAATTATGCCCTATTTGCATACACACAAAATCAGCTTTGCATGGTAAAACCAGACTGAAAATTATTTTTCTGTGGGTAAAATATTTATATTTCAGGGTTGCGTTAGTGAAAACCCTCTGAGGAACCTGGTCAAGACTTACAGTATATTTATTACATAGGCGTACTGCATAATATGTACACAGCATGCAGGCATGCAGTGTAGAATAACTATTTACAGCATGCTTGTGTATACAAACACAAAAAACTATACAAGAGTAATTGTTTTTACTGGTTTGAGGATGGGCTTTAAGGTCTAAAATATCACATATGGTAGAAGAACGTTTTGGAGCAAAATCTGATTGTAGCACACTTTCACTACCTACTACCTACTACTACTAAGATACAGAATAACTACATTTTATTACCAAAAGTATACGCCCCACCCATCCAAATGATCAGAGTCTGGTGTCCTATTCACTTAGCCTGGCTGCAGGTGTATGAAATCAAGCACTGCATGCAGACATTTGTGAAAGAATGGGCCATTCTCTGGAGCTCAGTGAATTCCACTCCATAGAATGCCACCTGTGCTACAAATTCAGTTGTGAAATTTTCTCATTTCTAAATATTCCATAGTCAACTATCAGCTTTATTATAAGAAAGTGGACACTGGGAACAACAGCAACTCATCCATTCTGAAGTGGTAGGCCACATAAACCGACGGAGGACATAATGCAAAGATGTCACCGACATTCTGTACAGTCAATTGCTACAGAGCCCCAAATTTCATGTGATCTTCAGATTTGCCCAAAGTGTGCAGAGTACAGTGTGCAGAGTGCTTCATGGAATGGGTTTCCATGGCCAAAAAGCTACTCCCAAGTCATGTATCACCAAGTGCTAAGCGAAGCCCCAGATTCGATAGTGTAAAGCACACTGCCACTGGAGATTATTGTAGACTTCAGGAGGCCTTTGGAGTGATGCATCAGGCATCTGGAAATCTGATGGACAAGTCTGAGTTTTGGAGGATGCCAGGAGAAGGGTACATTTTGGACTGCCAAGTGAAACTTGGTGCATGCGAAATGATGATGTGGGGTTGTTTTCTGGAGCTGGCCTTGGCCCCATTGTTCCAGTGAGATGGACTTTGAATGTTTCAGGATACCAAAACAGTTTGGGACAATTCCATGCTCCCAACCTTGAAGGAACAGTTTGGAGTAGGCCCCTTCCTCTTACAGCATGACTATGTAGTGTACCTTGTTTGTGCATTGGTGCACTGCAAACAGACATGGATGACAGAGTATGGTGTGGATAAACTTGACTGGCACAGAGCACAGAGTCCTAACCTGAGCCTAATAGAACACGTTTGGTATGAATTACTATTAATTATTGTATACCATTGTGTACCATTGCACACATGTAAACACATTTAGAACAACCACATAGCCTTCAGCATCTCCATATTTTGTTTTGACACTCTCTTCAGTCTCATTATCTTCTTGGTATTCATCCTTATGAACTGTGTGTGGTTTATTTTTGTTATTTAGTAAGATAAGGTCCCCCCAAAACTTGGTGAGGGATGCAAATCATTGAATAATGCCATCATAATTAATTGATTAACATTTAATTGATACGATTGTATAATGTTTGTATACGTAGCTCTTTTGCATTTGTTCACTGTACGTATGTACATGCATAGAGTACAGCGGTTAAGCATGAAACACCTAATTCATCCATTTACGGTACATGCCAAACTGCTTCTTGACCAGGGTCCTCAAAAGGTTTTCACTAACTCAACCCTCAAATATACATATTTTACCCACAGAAAAATAATTTTCAGTCTGGTTTTACCATGCAAAGCTGATTTCCTCTGTATGCAAATTAGGACATAATTGATGATTCATGCCCTCATTTGCATATCTAAACATCAAAATACAGAAAACTTCCAATACATTTTTTTCTTCTCTTATCACCAGTAATCAACTGAGAAAGTTTCAAGGTGATATCTATGATTTAAGTTTTTTTGCCTATTCACCTACAGTAGTCTTAACCTTAACGATATATTTATGTTAATTATGCAAATTGCCCAAAGTGCAACTTTGGGCAACCAAGCTAAATCCCCTTCATTTGACCTATAGATGACATTTCTGCAATAAAACTTTAGGGTACTCAACATTTCTGGGTTCATGAAATCACGACTAGACTATTATTCCACTATAATTCCACTGTTAGGCCCAACACATTTTACGCCCCATAATCCAGTAATACTGAATGCGCACATGTGCATAAGTAGGAGACATTGAGTTGGTCTATAGTCTTTGACCGGAATTCCACTACAAATGCATAACGTGATGGACATTTATCTGTCGCTGCTTCATGGTGACTGACAGTCATCCAATAGAAAGTAGCTAGCAGGGGGGCGCGCCCTAAGCCCCCCACATTTGGGCTTGCATGCCCATGAGGACTCCGGTTCGAGTCCAGCTGGGTCATTTCCCAGCCCCATATCTCTCTTCTGCTCATTTCCTGTCTCCTCTCACAATGTCCTGTCATAATAAAGGCCCCAAAACCCCCAAAAACATAGCCTACTTAAAAAAAAGAAACTAGCCAGCTGTTTTTTTTACATTGTCTGTTCTATTTGTGCCATTGCTTTAGAGGTGCCAGGGGCACAAGGGCACAAAGGGGAACGACTCTAAATGTAGTTGTAATTTATGTATGTATTATGAAATTGTGTTGTTTGTGTCTCTCTCTCTCTCTCTCTCTCTCTCTCTCTCTCTCTCTCTATCTCTCTATCTCTCTGTGCATGTGTGCGTGCGTGCATGTGTGCGTGCGTGCGTGCGTGCGTGCGTGCGTGTGTGCGTGCGTGCGTGTGTGTGTGTGTGCGTGCGTGTGTTTATGTATGTAAAGGGATGTGTGATTCAGGGCAGGAAGGAGATGCCTGTCTTCAGTTTCTCAGCACGAGAGGAAGTCCAGCAGGCAGACCAGGTGCTCAGAGAGAGAGAGAGAGAGAGAGAGAGAGAGAGAGAGAGAGAGAGAGAGAGAGAGAGAGAGATGATGCTGAAAGACATGAAGGTCAGACAGTCACACGGCATATAACACTGAGCAAGGCCTGTCAGACTGGCTTTCGTCTGCAGGAATATTTTGTAATTTTGTCAGATTTTATTTAAAATGACCATTGTGCAAAAAAATGTGTGGTTATTAGCCTTTTTTATTTTATTTCAGGTTACATCAGCATGAGATTTAATGTAGCCTATGCCTAGGCAGGTTGTTTAAACGTATTTATTTTTATTGTTTTACTTCTTCTGTCATTGCCAATAAAAATAGCACGAAAGCGTCTGCTCGCCCATTCGCTCCGATTATTGCTGATGACAGGAAAAAGTGACGTTTTGTCTTTTCCCTTGCACCTGTTGATGGTATGGCCAACACTATGAGTGCATCCCAATATGTGACCTTGCCTCCTCCACTTGCCTCCTCCACTCGCTTCTCGTCATGATGACATCACTGACAACAGCATTATATTTCAATATCTTGCAAAAGCTCAATTGTAGAGTCTTTTTCTCGATTGCAATTGGGATGGTGAATGAAAAACAGTCCCTCAAAAGTTGTTGTGGCGAGGCTGACAGCTGGGAAACTTTATCATTTTCTCCACGGAGGAGGGGCCAGGAGGCGGGACGAGGAGACAAGCACAAGTGGAGGAGGCAAGGTCACATATTGGGATGCACCCTATAACACCCCTGTATGGATAGGAAAGGCTTTCCTCCTGAATATCCTGGTTGGACAGAACCCGGTTGCAGGACTGTACCATTTCTTTTGCGGGGGGATTATACAAATAATATGCCAATTTATCGCGGAGATGTCGATAGTATTAGTATAAAAAACCTTTCACATTTCAGTTCAGCATGAAATTTATCTGCTATCGAAATTACCCCAAACCGATATACTTAAATAATGTGTGTCAATGCAATCTCTGTCTCCGCTGACATACCTCGAGGACGTGAAAATGGTACGTTCCCATGATTTGCATCGTCGCCGTGCATAAGTACCCTACAGAAGTGGCTGAACATGTACCCTATTGGTTTTGATGCGCAGTGTATACAGGTGGATTCTCAGTATCGGAGGTGAAAAAGAGAGTGAGAGAGAGCGAAGAACAGAATCCTACCTCTTGGCAACAGCACATAGGCAGCATTTGCAAGATGGTCGCCGGATAAAATTACTTGGGATCATTTTCCCCCTTGCTCTACCAGCGTGCCACATAACGACTGGTAAGGATGATTTATCCGATGTGTAGCTGCAAGGATTTGTGGACGGGTTGGCTATGTTTCGTGCGCCTGCGGTTCGCTTTTAATAGCTGCTATACAAATAAATTAATTATTTGGGAAAGGTATTTGTCTAGGCAGTGGGTTGGCAGGCTACGAATGTATAGGTTGCCAATACCATTTAGCCTTCTCATATAGTTTACTGTGGTTTGATGCTGAAGCGTCTCACGCAGATGTGCATATGTGCGCGCGCGTGTGTGCGTATGTCAAAAACGATGTCTCCTTTTAAAGAAAAAGCTCTACACTTGTTTGGCCAGTAACACCAGAATTTCATCTATCTTTTAATCATCTGCACTGATATATTGCTGACATGGTGTATCTAATGTAATGACATTTGTATGGATCAGTCAATCAGTCAGGTAGGTTCGGTGGGTCATACAGAAGGGTAATTTCTGGGCACTTGTGTGACCTAATAGGCTGTGCACTCAACATAAGCGCTACAAACGTGTTAAATATACCAGAACACCTTGGTAACCATGGGCTTTTGGATTGTGAGCTGCATCATTTGATAAGGTAGGCCTATTTGGCCTGTCTGATGTTGGGCCTTACAAAACCAGTTGAGTATCCACGTAAGAGAAGCTGAAAATACAGATATCCACAACAGAAAAGGTCTCTTTTACTGATGTTGAACATAGCCTAAAGATGTGTTGCCACTGTCCGTTTCATACATATGCCACATGTGCACCTTACAGGGAACTTGCTTGTCTCATTTAGGTGGTCCCTAATTTTATGATCAACTAAGCATAGACCAATGAAACATGTTTGCTCTGCACAAGCATAAAGACCACATGTGGCAGGATGAGAATGGCTGGTAGGCCTACGGTAAAAGTGTTGATCGATAGACTGATTCGATATTCCTGAATCTATAACAGCACATCCTTCCTGAAAGTTGAACTTCAACTTGCCTCGCTAGTGTGCCTGTGTTAGTCTGTTACAGTGGTGTAGTCTACTTTTTTGTGGTGGATATACTGTATATTTGAGCCTTTTTTTGAGGTGGGTATACTGTATGTATTTGTGTTATTCTAAATAATGGATCAATCAATTTTAAGTGGGAATACTGAAATTCCTGACATTTTGGGGTTGGTAAACTGCGTATATATGCATTCTACATAGACTACACCACTGGTCTGTCACACTTATTTGTCTCAGTGCAATTAGTCCTTCCACCAGGGGAAAGATTCGCTGACCACTGATTACAAAGTTTTTTACAGCGTTTGTTACTGTTATTGTTACTGTGGCACTTTGCCCACTTTTGGTTACGATCACATTGCACCTTGGTCATTGCCATTTTGACTGTAAAGCCTTTAACAGAGGTTGTATCTGTAGGTGGGTGACGTAGGACATCTTTTTCTAGTTGATGTATTGCGTCAAAGCATTGAGATAAGTCAAATGATTGTTGTTTAAGGGCACAGTAAAAGTATGTTGTGATAATGTAGGTTAGCAGCAGTGGGACTTTGAACCATGAAATGTAATAAGCTTATCAGAGGCTGTAAAGTCTAGATGCATTCAGATAGTGTCAACTATCTGACTTGAAGTAGCTAATCGTGCCACAAGACAATGTAATCACGTTATAATCAGGCCAAAACTCAAAGACGCAAACACACACGCACACACACACAAACATGCACTCACACACACACACACACACACACACACACACACACACACACACACACACACACACACACACACACACACACACACACACACACACACACACACACACACACACACACACATTCACACATTCAGTCAGTCAGTCAGTCAGTCAGTCAGTCAGTCAGTCAGTCACTCACTCACTCACTCACTCACTCACTCACTCACTCACTCACTCACTCACTCACTCACTCACTCACTCACTCACTCACTCACTCACTCACTCACACACACACAGCATTACCTTTTGGTTCTTTGTCTCTTTTCCATGTATGAGACAGGCATGGCCTAGTCTGCTAGTAGGCCCATAGTAATGGTGAGTGACATCATCCTCTGATGATGACATCCTCAAGTAACTGATGATGGCGGTCAAGAGAGAGAGAGAGAGAGAGAGAGAGAGAGAGATTGTGTGTGTGTGTGTGTGTGTGTGTGTGTGTGTGTGTGTGTGTGTGTGTGTGTGTGTGTGTGTGTGTGTGTGTGTGTGTGTGTGTGTGTGTGTGTGTGTGTTTGTGTAATTCAGACCTGCCCCAGTTCTGGGATGGGATGCACTTTCTCTCCTGGGTGAGCATGACATCATTCCACTGCCTGGAGTAGTATCTGACTCACCTGCTAGTGTAACTGATGTGTAGTGTAATGTTAGTAATCCTCCCTTTGGAAGCCTCATATAGTATCGGTAGAACTGAGCTATCCGTGTGGACCTTAAGCTCAGTGGTATCAGAGAGAGGTTCCATTGGCCAATTGTTTCCGGGTTCTACAATTGCAAGGGGGAGGGGGGGGGGAATCCCCCTTTAGGCAGACCTAAGGACTGTTCTATTCAATGCAAGGAGTATTATGACACGCCCCTTTAGGCAGACCGGAACCTGGTCATGTTAGGTGCCCATAGCAACCTATTACATTGGCATATCTATATACTTAAAGAATCTCTGGCGGTATCGTGCAGTGCCTCCCATCACTGAACTTGAGAGTTCACTGATAGGTGGCGGCTTTGAGCCCCCAATGGTGAACTACCACAGATCTCCTGGGAGCATCACTCTGAAGAAACAGTATTGGTATTATTCTTGTTCAAATATTCAAAAACGGGGGGGAGAGAGAGAGAGAGAAAGACAGAGAAATAATGCCACCCTTTGACTCCGGATTCAAGTGTATTTTGTTGAAGCCACCTGATAAAGATATCTATTCTTGAATCCACCGTCTAGTCCGCTGTGTTTGCTGTGTGTATTAATGTGTCATCTGTTGTGCAAAGGCAAATTTAGAAGTCCTCAATGCTATTGGAACTGGTATGTGGAGGCCTTAGCCATCAGTGTTTCCCTGTTAGTCACTATTGTTTAGACTAGAGAAAAGCCACACTGTAGTGTCGACTAATTTCTTCAGAAATTTTGGCCTGAGCCATCCAGCGCCAAAATCCCTATTTGTTGTCACCATCAGTGAGCAGGGCCATCCACAGCTGGTTCAGAGGTCTAATCATTTGTATGTACATATGGAAATGCTCTGCTGTGAGAAGAGGGCAGTGTAGGGTCTTCCTGTTTTCTCCTTTAGATGCTGCTCCCTGGCGCGTTAGAACTAAAAGAATCTTTGGCGCGGTGGCTCAATGAACTAAGACGCCGTGCTATTACACTTGTGACCTGGGTTCGATTCTTTTTTTTTTAAAGTATTTTTTTGGGGCTTTTCAGCCTTTATTGGTTTTTGTGAGACAGGATAGTGAAGGAGAGACAGGAAGTGAGCTGGGAGAGAGAGATGGGGAAGGACCGGCAAAGGACCCGGACCGGGAATTGAATCCGTGTCGGATGAGTGGTAAACGTGTGCCCTACCATATCAGCCACGGTAGGGCCAACCTGGGTTCGATTCTGACCCGAGGTCCTTTGCCAATGCTTGCCCTCTTTCTCTCCTCCACTCGTTTCCTGTCTCTCTCTCTCTCTCTCTCTCTCTCTCTCTCTCTCTCTCTCTCTCTCTCTCTCTCTCTCTCTCTCTCTCTCTCTCTCTCTCTCTCTCTCTCTCTCTGTCTCTGTGCTGTGCTAAATAAAGATTCATGTTGCTCCATGTTGAAAGACTCCATGTTGAAAGACATTCTGTCCCCTCTATCTGTCGCTATGAGTGCCTCCTTGACCTGTTGACCGGTGACGACCACAGAATTGACCTTTGTCATACCCTCACACATACAGTACAACCCCCCCCCACTCTCTCTCTCACACATACACACAAACACACACACACACACACACACACACACACACACACACACACACACACACACACACACACACACACACACACACACACACACACACACACACACACACACACACACACACAGTCTTTGTGTCTGGCCTAGCCCTGGTGTGGAGTGGAGACCTGTGCATCTCTCCACTGGCCAGCTGATGGGAGGCCTGTCTCCTCTCCCACTGCTAAAAATAAACATCACCGGCTAAACAGCAGACATCTTATGCATCAGGGCACAATTAACCCCCCAACCACCACCCACTGGCCCGCCAACGCATGCAGTGCTGTATGCGGACATGCACACATACATACAAGCACACACATACACTCATGTAGACGCATTACGGTATGTGTGCAGGCATGCTTGCTAGCAGACAAACACACAAACATAGGCCTACACATACACAAGCACACACACTCGTCTTTTTATCTCCATAATGTGCTATTTCATGTACCACTCTCCGAATCTCATGACAGTTCAAGGTGATATGACTAAAACAAGTTGCAGACTTCCACCTTAAAGCGATACCTATTTCCAAACCCCACCCTTCCCCCCAGTGGTGTAAGTTTGGCTTAGAAAGTGGTGGGGACAGTAGCCCCTCCTGTGGCATGCTGTAATAGACATGGAAAGATAACTACTATAGTACTACACTACTATGACAGTGCACAGGGCCTTTAGTAATACATTACGACTTGGGCATTGCCACTCTGGTAACAGCTAATTTATAATGCCGTGTTTTAACGGGTTAATATGGCAATTTCTCAGAGTATGCTATTTTTTTACATTTGTGAAAAAGGAGTAGGGACACGCTAGGTTAACCTCAAAAGCGGTACGGACAGGTCCCCACCATTCACATCTAAAATGACGCCCATGCGTCCCCCCTTCTCTTGCTCTCCTCTCCTGGGGTGCATTTCTCGAAACCATAGTTGCGCACTACTTTAGCTACTTTGTAGTTTTCAATGCAGTTTCCCATTGGAAACTACCCACGTTTCTAACTGGCTAAGAACTACGTAATGGAGAAACGCACCCCTGTTGCATCATGGGGGTCAGGGACAGGAGGACGAACAGTCAGGCAGCCAGCGTAACTCAATAGCTGTCACTTAAGGTGCTGTTGTCCCGCCATCACTCCACATGTGGAATTCACAATGAGCCCACTCACAGTCGCTATGTTTTTTCTTCATCTACCCACACACACACACACACTCACTCACTCATACACAGATGCTTATGCCTAAGCAAAAACACACACACACACACACACACACACACACACACACACACACACACACACACACACACACACACACACACACACACACACACACACACACACACACACACACACACACACGCACACACACGCACACACACGCACACACACACACACACACACCAGATAGACAGAGAGACTCACAGACAGAAACACAAAGTCTGGCACACATCCACTTTGAATGCATGGCAACAGACAAACACACCCAAGTACCCCATGTACACCCTACAGGTACATCACAAAAGTGAATACACCCCTCACAGTTTTGCAGATTTCTGAGTTTTTCATTTTCATTTTCATTTTCATAGGAAAGCATTACAGAAATTTCACTTTGACACAATGATTAGTGACTTTCTAACAACATATTTAACCGCTTACATTTCTTGTTCACTCAGAAAAAAAACAAAATACAGCCATTAATGTTTGAACATGTACTCACAAAAGTGAGTACACCCCAGATTAAAATCCGGTAGAGAAGGGGCTGTGTTGGCTCGAATCGTCTCGAAATGAAACGAAATGAAAAGGGATGAAAAGGGAGGTCATCAGTGTGTGTTTCAACCTTTCTTTGCATTGAACTTTTACATTTTGAGTCTGCATCTGGCTTAAATAGATTGGTGTGAGATTTGAATGCAATCCTATGGAGAATATCATGATCGACTTCAGTAGTCACAGTGCATGATGACATGCATGTTTCTTTCAGGTTTATTTCAGATTGCCAATGTTGACAGCATTCATGCATCCCCAAACCATGTCAGTCCCACTACCATGCTTGGCTATTGAGAGGATACACCTTTTTTGTAAAACTCACTTGTTTACCACCACACATGCTTGACACCATCTAAAGCAAATTTGGGTAACACTTCCAAATAAGGGGCCATAATTAACAGTAAAGTAGCTATAACATAATACTTCAGTAAGGGTTAATAATCATTACTTAATGCCATATTAGACACATATTAATTGTTATTAATGCATATGTTGAGCATTAGTAAGCAGTTACTTAACTATTAGATAACAATAGCATATTATTATTTAACTAATAGATAAGTAAGGGCACAGTTAATAGTTAAGTAGCTATCAGGTCATACTTAACTAAGGACCAAAATTAATACTTACTTAATACAAAAGTATGGCATAACTAATGGATAAATAATACATAAATATTGGGAGTTGGGACCCTTATAATAGAGTTGGCTGAGGATAACTAATGGTTAATTAATGGATAGATATTGATGTTTGGGACCCTTATATTAGAGTTGGCTGCGGATAACTAATGGTTAATTAATCCATAGATATTGGTGTTTGGGACCCTTATAATAGAGTTGGCTGCGCATACCTAATAGTTAAGTAATTAGTCTACTGTGACGTCTACGTTCACTCATTCAAATCACTATAATGAATCCAACAGGAGCCATTATATAGCAAGAATTGGACGGACACTTCTCAATGATGGTGGGGTGATGAGATGTAATTTGTTCATATACCACTTATTAGTTTTAATGGTAAAAACCCTACAATAAATGCAGAACATTATGAAGAGTAATAGTTTTGAAGCGAAACTTAACTATTCCTTTGTGATAATTAAGTTAATGTCTGAGAATATTAGCTCCAAGAAGTGCAGTGCATGATGGGTGCTCAATCTACACACAATATTTCGGTATTATTTATTCCTTAGTTATGCCTTACTTTTGTATTTAGTAAGTGTTAATTTTGGTCCTTAGTTAAGTATTACCTAATAGCTTCTTAACTATTACTGTACCCTTACTTATCTATTAGTTAAATAATTTTTATGCTATGAACTTGTAACACAAGGTAATAGTTATCTAATAGTTAAGTAACTGCTTGCTAATGTTTAACATATGCATTAATAACAAGTAATATGTGTCTAATGTTGCGTTAAGTAATGATTATTAACCCTTACTAAAGTATTAGGTTATAGCTACTTTGCTGTTAATTATGGCCCCTTATTTGGAAGTGTTACCCAAATTTGTTTATCTTGGTCTCAAGAGAGATGACCAGACCAAGGATATGGATCACTGAAACCATGTCGTGTGATCTGAAGAGACCAAGATAAACAAATATACTTTAGATGGTGTCAAGCATGTGTGGTGGTAAACAAGTGAGTTTTACAAAAAAAGTGTATCCTATCAAAAGCTAAACATGGTAGTGGGACTGACATGGTTTGGGGATGCATGAATGCTGTCAACATTGGTAATCTGAAATACACCTAAAAGAAACATGCATGTCAACAACTGTATAAAATGTATAAATATGCACGCACACACACACACACACACACACACACACACACACACACACACACACACACCAGATAGACAGAGAGATTCACAGACAGAAACACAAAGGCAGGCACACATCCACTTTGTATGTCTGTGCTGCTTTTATCGTGTGTCACCCTTAACCATCACCCAGCATGCTCCACCTGTACTCTCCTAGCCTTCACCAGTAATTACATGCTTACTGTGACTACACACACACACACACACACACACACTCACACACACACACACACACACACACACACACACACACACACACACAAGCATGCATGCATGCACACACACACACTAACGGGGTTATTTAATTCAGTAAACATCAGTGGTCTCCACCCCCTCTTAGATCTACAGTACATGAGGAAGATGTCTGCTGATGTATTGGACCCAGTAATGACACTCACTCTCTCTCTCTCTCTCTCTCTCTCTCTCTGTCTCTGTCTCTCTCTCTCTCTATCTCTCTCGCGCGCACACGCGCACGCACGCACACACACACACGCACACACACACACACACACAGACACACACACAGACGTCCAGGGGCACATTCATATCAGGAGGAGACTACAAGGGTGTACAGTACAAGATGAAATATGACCGCTGATATATTGGCCACAGTGATGATTCCTGACATCAGACATCCACAGCAGATAGATGCACGTTATGTCATATGATGTTATGGGACGTTATGGAACTAGAGACGTGCTGATACTATGTCATGGCATTGGTCTCCATCATGGTCTCTCTTCCCGTCTCTATCCAGATCGCTGCCGAAAATACATGTCATGCGGTGAGAATATTAATGACTGCTGTGTTGCACAAGAAATGCTGTCGTATGTCGTTGTAAAGTGTGTGTGTGTGTGTTTGTGTGTGTCTTGTGTGTGTGTGTGTGTGTGTGTGTGTGTGTGTGCGTGCACGTGCGTGCGTGTGTGTGCGTGCGTGCGTGCGCGTGCGTGCGTGTGTGTGTGTGTGTGTCTAGTGTGTGTGTGTGCGTGCACGCTCATTGTGTTAATGCTTGTTTGTGAATATGGGTGAATGCATGTGTCTGTGTATGTCTTTGGGAATATGTTTGTGTGTGTGGGTGTGTGTGTATGTGTGTGTGCATTCACACGCATTGCTTGGTCAGCCAGTACCTATGGCTGTTTGGCAGTGTGTGAGTGCAGCACATGCACCAGCAGCAGCAGCAGTAGCAGCAGCAAGAGCCTGTCTGTTATCACTAGCCTGAGCCTCTGTGCAGTACATCACTGTAAACAAGTAGTGTGTGTGTGTGTGTGTGTGTGTGTGTGTGTGTGTGTGTGTGTGTGTGTGTGTGTGTGTGTGTGTGTGTGTGTGTGTGTGTGTGTGTGTGTGGATGTGTTTGTGCGTGCACACATGCTTAGATACATACTGTACACCAATGTGCATCTCTGTTAAAGGTGTACTGTGTAGAATGGTGGCCAACGTATGTATTGCAACTATGCTGCTCGTTCAAACTGTGCTGTCTATAGTCAAATGGAATGTTTTCAAGAATATTTACAAAGTAATAAACTAATATTTACTTGTATTAGTATGACCAAAGTACAGTACATTTTCCAGCTAAAAATGTACATGTCTAGAAATTCAAAAATGGCAGACCATGGAGAAGATCCCCCTTTTCATGTATGAAAAGTGGCATTTTCCCTGTCATAATGAATTCTTAGAATTGAATGGTCATCATGGTAAGTATTCATGAAAAAGGTAATACTGTATTTGTGAATGGACAGCATGCATTCTGGGAATAAACACGCACAAGATTTGTTTGGATGGTGTGTTTTCGAGCTTCTCTTTTGTTCTTCTGTTGAGTTTGTTGTAGATTTTATACTATGTGCAATATTTATGTATGTGTCATCCTGTAGTGTAGTGCCCTGAACTGAAGTGTTGTGACGTGAAGTTTTGTGTCCATGTGACCAATGTGTGTTCTGTAAGTCTGCAAGGTGTACTGTACATCCAAACATGTTTACTCAGAGAGGCATACTGTGGTGAAGAGTAGGGCTGGGTCATTTCACGTGAAATCAGACACTTTGGGACCCGACCGACCCGGATTTCAATCATACTTGGTGTGCCTTTTTAGTAGCAAGGTAGCACCCCAGAACTGCATTGGTTTGAATCTGACACTAATATTAAGGGAGAAACAGACTAGGAAAGGTTCACATGTGAGGGTAGGACACTATACATTGAGCCTTGAATATATCAGTCAGTGTTAGTCACAAAAAGATGCCTGTGGTGTTGTTTGAAAGCTCCACATTTGAACATCCATTGCCAGTTTGCATTGCATACCAAGTATGATTGAAATCCGGGTCGGTCGGGTCCCAAAGTGTCTGATTT